>NC_047522.1:3999081-4308456 GCF_902827115.2 Pseudochaenichthys georgianus | reverse complement strand
CAGCACGATTACACTGTGACGTGCATGTGCCTGTTTGTGTGGATTCATGTGGGTGCGTGTGCATATTTCTGCATTTATTTGAGTGTGTGCGTGCGCCTTGTTTGGCTCTGAAGTGATACATGATGCGGCTGTGTTGTCTCTCCAATCAGTGCTCCCAGCCTCCCCCCTTCTTTGCTTCTGCAGGAAATTAATAGGCGGTTGCCACTGATGCGTTAAATTGCTTTGCGTTGGGCACCGCAGACAACTGGATTATTTATTCTTTGTATTCTCCATTTTGGAACAACTGCCTTCTGCTTTGCTATTGTTTTTAAATGAGATCTTGTTTCCCAGTGTAGCGGTAAGAGATACTGTATGTAATTGTTCCAAAGCGTCACATGGTTGGAGGTTTGCTATTCTGTCTTCTGATATTTGATCAAAGATTTATTTAGCCTTTTTTATGAATACCTTAGAAAATGATTCCCAAAATATTAATTAAAAAACAAAAAGAGCCACATTTGCTACCAGTTAAACATCTACATGGTGCATTGTCAAAGGTTTATGGTTTCATAAAAGGATAGAAAGGATCATATCTAATAACTATTAAACTTACTGCTTGCCAAGCTTGGATCTATTAGCTTTATATTTATGTTGGCATTATTAAAATAAATCTATTCTCAATGCCATTCAGTAGGCCAACTGTCTGGAGCACCAACCGGTCAAAGTCCGTCTGCACTAAGACAACTTGTAGACTGAAAAATAAGAATTCTATAAAGGGCATCACGATTCTTCTCCAAATGGACAACAACGATGATTTAGGATTTTTTTAAAGACTTATGTCATGGAAAATCCACCGTTTTATACTGCCCTTAAATCACACATGTTCAAGCACACTGACTGTCCTCTCACACTTATTGAGAGACTAATTAGGAGAAATTCCCAATAGAAACCCTACAGCTATCTGCAAAAGGTGTACTTTTATTGTCAATCAACTTTAATAATAATCAATTCATTTAAGTAGTTTTCAAACAGGGGCAACATTGCAATTGATTTGATGCAAATAATACTACTGCTAATTCAAACTATTGCCAAAAAATAATAACAAGGCTGATATTTTATTTCCTATCACGGAGAAAAATTATAATTTAACTTCTTGTTTACCTTGCAGCATGACGGCTCCTTACACACCAGCTGACATAAGCAGTCATTTATTTTGTGTTTTAGTTTTTATTTTCAGTGGCTCTGCTTCTGTATATGTGTACCAGTGAAGGCAGGAAAGAAAGCCTGCTGTTTGCCTCTGCATGGAGGTCTGCTCTCCCCCCACCGGACCACTGTCACCGGGAATCTCCTTCAAGCCCCTGCTGCTGCCTGGCCTGGCATCGCCTCACGCTGCCTCCGCACATATGCATGTCATGTGGTGTCAGCGCCAAGGTGTACTCTGACGTTATGGGGCCTGATGGTAGCATATTCCCTGCTGATAGCGATGATTGCCAGGTATATCGCTGAGTGTGTGTGTGTGTGTGTGTGTGTGTGCCCTCTGAGCCCCCCCTTCACGTTATGGGTCTTTGCCCGAGCTGACTGCTTTGCCCCCTGCTCCTATGTGAGTCCGCAGTGAGGATTCAACATGGCAGCTGCAGGTTTATGAGGCCGCCGACTCTACACCCGTGTCCTCTATGCTCTATTTCACCTGGCTCTCCATCCTCTTGCCCCCGTTTCTTGCCCTTCTTCCACTAACCCTCCCATTTTTCCATGTGGCTGAGCTTGGAGTATAAAGGGGTGACTCAAACACTGTGGCTAGTGTACAGACTAGGATCATGGCTCTGCGGCTATTTCGCAACCCCCAGTTCAATTTAAAGAGAGTGCAAAATGGGATCCAATAGGGCTGCAAGATTAGGAAAAAAATACTCTAGAACTGCCACGAGTCACGATATTGGAGGGATTAATTAATGCCTCATTATTCTCATCATCATTGAAAGATATATTTAAAATGATCATGGTGCCATTTTTTTTAAAGAGGATCTGCAGCAAACAAAGATATGTTATTAAGACCGTAGAATAAGATTTGCAGGCGGGAACATCTATACAACAAAAAAATCCTTCATTCAGAATGAACCATAGTATGTAGATACATGGCATCCATGAAAGTTATTCAGATAAGGCCTTGGATGAGTTTTTTCCACTTGTATTAAAAACAGCACAGAGTAATATTCAACTTAGCTGTGATTTAATATGACATTTAGTAGATTTTCCTGTCGCCCACAGCGCAGGCCAGGGAGCACCCATGGGAATCTCCTCTCCTGGTACACAGTTAACATTCTGCATTTGTCCGGCACTCTGTAATTTATTGGATCTCATCTGTCCAGGCTTTGATTTATATATTGATTTGAAAAATAAATAAAAGTGATAGGAACCTGCATTGGGGTGTAATGATGGACTGTGTCGACATGCAGGAGTAGGGATATGAAACATTGGGAGGAAATTAGATATTATGCCCCCAAGACAACTGCAGCCAGCAGCACATTCATTATTGGCTGGATATTTATTATTAAGAATTTCTCTTCATGAGTGACTGCAGCGGAATATTTCGGCCCTGCTCGAGCTACCCAAAACGGTGTGTGTGTGTGTGTGTGTGTGTGCGTGCGTGCGTGTGTGTGTGTGTGTGTCTGTACAGTATCTGTGCGCGTTTGCATGCACGTGCATAAATGTTTTCTGCCATGTTGTCAGAGGATGCTGACAAGCTGAATACAAGAAGATATGGGTTGTCATGTGTTACTCTTTACATGACACACACACACACACACACACACACACACACACACACACACACACACACACACACACACACACACACACACACACACACACACACACACACACACACACACACACACACACACACACACACACAGCTGTACAAGCTCCTCAGGTAAAACAAAAAAAGACATGCTGTAGCACATGTTTAAAACGCCCTGATCTTGGTTAAACATCAAAAATACGTATACGATCAAATCAAATCCTCCATATTTCCACCTGACAGGACCACATTCATGGAAACAGTGTAGACAGCTGTTAAAAACCAAAGCTCCTTGCCAGGACTTCCTCCAGTTTTAATCACAGCACAGTGAATTTTAAACAGCAGTATAGAAGGGCCGCTGTCCAAGCCCCCAGAAATGTTATTTCATTTTTTCCCTCCCACCTCTCCGCTCTAATCCACTTCAATTATGTTTCCTCCCATTTCTCCTGATCACTTTACAGCTCAGCAGCACCTGTGCTAATTGTGGCGGCGATGATCGCTGATATGTTTTGCATCCTTAAAGGAGTTTGAGAGGGGGACGACAGATAAACATCTCGCCCCCGGGCTTTTGGAAAGCGTGGCTCAGTCTAGCAGATGGCCATCATATTATATGAGGAGAGCTTCTCGCTGAGGCTGGGGTACGGGTGGGTGGGGTGTAATGAGTCCGAGGTAGCAGGAGGAGGAGGAAGAGGTGGGGAGGGGGCTGATGTGGACAGGGAAGGATTAAAGGAAAGGAGGAGGGATGGGATGAAGGAGGGAAACTAAGGAAATAATAGAATGGATGTTATAGAGAAATACAGAAGAAATAAAGGATGAAAACATGAGGATAAGGAAGAAAAGGAAGGTGTAATATGTTTTGTAACCTACATGTAGCAATATATATATATATATATATATATCTTTTATTTTTGCATATTTCCTCCCTTGTTGAAAATAAGATAAGAATATTAAAACCACACACAGTACATTTGAAGCTACCATAGCATTCGGTTAGGTTAGCTTCGTTTAGCATAGCACAAAGACTGAAAACAGTGACACTGGCTCAGTCCAAAACAAAGAAAATCCACCTACCAGCATCTCTAAAGCTTACTTGTTAATGTGTTTTCCCTTATTACCTCAAACTGTTAAAATACCGTTAAACTACACATGCTTGCCCAGGGACCTCAAAGACTAGGAAGTTACTGCGCCTAGCAAATTAACGCTAGCAACTTCACATAAAACCAAAACAAACTGTCTAAAGGTTTCTTAAAAACATGACAAGTTCACACATTAAAGAACATGTGTTAGCATTGAGTCTCAACTCAATGCACTGCCCTTAACCAAACAACTGACTAGCCTACAGTCTTACTATTTGTTTATGTGTAGCTCCTATTTAGCAAAGGACGACAGGGATTGTGTGTGAATGTGTTAGTGTGTGTGAAAGAGAGAGCAGATCTGTCTGTATGTGTGTGTTGTACATGTCTTTGTGAGAGCGGCCGCGTATCCCTTACCTAGCCACCTCGCTGCCCCCACTGAACTGATTGCCCCCGTAATGAATGTGCTGCCAGCCCTCCCTGCTGTGGCTATCCGAGGCCGGGCCACATATTATATAGCAGGCCATCTGAAGTGGACCACATATTATATAGCAGGCCATTTGCTGGGATGATGAGCTCCGGACACCTCCCATTATTTATTGTGTGTGTGTGTGTGTGTGTGTGTGTGTGTGTGTGTGTGTGTGTGTGTGTGTGTGTGTGTGTGTGTGTGTGTGTGTGTGTGTGTGTGTGTGTGTGTGGTTGGTTGGTTGGGGGTGGGGGGGGGTTGAACAATGAGGTGGCAGTTGGAGAATGAAAAATAGAAAAGGTAAAGACAAAATAGTTCAGATGCTGGCCTATCTATATTTAAACATTATTTTGTTTCATTTTTATGAATCACAGTCATCGCCTTCTAAACACTTAAAGTCACTTCTGCTTAAAAAAGAAAACATGTTTGTTTAAAACAATATAAAACAGCTGACTTCAGTGAGAGGCAAATTCCTATGTGGCTTTGAAAAATAGCTGAAATCCTCAGCGTTCTAACAGGGGCCAGCCTGCTTTGTTACGTGTGTTCTCCTGGTGCTAAAAGACAAATGATGTACTTTGCTTTGGGTCAACTGGGCTTTCCCATCCCATAATGACCTTTCAGGGAGCTGGAAGAGAACAGCAGTTCCCATGGCGATGAAGCAGGACTGTACGGCACATGTCAAACCTATATATAATGGCAAACTAATGTTGTAACACTGCGACCTCTCGACCTATAATGGACTGCTTTACTGTTCATCAATCATATAAAAACATATGCTTAACACGGTGTCGTAAATAAAGCCTTTTGAAAACTAAAATGTTTTCCCCAATAAGAATCTGCAGCCAAACAAGAAAGTCATTTCCTGTTTTCAATCTAGTTACACGCTCCCCATATGTTCGACACAGGAAAACTTCTGTGTGTTTGTGTGTGTGTGTGTGTGTGTGTGTATGTGTGTGTGTGTGTGTGTGTGTGTGTGTGTGTGTGTGTGTGTGTGTATACTGCTTCACTGCCAAAGGTTCCCTGGAGGAGCGAGGATCTCTGTCAGTTTGTCATCAGACACAAGCTGCCAAATCCTATGAAATACCAAATTACTAATTGGCCCAGTGTTGGGTTTCCCGCCTGGAAGTGAGACTGTAATATCAGGGCCTCTATTAGGATCACAGGGAGAGCCACACTCAGCGGGCCCCTGCTGAGCTGGCAAGTCTTTTTCATTTCACACCATGATATGGCAGCGACACTCACACACATAAAGAGAGCATCAAGGACAAAAGACTCCTCACATGAATTCCTCAAATATCTCCTTGACTGGGCCGTTTAGGTTTGCAACCATTTAAACAAAGTGAGGTTTTCAGTTTATTGTAATATAGCATTTCATTGACCTCTCTCAGGACATCACCTGTGTGTCCATCCAGAGGTCAGAATAAATGGTCAGCTAACAGAACTGCTGCAGGGCATCTGACAGGGACGACTCTGGGTCCAAGGGTGAAGGACGGTGTCTCTTATCACTCTGCAGCCCTGCAGCTTACAACTCATTAATCTGGGGACAAGATTCTTGTCATATTTTGTGGATTTTTACTCATAGCAAAACCGTATCACAATGGATTTTACAATTTCAATGAGGTGTCTCCTGTGCAGAAACTGGAAAAAGTCACCCATGTTGCTGTACGACTTAACTCTGGGTGATCGATCTCATCAGATGGGGAGGTTGTGGCTCAGTGGGTTAGTAAGCTGATCTTCGTTTCAGGGGAGCGCTGGTTCAATCCCCACTGCAGTCAGCATGTCGTTGTGTCCTTGGGCAAGGCACTTTACCGGAAGTTGCTCCTGTCCACAGTATTGAGTATATGTAAGTCGCTTTGGATAAAAGTGTCTAACAAGTGCATGACATGTAATGTAAAAATGCATTGAAAATAAAAAATATGAAGCACATTCCTTTAAATGTCACTATTTATTTTTATTTCACCTGGTTACGAAACAGACTTTTAAAATGTCAAGTTCCTTTTCTTGATTATTGGTTCCTTTAACTTCTTTTCTCTTTTTCTTGTATTTGCTGGTGTCTGCCTTGGCCAGGTCTCCCTTTTTCATCATTAAGGTCAAGCTACTGGTTATTAAAGGGACAACAATCTATATATATTGGATAAGTATTTTATATAATACGTAGATTGCAACACGATAAACAGTTAGGCAATCGCAGGTCCCAATTATTATCTGGATTAAATGTTGTCCATTAAAACACACTGCACAGTAATATAGTAATGCAGGGATTCAGTGCAGGTGAGCTCTGCAGGACATACAGTAACCGCCCCCCCCAGAAAAGAATCAGATGCAATCCCCTACTATTACACATTAATGTAGATTTGTGATTGGTAGAATATCTCCAAAAAAGTCTCAACAAAATATCCTCACAAGCGCCAACAAAGGGAACTGAAGTGGTAGAAGCAGGTGTGAGCTTCACTACATAAACATCTAAAGTGAATGGAGTGTATGAATGACACACACACAGGATGGATCCACATGAATTGGACAGCCTCGGCACACTAAAGAATTCTGCCGTTTGTTTTCTGTCGAGCAGTGCTATCTTTTTTTCAGGACTCCTAATCAAACATGCCTAGGGCCACTGGATGGATAAACACACACACAGTTTGGCAACATTTCAACTCTTCTCTCAAGCGGTGCAAAGGGGAGAGAATAAGGGTGGGCTGACGAGAAACACACACACACACACACACACACACACACACACACACACACACACACACACACACACACACACACACACACACACACACACACACACACACACACACACACACACACACACACACACACACACAGACACAGAAAACGCCGGACTTGAAGAGAAACCTCTCAGTTTGTTTTAATGTAAAAAGAGTGGGACCCTTTCAGCCGAACACGGTTAAGAAATTATGGCAGTTGACATCTTTGATGAATTGATGTACATGGGGAGCAAATGTCTCCGTATCCCGACAAATGTCACCACATGGTCACACATTTTTCATGAATCAGGGCACAGTCCGATATAAATTACAAATAAGCTATGAAAAAAGCCACTTTAATCGAGACAATGATTATGTAAAACTAAGTTCTTTCTGGCACATGCGGAGGCAAACATGCCTTTTTACGTTGTGGGGGACAAACATTCATTTCTGACACGATAGATAAGTCACCCTGTTTTCTTTCTTCCTATATTACACTTTTTCCAACCATTAAACTTGTAAAAGTCATTTCCAGTGCAAAACTGTGCGATTTGGTTAGCGAAGGCGCTGGCTTCCCTTTAGAGAGTCCTCAGTGTCGTCCTCCGTGATGGGAATGTTTCCGTAGGGCTTCAAATGACCCTCTTAGCATTGATCCCCTTGTAAAAACGGTTAGAGTTCCTTCAGGTTGCTGCAGTTTGTGGCAGTTCTCCACCAGTGGTGTACTGGTAGATAGAGAGGGGATACAGCAGCTCTATCACCCGTCATAGTTTCGTTGTGTCATGTAGCTGGTGGGCCATCTCTACAACAGACTGCCAACAGGACTTCCACTGCACCCTTGGGTTCCTCCTATACGTTTTGTGAAAGAAATCTGACTTTCTTTCCCGTCAGCACCCAGCTCTTAAGGTCCTTGATGGAGGGAAGCTTCATTTTATCGCTGTTTTTACTGTAAACATTCAAGAAGATGCCGAAGAGCACCAGAAGGCCAGCCCAGATGTACCTGACAAAGAAGAGACAGGATATTTTATTATGGAAGAAATGATATGCAAATAAACAAGGTGCCAATGTTGGTATAAAGAAGGGCAGGGTTCAACTTGATGGTCATGGAAAGACTGTGCATATGCTGATAAGGAAATATTTGAGTTTGAAAAGTGGAAGCAGCGGCCATGAAACGGACTGCGAGTCTAGCATGGTGGAGGGCACACACCAGCTGGAGGGTAGAGGAAGTTGGCAAAAGACAAAGTTTTGAGTATGCATGTAAAAAGTAAAGACAGAGCAGGAGAGGTAGAGCAGATAACGACCCTTTGACAGCAGAAGGAGGGAGAGTGAGAGTGAAGGACAATGTGAAAGAGCAGGGTCTGAAAATGGACTGAGGACATGAAAACTCAGGGCAGTGGGAGCCAGATCAAGTTTTATTAGTCAAAGGAGAGGCCAGAGTAGACTCATTTTAAACTAGGAGGAAAGTGACCAAAGTCCATGTACTTACTGAAAAGTGAAAGGTTTCGCAAAGAACATGAAGGAAAGTACGACAGTCATGGCCTTTCTCCCTGTGGTCACTGCAAAGGATGAGAGACATTTGTGGTTTTAGGTCCTCATTAAAAAGAAATAAAAAGCTCAAGATATGATATGTTACTCTAACATGTTTATACAGACATTACTAGTATTGCAACTCTTTTTATTATAAGTTAAGACACAAGTCTAAACTATAATCTCAATTAATTACTGACCTGTCACAGCAACCAGGGCACCGAAGAGCTTGATCAAGGCGAGAACGAAGGAGATGCCAAAGTAACCCGTAAGAGAGAACAGGAACGCGTAACCGTACGTCTTCACGGGGTGCTGCAGGGAGGAGAGGGTGAAAAATAATTGGACAGAGAAACATTCCTTTAAACTATTGCCCGCTAGATGCTGCAACAACATCAGCACACACTAAGGGTGCATTCACAACTAATAGTCCGCTCTCTGGTGCGCACCAGACCACAGTTTGTTACATTGTTTCATTTTTCAGAAGGTTCGGTTTGCGTTCACTCGGGCAAAACTCAAACGGACTATAAACTTAAAACACAAGGCATGTGCACGGAAATGCTGTTCAACCCTTGGTCAGACATTAAGGGGGTACAAACGCAAATCCCGGCAATTTCTACCGGAGCCTCCGCCATGGAGCATCGGCACTTTCGGCAGGTTATTCTCATGCTGCTGTTAATCTGGAGATCAACAGACACTAGCGGCCCGCGCATATGACTATATAATCAGACAACGTCCGTTAAAAAACATTATAGCACATATAATGAGAGACGTTCTGCAGTCAGGAGGGGCGTTCCACCGACGACAGGTGTTCTTACTGACACATGCATTTCCAAACATTTGGACTACCTATATTGCAAATGTATTATCTTTTCAATTTACACACGGCATCTATTGCACGTCTGTCTGTCCTGGGAGAGGGATCCCTCCTCTGTTGCTCTCCCTGAGGTTTCTCCCATGTTCCCTTTAAACTGTGGGTTTTCTCTGGAAGTGTTTCCTTGTTCGATGTGAGGGTCTAAGGACAGAGGGTGTCGTCTTGTCATACTGATATTCTGTACAAACTGTGAAGTCCACTGAGACAAGTGTAACATTTGTGATATTGGGCTATATAAATAAACATTCATTCATTACTTTTATGTAGGCCTAGTTGACGGAGAATTTTTACTTAACTAAACAACCGCGGATGTCTTAAAAGAGTCTTTCGCTAAAGATTTTGAAGATATCCGCGTTCTTGTGACACGCAAATACTGCGCTTCCTATGTTTTGGTGCGGACTGCGTTCACACCAGCAATGAACCGCTCCAGAGTTCACTAGCAAGCGCTCCGAGACCACCTATTTTAGCGGACCAGAGTCTGGTTGTTTAGTTCACTTAAGAGGTCTCGGATTGTCTTCACACCGACCCAAATGCACCGCACCAAGCGGCTAAATGCACCAGGGTTCGATTCAACCGGACTACACAAGGCAGGTGTGAACGCACCCTAAAAGTAGGCAAATAAAGGGCATCTTATGAGAATATCAAATCTAAATTATTTCTGGACTTTATATATAAATAAGGTTGAGTTGAGGTTACACAGGAGACACAGGGTTTGATACAATTAATCTGCACATCTTAAGGGAAGAATTGACTTGTAACATGTCTGCAAATGCTGACCTTATCAGATAACAGCTGTATGTAGCAGCAAATCGTGCATCATGTGAATGCAGCATTATGGGACACTCACCTCTGAGCAGAAAGCCACTGCTGGCCCCAGACCCCCCACACAGAGCAGGCCTGTCAGTATGTAGACAAAACCGATGGAGTATGAGTACAGCACCTGTCAACACAACCACAGTGGATCAGTCAGTAGTCACACACAGAAAATGACAAAAATCACAATTCATTTGATGCAAGCAGATGTACATATTCTGCAGCGGCGCCATCAGTGTGAACAAATCTACTTTAGACAAACTTGGGAAGACCTATTCCACATGTACATGGGTATTTTTGAGTTTTCCTTCCTTTGAAATGTGGGTGGTTGGGACTGTGTCCTGGAATTGTATCAGTGAGTGACCTTCCTAGTGCATTCTGATGCCCCTGTTGGGCTGGTATAGTAGAACAGTTACTGTACCTCTATGTGTAAACATGTGGACGTCATGTTTGCAATGTTAAAAACAGCAGTATTTGTGTGTACCTCATCTGCGTACATTTGAACTAGGCCTTGTATCATGTACTAATGTATACTTGTGACAGTGTACCATTTCAGAGTTGGATCCGTTGTGGAGCTTCATGGCCTTCTCCTGCACGTTTCCGATGGCGGCGTCGGCACACAGTGCCAGGGAGATGAGGAGAACACCTGTAAGTAAAACACACACACTCAAACTAAGACCACAGATATCTGAATAGAAACGTGTTTTAGCTGAAGCTGTACAGAGATATGTTGGTGAGTTTGCACAGAGCACAATATGTTTGCCATACTTAATTTGTAAGGATAAAAAAAATACCTGTGACGTTGAAGTTGGGGGCCACTTTGCTGTCAGCTAGAGTAAACCAGATGAGGCCCAGACTCATGCAGAGAGCAGCCGACACATCAGCCACATTATAGCGTTTACCTGGGAGACAAAGAAACTGCATTAAAAAGACGAAACTAACTAATCAGAAATTAAAACGTCTAAAATCTCCTTATCCCATTTTGACTAACTTTGGCAAAACAGGATTTCTTTCAGGAATTAACTTATACAGCTTTTGATAAAGTCACCATTAACAAAGACAGAGCAAAGGGAGAGTATTTTTCATCACATAGAGAAATCTTCAAAAAGATAACCCTACTCTTTTTAACTCAAATTAATTGACACTCAGGTAAACCGTTGAACTAAAAGTGTTTCTCACTCTTGGCTTCTGAAGGTTGTGCATGTAACAAAGCACCAACACAGCTTTGAGAAGAGGCAAAAGTTGGGAACAACAGAGTGAAGGAGTCTTCCAGAAGCAGTCTGACGGACAGATGCCTAGAGGTTGACAGGGGGACGCAGCATCAGGTCGACCGTGGCCGGCTTTGATTCCCTGACTGGCCTTTGAAGGGCCACACATCAGATGCAGCCCCCCCCCTGCATCCCGCCCCCTCTCCCCACTTTCTTTGCATTCTAAGTGAATAAAATCTGTTTTCCACTCGACCCCTTCAGGGACCCTGGTGCTCACATCTATCCATCCAGAGTGAGATGCAAAACATTACACACAACCTGTCTGACGCCCAGGACAGAGAACTTTGAGTGGGCCGGGTGAGGATGAAAGGAGAGACAGAACCAGAACAACGGACTCAGATAAAAAGGAGGTACCTGAGGATGAAAGGTGGTCAATGCTTTAGAGGAATTGTGAGATGACTGGAATAAGTTTTAAAAAGTGAAACTCTCTTGCCTGATGACTTCGGTTAAATTATTTTAAGTTCAAAGAAAACACGTTAACCTTTAGGTAATGATGCAAACAGAATTCCGCTTTCCTCTGAATTAACACCTAACCTTAGTATACAATTAGATGCTACAAAATCCATATCTATTATTTTTTCTTAAAGGATGAAAAATTCGAATTTTTTGTCAACTGATCACAATTACAAATATGGCTCTGGGGGTTTTCAAGAAAGCAGGTTATTTGAAATTCATGATTTCAGTTGATCCTAACCGTTGAATTATGTTAAAGCTTTTCCACGAAGCCAACCCAGAGATCACACTCCACCTCGTTCAAACAACACATATAATGGATCCCATTAAACCCCAGTGGTGAGGTGTCAAGTGCAGATCAAATAATGTGGATTAAAGAGACAGCTGCCATATTTAACCCAACAGAACAGCACATACTGAATGACATAGCATGAAGGATCACATGACTGTCAAACAGCATTAGTTGTTTATTGTAAATTCAGCTCACCTTGTATGAACACTCCTCCGATCATGACGGGGATGAGTTTACAGCACTTGAAGATGACCTGTGTGGGGTAGTTCAGGTATCCCAGGGAGGTGTTGGACAGGCCCATAGTACCCACTGTTAGAACGGCTATCATCATATAGGTCTTCCCTGGTATCCTGGAACACAGGAACATATACAAGAAATTAGAACAAATTTAGTTTTTGTACTTTATTTGCATATTTAGAAAACAATTCCCTCTTTCATGTGATTTACTGTATTGTAAGTGCATAGTGTGTCATCCAGGAGCAGGATAATAAATGTACCTTCTGCGTTTGTCCTGCGTTAGCTGAAGCTCAACCAGACCAAACGTGGAGTAGAATCCAAACTGGATCAGAGTGAGGTACCATCCGAAAGGCTTGAATCCTTCCACGGAAAATATCAACTCCTGGATGGAGGGAAAAGGAAATCATCAGGTAAAGACACCTTGTGAAATAAAAGCTTTGTTTACATGTTAATCTTTAGCAGCATTACTACTGCAACTAGATCAGAACAGCACATGTAAACAAACTTTGGAGGGACCACATTTGCATGTATCTGCATATCCACAAACAAAGCCTTAACAACACAGTCTTTCTTTGTGTGTTACCTGCAGGTATCCATAGATGAGGTAAAAGAGGAAGACTCCGGCCACGCAGATCATGAACTGTGTGGGCGAGCTGTAGATGCTCAGGTTGATCCCCAGGACCCTCAGCTCCTCCACAGACTTGATGTGGGGCGACATCACCTCCGTGGACGACGGGATGGAGATGGAAATGTGCTTCCGTGAACTGTTGTAGCTCACCAGGCCATATTTGGCACTCATTGTGTCTTCGGCTGCTGGGAGCTGTAGGGAAATAACAATGTATTAAAGCAACAATTATATAGGACATTCCTGATGAAGTGTCCTCTTGATTAGGAGAGGCATTGCAGCAGTATGTTGATAGATAGACTTTCAATGCAGTGTTTAGATAAAGTAAGGTTTTGAACTTGTTGCATCAAGGGAATTACGTCAACAAAAGATGATCGGATAATGCCACTCCCTGAATTATCTTAATGGCTATTGTTTGAGTATGTTATGCAAATAAGTGACATTTACTATGCAATACGTCTCTACAATACAACATTTGAAGAACACACTTGCATGTTTTCTCAGACTGCTATTGCATCACTAGTCTACAGTTATTGCATATGTCATATATTCCTCTTTTTGAAGCATTCATAATCAGCTTTGTTTTTTATCATGCAAAAATGTGACTGTTTTGATGTTTTCTGTAATCACTTACCTCGTTTCAATGATCTGTCACGACTTCAAATCGCAGCATCATCATCATCATAAACTAAACTTCAACCTTATAATAGATGTATAGTTCCTGATATTAAATGTGCTACATGTAGCATGTGTTTAAAGTAAGTATGACGTTAGCTCGGCTACATGGAGCAGCCGGTTGCTAACGATGTAAACTAAAGCTGTCATTGGATTAGCTGGCATAGGTTAAGCATTTAAACACGAGTGATAATCCTAACAATCAAGGTTATTTTATGAGCAGGGTGTCATTAGCGATTACTTTAATCCCTGCCTTTGATTTGTCAGCAAAACAACCAAGCTACAGCAGCTCTTTACCTCCAACAGCACTTCCGGGATTCTTTACGTCAGTTTATTCTCTTCTTCATAGGCGAAAATCATTTCCGTGGACGTGTCGGTGTCTTCTGTCGCACATTACGACCGTTTTCATATTTATCTTTAACAATGACAAACAGCTAACACACACAAGCCTGTTAGCTTGCTAAATGCTATCTGCACTTTCAGCAGAAGCAGCCAACAACTTCCGGTCCACCGCGGACCGCGACCTCTGAACTGCGATGCTATTGGTCAACGCAGCCACGAGTCACTGCTCATTATAAGCTAAGGTAATAGCATATTATGCGTCTTAAATATGTACATACAATGACATTTGTCAGCCCCATGAGTTGTGGAATAGGACGTTTAGAAAATGAGTGAAAGCTTTTAGTTAGAGTAAACCAAGGCTGCTTTTCTTACCTGTTTTGAAGTATCCATCTTACAGATGAGTTTGCTGTCTCCACCGGCCATGCACTTGACCCAAGGTGATGCTAGTTTTTCCAGTTTAGCAAGTTACTTCCCTCCAGTGATAGGCTTCTTCACACATGTCTTACCAGTACACACCTCATTGGAGAATATTAATGTTACGTTCATAACCTCTCTGTTTGTATTAGGGAACAGCCAATGGACTGTCAGCCAACAATGTGACCTGCCAGAGCCTTTACAGAAGCCTGAGGACAGTCTAGCCTACTCAGTGAGCAAAAGTAAGTAAGTACACTGATTCAAACACCATAAGTCTATTTTTAAAACTATAACGAAGCATTCATTTAATTTACTTAAGTATTTTTACTTTATGTCACCCTAACTAATATGGTATACCATTTTTAAAAAGTATTTAAAGTGGCAATAGACAAGTCTTTGTGATTTTACTTATCATTATGAAGTAAATCTTGATTGCACAATGTAGTTGTGTTGAAGTAATTTGCAAATGGAAATGTTTTCATAGTAAAACAATACTTGAGGTGCCTTAGCATGCATCAATCCCCATCGGCAACACTGACCATCAATCACACATATTTAAGTACAGTAAATAAGTACATTCTGCTGCTAATTTATGTGTACTTTTACTACTTTTTGAAAGCAATGTTGAAGGCATGACTTGATGGACTTGTTTTATATTGTGGCAATACAACTCAATCAACAACTTAACATGTCTTCACGTGAAGCCACTTCCATATTCACCTGTTGATGATATGACATGGTGCGTATCATGTTCATATATCATCCTAATATTGTGGTTAGGTATACACTGGAGAGCAGCTTAGTAGCACATAATGCTTTTATATTGTCCAAATTGAATCTCTCCCTATAACTTCTCCCAACTCTCCTATCTCCTCCCCCAATTATTTGCCTCTGTCTTTCCCATCCTCTCTCCTCCTTTGAAGTTATGTCCATATAGGCTGCCCCCCCCTACATTTCTTTCCCTCTAAATCCATTATTCCCAACTCTCCCTTCCTCTATTCTGACCATCTCATATCCCTGTCTCTCCCTCTTTGGCTCCCCCTGAATAAGGCAAAAAACTCTCTCACCCCCCCCCCCCTCATTCCTCTCCTCCCTCTTCCAGCTTTCCTTTCTCCCTGCTGTCCAATCTCAAATCCCTCCCTGTGCCTGCCTTGTTTCTCTTCCCTCTTTCTCCCCCTGTCCTCTTTCCCCAGCCAGAGGTTAATACACTCCAGGATGGCATTATTTCCTCCCCGGCCCTCTGACAATATAAAAATTCAGAATGGACAGCTCAATCCCTCTTCCATCTCAGATTTGATTGTAATGGTATTGCCTCCTGTCCCTGGGAGGCCCCTGCCGCCTCGCCAACCTGGGCTTTATGACACTAAATGGCCAGGCTACAATTTTTCCATCTATTCAAAAAAATTCTGTTAATAACTCATTTGGAATGAGACGTCTACGGCCAGGTCTCTCACCCCTCTGCTCATAGGGGTCACAATATACACAGGGAAAAGATGCAGGGCGTGAATTGCAAATGTAAAAGGTTAATTAATCTCTGTGAATTTACAATCCCCTTCCCCCGGTTCCCCTTGCACTTCAATTGACAGTCCCAAAGAGACAAAAATGTCATATTTACAACCAAGTGCTCAGCCAGGCAGTGCAGGCCGTCCGAAACACTCTCCCCTTCTCCCCCGTCCAACTTTACAAGTGTACCCATTCATCAAGCGTGATGGATTTATGTAATAAAACCCATTTCCTTTCCCCCCATACGATCCTATTAAATAATAAAATAATTATTTATTGATTATTCAAAAAGGTACATATGCGCGGGTAATGGCTTTGTACCACACCACTGGACCTGCAATAAATAAAGCAGGCAGAGAGAGACAGAGAGAAATAAAGCAGAGTGGGAAGGAGAGAGAGAAAGAGGGGGAGAAATGAAATGACTTTTGAACCAGTGAAATCTGGATCCAATATGGCCTCTTGCAGCGCGGATCAGGAAGGACATTATTCAATCTTCAGGAGGCTCATATGGGAGCGCGACCTATGAATGGTTTTGATATACTATATGGACCAAAGAAATGAAAATAGACAACCGGGTGAGTGTCCTGCACAGAGTTTAGCATTTGTTGAATACTCATCCTTAAACCACAATATGTAGGATGTATGTTATGTTTTCTCACAGACGGGGTTAAATACCGATCAATAAAAAAAATGAAAAATATGAGCAATCCCTCTTCATTAAAGCCCATTTCAATTCCAGTTATTGTAGAGATGAGACTCAGAAGATTCTACCTTTTTTTTAAATCATCAACAGGCATCAAAGTGTTTGTTTTGGAGCTGTTAGTTACAGAACAGGCCTTCTCTGGGGTTAGTTAAGTCCCCGCTGATAACATAACAGTGTTTTTCTTCTTCAATATAAACACCCACTCCCTTATAATGATCCTTCATACTATTTATTCAATATTAGTATCGTCAAAAATCCCCCTAACCCTGGCAGAGGATCATTTAGAAAAAGGAGACACTTTAATGTCAGCCAGATATTACATTGAGGGCTTCTTAATAACCCATTTGTGTTTGGTCTTATCCGCGGCTAAAGTGCACCCGCTCTGCGTTGTCTTCTTCCTGGGCTCGTCTCAAGCCTCCTGCATGCTACGGAAAACAGATGCTATCTCGCCTATATTACTTCTCAAAGCACTCATATCCTCTCCCATGTTATTTTCTTTGATCTGCTAGGCTTGCTGCTCCTTACATTTTTCTTTCCCCCCTCGTCTCACGCCCTCCACTCCTCCGCCTCCACCACCCCCCTCCCTCCATCCCCTATCCTCCCTGCCTGCAGTGACCAGCGAGCAGACACAGACCGGCTCACGGTGGCTGTAGATGTTTGAAATTCAGATCATCTGTTCCCTGTCATCAGAGGGCAAGAGGTGCACGCTGGGTCGGACCTCTTTAGATTCAGCCATTTAATATGCCTTCCCCATCAGAGGGGGGCTTCATATCAGCGTGAGGGTCAATTTACATTCAGTAAGCAGGCTGCTAAATTCAAAACAGGAACTCAAACTAATACTAGCAGCCCTATAGGATTACTAACGCTTTTTTATTTAAAGAAATCCTTTTTTAATGTATTTGCTGACTTGATAGTGAATAAATCCAATCTTGGTTCCTATGTTTTTTTACAATAGCTGAAAAGTGGAGTAATCGATTACAATTAACAATGTGGCAACAATTTAATTAATGGAATAATTATTACAATTAAAATTAAAATTATTAAAAAACAAAATATTAATAGTTAGCACCTCAAAATGTTGGGCTTTTTAATTAAAATGTATATATATATATGTAATTAATGCAAATTTGTCGGATTAAAACAATTCCTTTCAGATACCTTTTTTTAGCATTTTCCCACCAATATGTTATTCTATAAGTAAGAAGAAGTAATAACAAAAACATTTTTAGTTCATGAGATTCAGTTTGACTTTCAACCAACTTCTTGCTTTAAGTGAGTACTTAAAAACACTTTTAAAAGAAAAGCAACAAAAATAACAGTTCTTACATTAACTGCACTTAAGCAACCGCATCTTCCTTAACAACTATTATAATATACTTTATTATTTCTGTATTAGATATTTGCCATCAGCTGACAGCTTGTGTTGACACAAGGGGAAGGAAGCAATGCAGCTCATGTCATGAATTTCCACTTTTTTCTATTTTAGCAGCATCGAGCTTTAGCCCTATTAATGACACCTTTTCTAAATGTATACGAATACATTTGTTTAGTGTATATTAATGCAGGAGTCAACCAAGGATTTACAGAAGTGTTGGTTCACACACAAAGTGACTGCACTGCTAATGTGGTTGCTTGCATTCACACACAGATACACACCCACGTGTGTGAAACGAGTGTGTGAACACACAGGAGTGCAGAGGTGGCACCGAGGGCAGGAAGGAGACCGGGGACTCTTTGGCTTTCTTATGAGCAGCCAGGAGGGGGAAGCATCTCTCTTTGCAAGTGTGCCCACAAGAAAAGGAAAAGAAAAAGTAATTAAACAAACAATTTAACAGGAATTGTACGTCTGCTTATCCAATCTACCATACTCGCTTTTGCACTAATACTTATAGACAGAAAAGGGGGGGGTTGTTGTCTCCTCGGAGTGACGGTAAATGACACACATGTTTCATTGCCCATTCATTTAACCTGCGCTCTGCTTATGAAGAGAAAGGGATTGAGAAACAAATTATTAGTCTCATTTAATTACGAGTTTTGCTGTGAGCAATAATCCTGTTTTTCCCTCATAACCTTTAACTACTTAATGGATTTGAGAAGCTATTACCTTTCAAGATTTGTGTTTCTAATTATTTGGAGTATTGTCACAGATATGAAATGTCAATCACACACCGGGATTAGTGCTGTGTTTACGTCTGAATATTATTTACTCATGGATTGACGCTGGGGGAGGTCTCTTTGTTGACAGGTTTTGCGAAAACACTGAAATTGTGCAAATATGCAAAAATGTGCTCTGTGGCCCAGTTAGCTTTTCACATCCTTTTGCAATTACTATAAGCTCATCTTAAATCCATGAGGCAGTTATTTACATAGATATTAACATTATATTTATGATAATGGCAAGCAATGGTACATCTCAGAGTGATATTAGAAATGCGCTTATGTGAATCTTGGATCAGATTATAATAATGACTCAGTTTTAATATGTACAAACTCAATTTTTACTCTTCCTCCTTTGGCGTTTATACTGTAGGTGTGGAAATAATACCTAGGAAGTGTGTGTGTGTGTGTGTGCCACAGCAGAGGACTTACCTCTTACCCTGATCACGTTTAGACCACACTTCGACCGAGCTTGTTTACTTCCCCTGGAGGACATCGCAGTTCTCTGCCAACAGACTCTCGTGCTGTGACATCAGGCCAACATGAATATAGCCTTAAAAACACGAGCCATGTGAGGTACAGTATGCTTGATTTATTTTGCCACACACTCACAGGACCGTGTCGGCTTGTGTCCTGATCTCAATTCAGTGCTCGTATGGCGGCATTCTGCATAAGTGGGGAGTAAGTGGCTCAAAAATATATATTAAAAGTTGATTACTCGAAGAGTCGAGGAGGATAAATGACGCACACCTGGAGCACTTCAAATATTCAAAACCTTATTCAAATGGAGGTTTTCACCCAGGTTTGACACGGCTCTCAGGCTGGCTCCTTTAGACCCCCCATGGCACGGGGGGCATGTAATCATCCGGAGAGTCTCTGGGTGTCTGCGCTCTCATAAAGCAGGAAAATGGATTGTGTGGCCCAGGAAGGGGAAAATGAAAGAAAAGGAGAATGAAATTACAGACCTGGCTGACTGCACAAATCATGCATATCATGTTTTATGGCTTGCCAGAAGAATTCAACACCTGTGGATCACCGTAGCTATAATTGTACATGAACGCACCGGGCTGGGGGTGTGGGGGGAGCGCTGCGGTTTGTGTCACAGAGTGAGAGTAAGTGCCCCCTCGTAGGTGTCTGTGTGTACGCCAGTGTGTTTTTCTTGGCATGTCCGCGCCTCAGAAACAGGCGGAAGATGATAAAAGAAAGTTACGGGAATGCCTGGTGTTCACTTCTTGAGTACATCCTGGGTGAGCCGCCCACAGCCCACAGGGCTCGCTCACACAGGCTTCATTTACCATTGTAATTACCCTGTTTATTTACCCTACCTGCTTTTGGTGGTAACACGCGGTCCAATTCATCAGATCAGGACAATTTGGCCTCGCTCCGACTTTGCCATTTACTTTAATTAAATGAGGCAATCAGTGAATCATAAATCACTTTTCACTGGGACCACTGGCTCCGTTTGAACCTCTTCTTTTAAAGTGACACGCCTTGTGCCAAGACTTACAGTAGACACACCCAGTTAGCCAGCATTAACTTTGCATGTGGGATTTTCTTTCTCCATCTCATGCAAATGCCTTATTTATACAAGTTGTTTGACACTTCAAAAGTAAAGCTGTTTGAATCAAGGCTTAAACATAAATAAGAGGACAAGATAGCAGATCGAAGAGCCTTCCCCAGTCTCCTCCCTCCCTCCCCCCTCCTGGATGCTGATGCTTGAGTCAAATTGATTACACCACTCCATCTGCATCATGACCGGCCTCCTCCTGTGTTTGCCGCCTCTGCCTACAGCACAGAGTTAGTGTACAATTACATATAGTTTAATATATCTGCCTGAGCACCTTTAAATAAGCATCACAAGTCCACAAGGTGATTTGTCTTCCAGCCCCATTACTCCATTGTACATCTTGATAGCCAGGGATCGCTCCTAGCTATGTTTAAGCATTAAATAGTGTATTATTATTTCACATAAATCAAGCTGAGATGTGAGGGGGGTATTCATACATTTTGCATTTCTCACAGACAGTATTTTAAAGCCTCTCTCCGCCGCTCTCTGAATTCTGAGACTAAGGCAATTCTGCTGCCTGCACTTGATAGTACATTAAAGACGGGCATATCAGCGAGGTATATTCAAAACAACATGTAATGCAGTTTAGATTAAGTTTGAGTTGCTCTAACACATTCATCACGGCACCGTTTCCATCATAAGTACCCTCGCCTTTGCCAGTGATGCATCCACACATGCGCCATTACCATCGGAGGACAGTGTATTGTTATTGTCATGAATAATGGGGGAAAATACTAATAAAAGTCAATTTATCATAATATCTTCCCAGTTAACCGTGGCTACTGAGTGTCTTATCTGCGCGAGGTGGAATTACATTTAAAGGTGAATGTTTGCCGTCAGCCCATTCCTTCAAGTGCCCCTGAACCCCCCCCCCCTTTTTGGATATTAGTCCTGTGTTTGTGCAAAACGTCTACTGAGGAAATGACTTCACTCAGGAAACTGGATGTCAGCCTCACACACGGGGCAGGAGAGCTGCCAGTGTTTCAGGCAGGCCGACAACACGTACTTTTCTCAGCTCTCCAGTTGAGTGTAAAGCTATGAAAAGTGACAAAGGAGGAAATTGGACTCACGTTTGTTTTGGTTACTCCAAGGACACTTCGCACGTTCGTTTCTATTTCCCGTCTTTGGCCTTGTTTTCCGATCGGCGCTGATGTAGAAGTCGGGGAGTATAAGGTGTGAGGAGAGCTTTGTCAGGGGCTAATGGAACGGAGGTTATCTTCACGTGTCAGGGACGCGTTCAAAATGTGTTTCTGTATGCAAGTTGGAGCCTTGCAAGGCAAAAAACGTTTGTTTTTATTAGACCTGAAAATACCTGACTTAAGAAAGCAGAGCAGAGCATGTGCTTCTGACACATGTACAAATCTAATAAATATACATGATACTCAAAAAAAGTAAGTGAGGAAAAAAAAAAGTAAGTGAGAAAATCCACAATATAAACTTTAATTATCCAATAATATTTAAAACAAAATCATAAACTTACTATACAGTACTTGTTTAAATAATGCAAAAGTCTCATAAGTTTGTCATTTGTGATTTACATTTGAACCCTACACCGCAATTAAACCAAATTTTCACTTTTAAAACATGCTTTTCATTTCCTGCACATATCAGTTATATGACCCTCTGGCCCGGGGGGGCTTCGGTGCTGCTACAAAGTCAGTAAAAGAACAAATCTTGTAAAAAAAGTCATCGCAAATTGGAAATTGTCTAGATGCCAGGACAGTAAGTTGAGGGTTGGGGGGGGGGAGTGAGGAAAAAATGTCTTTGAACTAGTTTTTGCTTGCAGGAAATATCGCTCCTGGGTTGATATTCTTTCTGAAGTGCTTCATGGCGATGAGAATTAAGAAATAAAGCGCAGCGCCAAGTGATTCAGTGAGAAGATGGTGCACACCCACAGGTATTCTGTTCACATGACATCACCCTGTGGATAATTGACAACTTGTGTTCTTTAGGTAGGTTCGCTAAGTTTATAAAAACGTCTTTTGAAGGAGAGAGCATGGCTGAAAAGCAATTGGATGGAATCAACCGGCAAAAGCAGTCTTAATGCAGGAAATGAAGGTTATACTATATAAAATGCTTTGATTGATTGACGTTTGGTGAGTCATTCTCTTCGAATCAGAGCCACATCAAGGCCCGTGAGAACGAGATCATATCTGTTCTTCATTCCTTGGAAGAGCGTGTGTTCTGACCTCGACATGTTTCTCAAGAACTGGAAACTTTCCTCCTGTCATCTCTCCGTCATGATCACTCTCCTTCCCTAGCTCACACACACACACACACACACACACACACACACACACACACACACACACACACACACACACACACACACACACACACACACACACACACACACACACACACACACACACACACACACACACACACACACACACACACACACACACACACACACACACACACACACACACACACACACACACACACACACACACACACACACACACACACACACACACACACACACACACACACACACACACCTGGGAGGATAAATGCCCAGTTAAATAACACAAACAGCGTCCAGACGTGCTCCATTCCAGCTCCGTCCGTCCGTCCGTCATGGAGCGCGGTGATCGCTGATTCCATCGGTGGAGAAGGAGCACAAACAACAAGCGGAGATTGTCAGCTGAGAGGCCAGCGTTAGATAAAGGATTATTCTCAGCTCTGGTGATGAAGAGGATTTTCATCATACATCAGATAAAACACCTTCATTGCTGCCTTTGTTATCTTTGATGAGCGACTCTCACGTGTTCCCTCCTTTTTCTTTACACAGTCTCGGTTGTTTGCTTGTTTCAGAGCGAGGTTCATTTCTGCAATTATCCAAAGATTCAAAAGCTTTATTGTCATATGCAAAAGAGTAGTTAAGGCAATACAAAATATATATATAAAAACGACCCAAGCTTTCCTAAAAGTGCAACATACTTAAGTCATAAAAAGAATAGAAATAAAATAGTGCAAATGCATAAAAAATGATGGATAATATGAAAACAGGATGTAAGATAACATACTGGAGTGGAACAAAATACTGCATATTATATAAATAAGTATGTAAACCAAACAGATGTATGTGTACTATACATAAGTAAGTTTTCACATGGTCACAGGTTAGGAATGCTGTGTTTTAAACAATCTTGTACTGTTTGAGTCAAATCTTCCAAAAGGGTTTCATGAATGTTGGAAAATTGCACAACCCCCCCCCCCCCCGTTCTTCTCGGTGCTGCCTTCTCTCCGATGTCCTCTCATGTTAAAACAAAGCATCTGCCCGTCGATCATCTCACCCTGGGCTCTGGGTGGGGCCGGGCTTCCAGTCTTTGAAGTGAACTTGTCGTAGGGAATCTGCATCAACGCGGCTCAGCACAACCACAGGATGATTGTTTGTGGTGCACCACTTCAAACACACTGCATTATGGGATGAACTTTTGTGCATGGGGCCCCTCGTCACCTGTAAACACACCTGCACATGCACACACAATACATGTTCTTGTAAGGTTAAACTCAGATGCGTCATCAAATACTTGAGAAGTATCACGTATTTACTTAAAGAGATGCAGTGGCACACAGATGTACGAAATGACGGTTTAAATGTGTATTGACAAGTAACACCCCTTCCGAAAACACACACACTCACACTCACACAACTCCAAACAGACTGCAGTAACACAACATTAAGCGCTTTTCTCTTCTCTGTTATCTCCAGCTTCCTTTTTGCCCTTTGGTGAAACATTCTCTTGGCATGCATGATCTCATTTAACTTTGATTTCCTCTTTTTCTTTTCCAGGACGGCATCCTCGGTGGTTCCAATTTCCAGCCCATTCCCCAATTTTCAACCCCAATGACAGACAATACACGCTTGAATGGCTGTCCAGCTAAAGAAGGGGGAATTGGTAAGTGACGATTTTAAATGCAGTTTAAGATAAAAAGAAGAGTTTGCAGCTGATAAGGATTTGCCCGGACAGCGAGCAGGAAGCGCGGGGAGATATTGGTTCACTTTGCTGCTGCAGAAGCTGCATACCACATGTGTGTGTGTGATTTATGTTATTGCGCTTTAGGAAACACTGCTGCAGATTAGCTAGTTTGTCAGAAGTGACAAACTGTTTTTACGTCAGCTCATTATATTAACACAATTATTTAGTTTGATCTTAATGTTTTTAATAAATGATTTATGTTGGTAATCCAGCCCAAGAAAAACACCGATTTTTTCAAATATTTACTGCTTAAAAAAAACTTTCAAACATTATCAAAAACTGATACAATTTGTTTTTACAAGATTGTGAATTAAAAACAATATTGCTATTTAATGATCATGGTTTGTCAACTTTGTAAAATATAATTTTAGTATAGTAAATTGTTGAAGTTTCAAAACACGAGTTTGAAAGAACAGTTTAGGCTAAATCTCATTCAAACTGGGATGACATTAAAGTTATAGGGCTGTCAAAAAATACAGAAATGACTAAAGTTTACTTAAGTCACTTAGCAACGTTTACGTAAATATATAAAGGTTTTGCACGTTACAATTTTAACTGCCTCACATTGCCCGGATTTTGTATTTATTATAGTCTAATTCTCTAAATCACTATTGAACCTACTCCTCTGTGCAATTAAACAAATACAAAAATATTTGTTCAAGACCTTCAAAAAAGAAAGTTTCCTCCCGCTTTAATTCTAAAAAAATCTAATTGTTTCTAGTGTCATTCTATATAATACGTGTGTCGATGGTGGACGGCACAATCACAATATTTGCTTGATTTGTTCCTGATTGACCTCTGGGGTGTGGAGAATGTGTCCAGCATGAAGCACTTCTTGCAGCTTGAAAAGAGAAGCTCAGTGTGGAGCTCTAAGTAGTTTGTGTAATCCCCTATAACCAATACCATGAAGCCAGAGCGTTCTGAAAATCTGTTTTCAGCACATTTTGAGTAGGAGCGAACCTGGGAATGCTCTCCCCCTCTCCCCCTCTCCCCCTCTCCCCAACTCTGTCATGAAACACAGCACCCCATTTCCATATCAATCGGATTAGTTCCAAGACCAGGGAAGTAGGAGTAATGTAAGTAACCGTACAAATTTAAATATAGGACATCAAAAACATTGTTAGGCATTCATTTATTTTGAAGCAGCCCTGGCTCTCCACGTCTCCCTGTGAAGATGAGATGAAAATGCATCGGTATGATTTTATTTTCATTTTATTTTGAAAGGTGCTGAACGCCGCAGTATTTCAGCGTTGCATGTGCACAGTGGCGTCCCGCCGCGCTTGTGTGCTTAACCTCATTTGTTGAAATGAATATGTCAGATCAAGCGAGTACACTTGTTCGAAATGCAACATCAAAACAATTTCAGGTGGGCAGCGTTCACACCAGATTGTTTTTGAACGTTTTCTGCACACCGTACAAATGGTCCAGTCCTGGTCTCCCGTGGTGTTGATGCCAGCTGGCAACACACAGATATGGTTTTACATACAATTCACAATGTGGCACATATATGTTTTCACATTTACATGCTTCTGGAGGAGAATAAAATATGCCAAGTTTAACATTGAAATTACTGGTCTCCTTGTTCTTCATTGTTTGACTTCTTAGAATAGCATATTTTAAGCTAATAAATAAATAAATACAGATACAAAGAAAATATTCAGTAACATTTCTAAAGTGGAGGATTTTGAGCACGAATGTACCTTTTGAGAGTCAACTCTGAATGTTAACACTCCTACTGATGTGTGTACAGTTCTTACACTATTATTATATAAATATACAAATATTGTTTGTTTTATACTGGGAAAAAAATTACAGTAATTATCCCGACTACAACATTGGTTTTGAGTTAATTCTACAGAGCCTTTGACAGAGTGTGTGTGTGTGTGTGTGTGTGTGTGTGTGTGTGTGTGTGTGTGTGTGTGTGTGTGTGTGTGTGTGTGTGTGTGTGTGTGTGTGTGTGTGTGTGTGTGTGTGTGTGGCCCATAGAGATTATTCAGCAGTCTGAGCCTTGCTGAGTGATCTGACCGTCCGGATGAACAGGAGGTTAGACGGATGCCTGTCTGTGCTTCCTCAGCCCTTTATGAGCCCGTCTGTGTGTAATTGAAAAACTAGCTCGGCTGTGTTGTCTTGGGATTTGTCCCTTTTTATAATGCAGCTTCAAAACAGGAAAACCAATAGTGGGAATAGACCCAGAATGTAATTAATTTCGTAGGGGGGGGCGGGGGTGAAGCTGGGGGGACTATTATTGCAGGAGGAAGAATTCTAATCAGTTGCAGATTCCTTCCTGTTTGGTTAGCGTGACCGTGGCCAATTACCAGTGAACTCTGTGTTACAGTTTCACTTCCTGTGCTACCCAAAGAATGGACTGAGGCCGGCGCTGCAGAGCTGGCAGGGTGGAGGGAGACTGAGAGGGAAAGAGAGCGATAGAGGGAGAGACACAAAACAAGACACTTGAAGATGAGACTGGAGGAGAGTAAACAAAGCGAAGGGGAAGGAAATAATGGAAGGGGGGAAATCTCCAGCCACATCTAAGGTGCACAGACATGAAGGCACATACGTCCCTTATCCAGCTAATATATAACATGACATGTGGTTTACAAAGGAAATGAAAAGGATATCAATGCTGACTTCTCTCCCAGTTAAAGCCGGAAACTGCTGAGCAACAGACCGAACTCCAGTCACAAACGCATAACTCAATCATTGCAGCGATGGTATCGAACGACACAATTTGGCATTGCTGTTTTCCCTCAAATCGAATTAAACCACCGGACTAAACAACTGAATGACAATTGCTACGGTGCACCTGAATTTGCATAAAGTCTCCTTTTTTTTCCTTCAGCGCGCAGAAGTAACTCAATATGCCATGGTACTTCCTGGGAAATTCTCCATGCTTATTAAGCCTGATAATGCTTTCGCTAAAGGCCCAGTAGTTTACATTATATTACAACAACATGCCAGCAACGTCAATCATGCTTCTCAGGACGTTTTCTAATTTCTACATCAGAAACAGGAGATATGAGAGAGAAACACCATAGATTTCCACAGACAATCAATTACGACCTGACCCGCCAACATGGTTCCCTTTGGCTTGATCCCGCTCCACAATTCTGTCTTTTCTTTTTTGTTGCTCCTCCAGAGGGGGTCTATTCCCATAGTTTCCCCCTGTAATAGTTTTTTGGCACATTACTCTCGATCCACCCCAGAGGTCTCCCATCATTCACTTTTGATATCATTGTTTAGTTGTAGAATTAGGGGAGGGGTGCACACTGGGAACAGCATTGGCAGTGGGACATTCCTTCATTCATGTGATAGGCATTGCACACATGAATGATGGTAAGTTGCAGTCTTTATACATTCTTTCACCATTGGAATTTTATTGTTTTATGAATAAAATTGATATTTTTTGGGTTGAATTGAGTGTTTTATGTAATTCTTAGCTTAAATATATGTGCTTTTTTCGATACATTGTCAACGCTATAATGTTTATTACTTCAAGTGTTGATAGATTAAATAAATACTTGGAGTGATTTAAAAACATATACATATTGGAAGTGATAAGAACAAATTCCTTTCCGGTAAAATGTACACAATCTGTTTCTCCTTACCGAACAAATGACATTACATTTATTACTATTTTCCAGCAAAGTTGAAAACATCTCAAGGGTACCAAATACTGTAGCTGTTACAAGTGGAATAAACAGTTTAGAAGATGTTTCAGGGATGATTCCCATAACTGGCAATATGAATGTGAATTCCCTTGGAAGCCTATTTTGCACACAAACACACACACACACACACACACACACACACACACACACACACACACACACACACACACACACACACACACACACACACACACACACACACACACACACACACACACACACGGGGAAAAACATGAGAAATGGGCGAAGTGCCACACTATTCAGTGTGAACTGGAGGGTCCAAGTCACTAAACTAATCCTCGTAGCACACAATCCCACTTCCAGCCTTCGTCTTCTGCTGCAGCTGCCTGGAATCATTTCACAAACACAAGGTATTCCTGGAAGAATTGATTCTGTTAGATAGTGCATTGATCACACACATCGCCTGCGGACAGAAGATGGCTTTACAAGCAATAAGACGGGAGACAATTATATTATTTTAGTGAAATAAGACAGAGTACAAGCAGCGAGTGCCAATGGGAGGAGGGGCGGGGGGGGGGTACACATGCGGGCCCCTATGTGGCTGCCGCAGTGTGTTTGTGCTCCATCCTCAAGTGGCACGGTAATCCACTAAAGTTTCCTCCACCCGCTTCTCTCAATGCAATCAGGATGCGAAGGCTCACCAGTGATTGCGTTCATTTGTAAAAGCATCCAAGCCAAAATTGAACCCCAAGGCTGATAAACTATAAAGATGCTGATCAGATCGCGGCTAAGGAGTCCACACTTGAGGGCACAAGGTGTCAGGGCTGGAGCCAAAAGAGCAATGACTCTGTATACCTCACTCGGAGCCAGGCGGCGGCCCCGGAATACAAACAAGAGGAGAGAAAAACACATAAAAACGACAGCAAACTGCAGTTGGATATTTCATCCTCCAGCATCTTTCAGATGGGTATTATCTGTTCCGCAGATTAGCCGTTTTTCAGATTCTTTTTCTCTTTATCGACTCCATTGGTAAATTGGGTGCATTTATTGTCTGAGCTTTAGCATGGTGTTATATTGATGAGTGGTGTGGATTTCATAATGCATCTCCAGGAGGCCCAACAGAGATACTGTTCAGGGACGTCATGTTTCCAACCTGGCAAAATAACAGTATACGCGTTTTATAAGAATGAGAACGATGCATAACCGCAATGTGCAATCCATTTAGTTTTTACGGCACACTCCTTATTGCCACAACACTTTAAAGAAGTACTTTTTGTCTGCTTTGAAGTTATTTCTCACAGCTATTGCACTGTCTGGCACTAAATGAACAGCGTCATTACTTTAAACACACATACCTGCTCTGCTAAAGCACAGAGATTGAGGACAGACACACGGAGAGAAAGAAAGACAGGGAGGATCTGAGGATGTTTTTTTTCCTCTCCATCCTCGTGGCCCCAGTGCGTTAAATGTCAAAGAGCAGTCAGCGGGAGAGACTGATTCCAGGAGGCGATGTGAATGGGACGATTGAAGACCCACTTTGATTGACAGCTCTTCCTCTCTCGCTCTGCCCCGAGGGTGATTGACAATGTGGTTCATCTCACATTTTGTGACTGAGCTAATCCAGTAAATTCCTACCAGACGCAGCACAACTCAGCAGAGACGCGCCACTCCTTTCCCAGGTGGAGTTTTTATTTTATCTCTTCCACCCCAAAATAAATATGTTTTTCCATCTGTGGCAATGAAAACAAACCAAGGAAGGGGGGGCTATAATTAAGTTTAAGTACATAATTAAGCGAGTTTAGAAAAGTGCTAGTTTTCGATGAATTAAAACGTAGACTAATTACATGTGGGAATTAGCCTGCTGTTGTGTTTAATATAGTCATAGGTAGGTTACGGTTTCAATATGCTGCCAGTTGGAGATGGGACCACCTGACTGGAACGATTGATCTCATGCCAAGTTCAATAATTAATTGACTCAACAATCACTGACACACAACTATCTCACACTTCGTCTCGCACGCCCACGAGGTGCACCGCTCGTCCTCTCGACCTTGCACCTGTATTTTGACGTGCACACGTTTCCCAGAAATCTCGTCCGCTGAATTGCAGCTGGCTTTTCAAAGAAGACAAAAGAGGGAAACCGAATGCAAATAATACGAGACGGAATCACTTCGAGGCGGAATTCTTCTGCAACCGTGACCCACATTACCACAGTCGTCCAATAAGAAGAGGAATGCAAGGGAATATTTGACGCTTTCATTAATCATCATTCCTAAATGATCACCCTGTGAGGGGATGCATTTAAGCGTGATTAATTGCAGAGTGAGCCTAATCAAGCAATGAATTACCTGCCTAACCTTTCGCAGGAGGTTGTTGTTAACCTCGAGTCGAAGCAGAGCAACGCAGTGTGGTTAACTATGTCAAGGAAAATTAGGAATAGACAATAATGAGAATCAGTTAAAGAGCCCATGTTTAAAAAAAGGACACCCGTTGTAATTGGGTTATCAGAGACCTCGAAACAAGTTGAGAGAAATACATATTTATAGGCTTTCCACGAGTAGATGTGGCGAAGAAGACATTACATACACCCTATTGCTCGCACTAACCTCAACATTTGTCAAAGTTTCCAGATACAACATGTTTTAAATATATAAAAACACAAACCAGACTTCTTTAAATGCACATGCTGCTTTTATCAGAAATCCATCTCCAACGCACTGCAGACAAGCTGAGAAAACACTTTCTGTTCTATCTACAAACTTTCTCTCGTGAATCGCATCGTCATTTGTAATTTCCGTCCACTCGGAGCCAAGAAGACAATACCCCAGTGTGCGCAGATCATGTGTTTACCTTACGAGCACGATGAAAGGCCCGCCAACCAATTGTGACAATGGCAGTGAGATAATAACCCGGCGAGATGATTTGAGAATGACTACTTGTGCACACATCAAGCTCGCATTGCACACTCTAAATGGTATGCGTTTGAAGTGGGAGACACGGAGGGGCGTGCGAGACGTCGTCTGGTCCACCTCATTGTGTTGGGCTACTGTTTACACTCAGAATAATGTAAATTCATCCATTGTGTGGACACTTTGTATTCATTACATTCAAAACTAAATAAAAGTGAGACCGGATCCTCGAAAAGCGAATACATATTGCATTTAAATATACTCGGCATTTGACTTCAGAGCCAATACTCATTAGAGGCAAATATGTGTTCACATACACAAACGAGGCCTCATAATTGCACGATTTTATTCACAATTCAAATCATTCCTTCAGCCACTACATCTGTCACGAGGCTTTTTTTGTTGAATAATTAAAAAAAGAAATAGAGAAACATACTAATGAGAGAACCTTACTTGAGGGCTTTGCCGCTCTACTGAGTATCATATTAATGTATTCCTGTGTGAATTAAACGCATCATCAAACACCTAAGTTCCCCTCCGTCTTTTCCTCTGAAGACGAGGGCTGGACACCGGTGTCTACCTTGCCCTCTGCCAAAATGAAGGGCATTCTTCATTATCGCACCTCTTGTGATTACTTGTTAATAGCCATGTGCTAAAGGTCCCCCCATTTGAAATTGACAAAAACAATGGGAATTAAGATTTGTATGAGAATGACATTGTTTCGGTCAGTGATTAAGTCATTAAGATATGTTAAATTGGATTTAAAGTCATATGATTTTTGGTGTCTCGCTGGCTTTGTCTGGTTTTAGCCTTTAAATATTGAATATTAGTTAAAAATATCTGGTTTTTGATGTTCAAATGATAGCTTTACATTTTCTTTCTTCATGTTATAAAAAATAAAAAATGTCTCCAGGGTCTAAGGACAGAGGGTGTCGTTTTTCTCATACTGATATTCTGAACAATCTGTGCTGTTGTATTTGCTGTAAAGTGTCTCTACTGTAGGCTATTTTTATTATATGTACAGCACTTTGGCTCGACCAAAAATCGTTTATAAATGTGCTATATAAATAAAACTTGATTTGATTTGATACACCATTTTTAGGTAGATCTTCTTTTGAACACCGGCCGTCACTCGTAGAATTTCACCTTTTCTCTGCTCCTCTGCCTGAAGCTCCAGTGTAATCTGTGCCTGACCTTTCTCCACCTCCCTAAACCTCTCTCTGTTCCTCCCTCCTTCTCGCCATGCACTCACCCCCGTCTCCCCCTCCACTCACCGCAGACTGACAGTCATCACAGCTCCTTTCTCTCAGTGGCTGACAGCTTGAACTGGCTCATTAAGGCACATTGGGAAAGGGAGACTAAACTGAGCATGCAGAGTTATTTCAGAGGCCGCTTTGAGTCAGAGCAAACATGCCAGCTCATGCTCCATATAATGTCTTGTCCGGGGGTTGAAGAAATATGTTCGATTTAATTATCATAATAGACCATTAGTGCTTCGGTGCTAAATGGATGACACGGTGTGCCACGACAGTTTAGAAGTTTTTACGATTTGGAATAATAACTTCTTGCACTACAAAGGTGCTGAGAGTACAAAGCAGGTAGGACTAAAGTTTGAATATTTCTGAATGATTCGCCCATAGCTGTTGGAGCAAAGCAGGCAATGTGTGATTGATCACGTCCCACAGGGGCGACAGCCAGCACGCCATTTATACACAACAAACGGTGTTGGCGACACTAAACTAAGCTCACACAACCTATGCAGATTGCACAGTCTTTCATTTTCACATGTGCATGCTAAACCTGGCTGATAAACGATTTGCCTAGCAGCACTTCCATCCATATTTTATCACGGCAGACAATGCTCGGTGGCGTTGCCAGACTTGGTGTATATCCAGTATTCAGGCGAAAAAGCTTCTCCTCAACAGCTTGGCTCCCATAATTAACTTCCACAGGACTGATGGGGCCTTAGTCACAGGCTAGAGGAATAGAAAAGTATGAAAGTGAAGAAGACATGTTAAAAAGCAAAAGAACACGCACTACTGTACAGACAGAGATTATGTTTGACAGCGGGAGGTCTCGGGTCAGTCAGGCTTGAAACGTATTCATTGTTGCACAGATAACCTCCGTCGTACAGCGACTCCTGTTGAGGGCAGAAATGGCTGAAAGGATTAATGAATGTTTACTCTTAAAGCACTGCAGTTGCTAAACACGTCGGAAACGTTTAAGCCGTGGCAAGCCGGCAACATCTTAAGCCAATATTCTGAATATGCCAATTTTGCCCAAAAAGATGAGCAGGGTAGGATGTTTTATCCAGAGGCGATGGTGGCTGGGAAATCTGCAGCTCCATTTCTTTTTTCTTTTTGGAAGACTGTTTTTGAAACTATCCGATGAAATAAACACACACAACAATTACTTAATACATATTTATTTTCATTATTTTACAAGTTGCTTTATTAGCTTTAAAACCAACTTTAACACACACACACACACACACACACACACACACACACACACACACACACACACACACACACACACACACACACACACACACACACACACACACACACACACACACACACACACACACACACACACACACACACACACACACACACACACACACACACACACACACACACACACACACACACACACACACACACACACACACACACACACACACCAGAGCCGCCTCTGCTCTTCCTCAGTCTAACCTTAACCAGACAGATCTTCCTCTGGAGGCCCCGGGTGACTTCTGCGCTCCCTCTGATTGGACGGATCCTGTGCGTGCTTTTTGTTAAAAAGGGATCATTAATAGGCCGCGTACGACCTCTGACCATCCCTTTAAATCATTAGCCGGCCAACTGATGGTTCCTATTTACCGTCCCCATAGGAGATCTTAAAGAGGAAGACTTGTTGTTATGAGGATGTGGTGACACTGCAGTTGTAATATTTAGTTAGTACCTGGACCCTTTTAAGTGAAACAGGGAAAATGAAAGCATGGCATTTTAACTATGGCCCTCCACTTCCATGATAACACCTAATCAGCCAAAGAAATACACTTATAAAAATGCACTTAATGCATCTTCATCATAAAGCGATCCCAGGATAATACACCTTTAATGGCTAGTTATTGTTATTGATTTGAAAAAAGATACGTGCAATGCCGGATAGCATTTTAATCCAACATATATAAATGAATAAAAGTGTTGGATCCATTTATTTTGACTTGAATTTTAGGAAAATGTATATTACACACACAAATAAGAGTATTGGTATTTTAGTCCAGCAAACGGATACAATAATGAAATACAAGTGTTAAATCTATTAAGTTAGACTTTCTGGAAGCAACAATACCAAATTATGATTAAGTACGAAATGGGTCAAATACATTTTCTAATGGATGGTCATTTCTTTCAAGAGGAACATTTTAAATTGAAATGCTATAATATATCAAGTAACACAAAAATGTTTAATGTTTAACATGGCAAACGTTTGTGCTTTCATACAAGTGTCAGTGTGTCCATCCACACGCGTGTACCCATGTTAGTGGACGTGTGTGTATATAAATTAGATGTGAGGGTAGGTCCATTCACTAACCTATATCACTTAAATCTGGCTGCGGGGCACAAAGTCCATTTGTCACGTCACGCTTTTGTTATCGCACTACTCTTCAGAGAAAACAAACAACAAAGCGCACAAAAGACCTCGACAGAGAAAACGCTGCCTCATCCAATGAGAGCTTTGCATGAGATATGATGGGCAGAGCAGGAGAGCTGAGCCTCTGCACAGAAAGAGGAGGAGGAGGAGGAGGAGGAGGAGGAGGGAGATGTGTGATTAAATGCTCCAGTGTCACTGTGTGCACGCCACGTGTTTGTGTGCATAAGTGCATTTGGCTGTGTGTGGAGGTGTGTTAGGAATAGACCCCGAGCAGTGCCGCACCGTCCCGTGCCTAAATCATGTGTACAACCTGTTTCCAATAAACTGTTAAATTTGATAAAGAGGTCTGGTATTATATTACCAAGCCCACAGGGCACTCGGACCGCTGCTATCATGAATACATTTTGCCTGATAATAATGCTGTGACTTCAATCGTTGCCACAGGAAAAACTGCTGCCCTTCTGGAAATCAAGTTGCGAGGCAGGGTGACACCTGTATAAATGGACAGGTGATGAGATTATAATATATTTATGCTTTCTGGGTCAGCGTTAAGGGACTTCTACAAGTGAGCGTGAGTAACATGAGGGACTGGAGGGCCGAGATGGAGTGCCACGGGGGGCAAATCCTCACCTCGCAGAGGAGCCTTTTATTCATGAGGGGGAGCTGCAGAGATATACAGTCGCATTTGGTTATAAGTCATTGTAGGTACAGTGGAGCATGCATGACACCAAAGATCATTCCCACTATTTTACAGCTTGGGGAATCCTATTGTTTTCAAGATAAATGAAATGGAGCATTAAATGAAAACTAATTAATACTGTTTTTACTGAGGATATATGAAAAACACAGAAACTGCTGCTAAACAAATATTTAATATGGGTCAATATCACTCTGAGATTAACTTTAGCTCTAACCCATGAGTAGTTTTGAACAAGTAGGGTTATGGTTAATGAAACTTTGAATATTTGTAATATTTCTGTCTATTAATATGGTGTAGTTGTGCTCTTTCCAAGATCACCAAATGTTAACAATGTTTCCTTTGCAATTTTCTGTTTTTTTTTTTTTAGCATTTTGTAAAAGTAACAATAGATCAGATAATAACACTGGGTCAAAATGATCTTACTTTAGTGCCATATAAATAGAGGTAAAAAACCCAACAGTCATATGAAAACATAACACTAAAATTGGGTCAAAATATCCCATTTATTCCTGTAAAAATGTACCTAATGTTTGCAAACTGGCACCCAAAGTAGATTATTTTCATATTTTCATATATATTATCAACTTTTTTTTAAAATATCCACAAATACACAAGATCAAACCTCTCAAAACCTACACAGATTTGTAAAAACATACACACACAGACACCAAAACATGAAAAAAAAATCTAATCCTCCTTTCCCAGGGTTTAGGAAGTCATTACTGTGTTGGCAGCGTGTGTTACTTGGTATTCCCGACTGCACCGGTCTGTCCCATATCTCTGGTCTCCATACTGTATCTAGGTAGCTAAGAAGGTAGGCAGGTGATGAATGTTCAGTAATTGTAAGAGTTCAGTGGTAAAAAGATTCAAATCCATGACAGTGAGAAATGGAGGAGAGCCCCGGGGGAAATTTCAGGCTGTGAGGAAGTGCATCCAACCTGTCTAAATAACAGATCACACCTCAACTTGGTCACTTGCTCAGAACGTGCTCTCTGATATTAGAAATGTGCCTTTATTGCAAATGAGTTTCGCTGAGCGGTTCGGTGCAGCGGCTTGATTGTGTTATACGAGAATAAAGTAGTAACCTAGTGCACACAACAAATAATTCAAGACCTTTAGTAGGATTTAAATTAGAATAGAGACGAGACTTCAAACATGGCGAGAGTTCTCAGGTTCTCCTGCTGCTGCTTTGAAGCGTCTGAGGTTTGCTCACTGTACTCAATTTGCATAATTATGAGATGTTAGAAGGGCTGTTGTGTGTTTGCGTGGGTGCATCCAGTCTCTGCATGCACACAGTGTAGGAGAGGGGAGTTGGCGTGTGTCATTGTTTTACAAGTGCCTCTCAGGTCTTTAGAGTCAAGTCCACAGTTAAGACAAGTCCTTTGTAATATAATGACATTTTTCAATGCACATGTTTGGGATACTGTCGCTCTTTTTGCTTTTGCTCGTAAACAAAATAAATCAGTGGTATTTTTTCTAACTGCAGCACAGTACTGTACAATTATATTCCTCAGGTTTCACTTGTGTAACTTCATTGTTTTGCTCAGAATTAATAGCGTTAAAGGGGCCCTTATTATGCTTTTTTCCTAACTGTGTTATATAGGTTTTAGTGCATGTAAATGGTCTGCAAAGGCTAAAATCCCAAAGTTCCCTCCCTATGGCTGCTCTAGACTTACTCAATGTTATTCCTCATCCATGATACAGTACAGCACAACCGAAACAAAGCAGTGGTTAAATAAATCTCCAATCACATTCATATTTATCTTAACCAATAATCTGCACCTTATTTAGACATGCAGCTTCAAACCACGTCCCGCTAGGCTCAAGACAAACACCCCACCTATTACAGCGAATGTCAGATTTGGCTAGCATGCCTCGGATTCTGACTGGAGACTATAAAAAGTCAAAATTAAACGCAACAAAGAATGGACTTTGTTTGGCAAGTAGCTCAATGAATAACAGTCTGGTAATTATACTGAGCTGTGATTATTTTTAGCATTGTTATCAAGGATTTTGTAAGATCAGTGTGTGATCCACGTGTGCATTTCCCCCCCGGAATACTTCCCCCTGTGCATGTCTTATAATCTTTCTGTCAGTATTTCATTCACCCTCTGTTTGACATCGCACCACTTAAGCAGTCAAACATGCCGTATCCCATCCAACGTGGAATGTCAGGTAGAGTTTTTGAAGCTAAGCAATCTTGCAGGAAATTAATTGAAGTATTTTCTTCACCCAATAAAAAGTGACTGAGCAGAAAGTCTGAATCCTATAATAGCAGTCAAGCTACACTGAACACAAATATAAATGCAACACTTTTGTTTTTTCTCCCATTTTTCATGAGATGAACTCAAAGATCTAAAACATTTTTTATATACACAAAATAACCATTTCTCTCAAATATTGTTCACAAATCTGAAAAAATCTGTGATAGTGAGCACTTCTCCTTTGCCGAGATAATCCATCCCACCTGGCATATCAAGATGCTGATTAGACAGCATGATTATTGCAGAGGTGTGCCTTAGGCTGGCCACAATAAAAGGCCACTCTGAAACGTGCAGTTTTGCTTTATTGGGGGGTCTGGGGGGGTCCGAAAACCAGTCAGTATCTGGTGTGACCACCATTTGCCTCACGCAGTGCAACACATCTCCTTCGCATTGTTGATCAGGTTGTTGATTGTGGCCTGTGGAATGTTGGTCCACTCCTCTTCAATGGCTGCCAAGTTGCTGGATATTGGCAGGAACTGGAACACACTGTCGTATACGCCGATCCAGAGCATCCCAAACATGCTCAATGGGTGACATGTCCGGTGAGTATGCTGGCCATGCAAGAACTGGGATGTTTTCAGCCTCCAGGAATTGTGTACAGATCCTTGCAGCATGGGGCCGTGCATTATCATGCTGCAACATGAGGTGATGGTCGTGGATGAATGGCACAACAATGGGCCTCAGGATCTCGTCACGGTATCTCTGTGCATTCACAATGCCATCAATAAAATGCACCTGTGTTCGTCGTCCATAACATACGCCTGCCCATACCGTAACCCCACCACCACCATGGGCCACTCGATTCACAACATTGACATCAGAAAACCGCTCACCCACACGACGCCACACACGCTGTCTGCCATCTGCCCTGAACAGTGAAAACCGGGATTCATCCGTGAAGAGAACACCTCTCCAACGTGCCAGACACCATCGAATGTGAGCATTTGCCCACTCAAGTCGGTTACGACGACGAACCGGAGTCAGGTCGAGACCCCGATGAGGACGACGAGCATGCAGATGAGCTTCCCTGAGACGATTTCTGACAGTTTGTGCAGAAATTCTTTGGTTATGCAAACCGATTGTTGCAGCAATCCGAGTGGCTGGTCTCAGACGATCTTGGAGGTGAACATGCTGGATGTGGAGGTCCTGGGCTGGTGTGGTTACACGTGGTCTGCGGTTGTGAGGCCGGTTGGATGTACTGCCAAATTCTCTGAAACGCCTTTGGAGACGGCTTATGGTAGAGAAATGAACATTCAATTCACGGGCAACAGCTCTGGTGGACATTCCTGCTGTCAGTATGCCAATTGCACGCTCCCTCAAAATTGCGACATCTGTGGCATTGTGCTGTGTGATAAAACTGAACATTTTAGAGTGGCCTTTTATTGTGGCCAGCCTAAGGCACACCTGTGCAATAATCATGCTGTCTAATCAGCATCTTGATATGCCACACCTGTGAGATGCCACACCTGTGCGGTGGGATGGATTATCTCGGCAAAGGAGAAGTGCTCACGATCACAGATTTTTTCAGATTTGTGAACAATATTTGAGAGAAATGGTTTATTTTGTGTATATAGAAAATGTTTTAGATCTTTGAGTTCATCCCATGAAAAATGGGAGCAAAAACAAAAGTGTTGCATTTATATTTTTGTTCAGTGTATTTATATAAAGCTGACATTATTTTCTATTTTCATCGCAGTTATTATCTTAATTTACCCATCAACATTAGACAAAACAGCCCTATTTCTATTATAACAAGTGGCTGTCACTAACTTTTACACCCTTTCAGTGTCTTACTTAATGAGTTTTCACAGATAATAAATACCTTCTGTGGGTATGGTACTCCCAACAAAGTTTTATAACTTCATCATCAAAAATGCCGCCTTGGTTGCATAAATCATCAAGGATGCTTACACTGAGCGGTGCCTGAGGCTATTTCCCAAAGCGTAGGGATAAAACTTTTTGCTAATAATACAGGCAGCTTCATCACTTAGTCACAGCACAACTGACATCAAATGACAGGATGAAGAAGTTTGAGGGTGATCACCGTAGTCGATACAGGAGTGCACTCCTGACAACATCCCCCTTCAGAAAGGACGCATATCTGCAAACAGGATGGAATTGGAGAGACAGTGCAAAGACAAAAACGTACTGAACTATTGTGTGTTGCCTCAAGCAACAACTTTGCAATAAACTAAGTTTAACTCAGCGGTCAGACAGACAAAATATAGGAAGAGGGAACATGAGGGGTCACCTGCTTTACTGGAAGCAGGGCTCATAAAGAGCTGACCTTACCAAACAACAATAAATGAGCACCCTGTGTCCACTTCCTCCTAAGATAAGCTGTAGAAATACAGACCGGACGACTGGTATTAGCGGGACAATCATCGGGCCCTTGCAATATTAATGACATAATTACTGCATGGAGACAGAATGAGGCAGAGAAAGGGGAAAACAGTGAGTTTAGAAAGCTACAAATGAGGCAGATAGAAGTGTTTTGGAAAGAAAAGATGGATTGACATCCCCTTTAGGGGCTTGTATAGAGAACATTTACCTCTTTTCTTTGGGGTGGCTGGACCCTCCCTCATTCTTAATTGGAGTCCTCGCTTGTATCCCACCGTCCCATACTCTGTCGGCGCCCCCCAAGGTGCAGGGAATTACCGTGTCTGCCTCCCCTCCTCTATATTTAGGCCATTTAAGGTTGCGCGGCTTTAAAAGGGAAAGTCAAAAGATGCCATTCTTCATGAATGTCTGAGGATATGAATAAGGTCGCTGCTCCTCTCCCTCCGTCCCCTCAGGAGTTCACCTTTTCAAATATAACAAATGCCTCAATTAAAATCCCTTTCAAACACCATGCTTATTTTTCGATAACAATCGTCCGCCGCTCCCCTTTAGTTCCTCTGGAAGGGAGGGTGTGGAGGGCAGAGGATGCTCCTGTGTAAAGAAGAAAGGAAATGAGGAAGAGGAGACAAAGATAAACTTGGTAATGCAGAGAAACAGAGAAGAGATGGCAAGGTAGAGGTGTGTGAGAGAGAGAGAGAGGGGTGTTTGACGGAGGGATGGATGCAGGGCCTAGAATGATGTGAGCCAGCAGATGGCAGGGTAAGAACAGTAATATGGCCAGTTCCACTCTGTCTGTCTGTAGCCAAACTGCAGGTCAGTGGGGAGTCCACACACACACACACACACACACACACACACACACACACACACACACACACACACACACACACACACACACACACACACACACACACACCACACACACACACACACACACACACACACACACACACACACACACACACACACACACACACACACACACACACACACACACACACACACACACACACACACACACACACACACACACACACACACACGCTACACACACACACACACACGCAAGGATGCTTAAGATGTAAGCAATAGACAGGTATATGAAAAAAGAACGAACACTACGAATGCATTTAAACACACTGTTACTGTACTTTTCTTTATGCAGTCACTTATATGACACACACGCATGATTATTTATTAGCAAATACACCTTATTTATGCAAGATTACATTTACACAAATGTTCTATTTCATCTCTTTCCTCATGGGACTTACTTTAAACATTTATTTAATGTATTTTTCTTCACACATAACGTTAATTTGTTCCCTTCCTGATAAGTTAGTTGAAGTACTTCCACCCTCGTCGTTGAAAGGGGTTGCGGGTGGCGTGCCTGATGCAAGTTAAAGCTCTAATGGCTACAAGACAGTTTGTCGCCATTTGAGGCTCAAAGGGAAATGAAACTAATGCTGAGTAATGCGTTCTTAGGCCGTCATTAGCATCGGAATAGGGAAACGCATGAGGGCTCCATGGAAGATGGCTGGCTTTAATAAAAGACTACTTAAAGACGGCAAACAACAGCAAACAAGTAAATCTAAAAAACGTGGGGCCCCCGCTCACTCGCTTAAGACCCTTGGACATTATCAGCATGTGTACGGTGGTGGAGATTAACTGCCTGGTGTTGTTTAGCTTAGCTTCATCTTGGCTCAGTTCGATTAAGCTCTGAGGAGGAAACCAAAGACAGACTTTTTCCATTCAGTAATATCGACTAATTAATAATTATGTCAATTCCTGCTTCCAAGCTTTTGGTTACATGCTGGTTTGCGGCCGCGATCGCGACCGTGTTTCTTTGGCGAAAGCATTCAGTTTACTGCGTCTTAAAACATGCCTCTCTGCATGCAAATACACAAGACTAAATTAGAGTGACTGATGGTTTACTGTACATGTTGAGGATATAAAACTGGACCTGTCCCTGTTAGCAGCTCACAAGCAGCCTTGTTGTGGAGAGCAGTGTGGTTTTCATACAGAGCTGCAGCTGTTTCACATAGAAGGACATCAAGAGGCTCAAAGCTATCTGTGCCGTCGCTAAGAGGCAATATATTTGAACATTCTCCCTCTCCGTCTATATGTGTCTGCCTCCCGCCCCCGCTATCTGTTTATACTGGTCTCTCCCTCACTCTTTCTTCGCCAGTCTAAACCAATAATGTATGATATCTTTATCTTGAGAGTCACGGTAATATCATATAGCACAGACATCCCCACTTGCCTTTTGGGCTTTTCTGCCTCCACTCTGAGCGGATACTTGTCGTCAGGAGCGTCTCCTGACAATTTCCAAAATGCGATGTAATGGTTTGTTTATGATTATTTTCTGTAGAATTTGTCCCATTGCTTCTGACTGATGTTTATAGAAGAGCACACTGGCAAATTGGATGGTGAAATCCCCGGTGATTGTGTCCCTTACATATCCACCACAACGCCAGTAAATAAATCTCTCAGACTCCAATAAAATATGTTATTTCTTCACTATGAATCATACAACATGGCCTGGTCTTCATTTCTGACCATCCTGTGAGGCTAGAGGCGCTGGAATTTTTCAGAGAGAATTATAAGATATATAGAGTAGGACACTGATTGTTAAACACTGTCTATGCGTATATGTTAAATGATGCTGCCTATATTGCTACATGTTGTATTTATTACCTTCTAGGTTGCAGCAGTAGCGATCTTTGTTCACTATACACCTTTTCTTTACAATTGCCCCTTTAAACTTAAAATATTATGTATTTGAAGGGTTGATAAAAGGAATAAGCCTCTTAACAAAGAAGCAGATAATTATCCACACCTGTGTTGGCTGCCGGTGTATTGTTAAAATACCGTCTCTTCTTTATACCCACTCCAGCATCACTCTGACTGCCTCCTATTATCCTCCTAAACCCAAACAGCAGTTTACTGCGCTGCTTTTCACCTTGTCAGGTCACAATGCAGCAGGCATGTCGAGGCAGACCTCTATTTAAAGATGGTGTAAATGTTTGGGTGGCTCAACCCTTTCAAATTAAATGGATGGCATCCCAGGGAGGCCTATCAAAAATGATTAAAAAGGGTGGAAGACAGCATGTGTGTGAAGTGTCAAGACGAGTTTGCACAGGCTAACCGACCTGCACCGAGAGCCAGGAAGCTTATTAGCATTTCAGCGCATAGCAACCTGCCTAGCCCCGAGCACTGATCTTAACACGGTCTGTCCAAAACCGCACCGCTCTCTCTCTCTCTCTCTCTCTCTCTCTCTCTCTCTCTCTCTCTCTCTCCCTCTCTCTCTCTCTCTCTCTCTCTCTCTCTCTCTCTCTCTCTCTCATTCCTCTTTCTCCTCCTGCATGTGCAAAAACATTCATGTCAAGTTGGTGGTTCACTCGAGTCAGGAAGGTTTCTGTGCCTGACAGTGAGTGTTTGTTAACTCACAACACTCTGAGAAGTTGAACGCCGTCCAAATACCGTGTGGGAAATAAGTGAAGGTGATGCCAGGTTCTCGGTTATCAGATCGTGGAAATTGAACGTGATGGAAGCTCATTAAAACTGTACAATTCCTGTCATGTTTGGACCCAGCAGAAACGGACGTTTTTTATAGAGGCACTTCTATGCAAATAGGCAAATTCAAAGTGCCAACTTTTCCCTACATTCATTTGGAAGACCTTTTAACTTATGGCCATGTGTCAGACGCATAAAGTATGTTTAAGTTTCAGTTTGATCAAGTGCTGCAAGAGTATTTCAGTTAGAAAAGACCAGTCAGCCGCTGCAGGCTGAAACCACTATCTGGACAAAAAGTGGCACTCTCTTTCATTTTTAATCTCTGTCATTCCCTTTTCTCATCTCACCGTCTTTGTCTGAGTCGGTATTGACTTCACCACTGAAAAAAAAAAAACTGGGCTGTAACCTCTACCGCCAGACATTTATCACACAAAGGAAGTAAAGCGGAAGTAATTGGTATGTTTTAACCATGGCGAGAGGGTATGGAAAATGTATTTCATCTTTTCTACTTGGTGATATAGCATCCATACTTGACTACACAGATTACTGTAATCAAGCTAAAGCAAAAAACTATAATGTTCCTGTTAAATATCAGATGTCATACTGAGCATATATGGCTTAAAGACGTTCTTAACATCTCCACTGAGTCATCTTTTGAGAATAAAGCAATGAAACGTGACACAATAACAACCATTATGTCTCGGAAACACCAGCAAGAGCAAAACCCTGCACAGTATTCTTTTCCCCTCCTCTCTCCCTCCATCCCCCTTTTTTCCTCCTCCGAGATGCTAGATCATCATCACAACTGGACCTGGACCCTTAATCAGTCACCGGGGCGCGGCATGTTTCGATATCAGGCCTTTCATATGACTTTATTGACTCCGAGTTGTTATGCTCTTCTTCATCCTGACAGTATAAAGAATGGGCTGACGGCACTCTTCCGAGATTGGAGGCCATTTTGTGGCTGAGCTCGGTGCTCAACAATGTGACTAATGGGAAGCCCTGGAGGACTTTCGAGGGTATCACTCAAAAACAAAGTTTGGACCAGTGAGAAAGAGTCTCCTGTTTGCAGATGCACTTTGGCATCAAGTAATTGAACATTTAAAATGTCCGATGCAAACAAGACTCAACTTTTTGTTGAAAGGGGTTGCTTCTAAAATTGATAATTAAACTGTCATAATGTGCACTCACACACAGCGGGTATCCTTTGTCCCCAGACTCGTCTCACTAAGGCGACCTTGGGAGGGGGAGCCCGCCTGCCTACCTTATAGCTCCCAGCCCTCCACAATCCCCCACAGAGCATCTCATTGTCTCAAATTAAAGATAAGGTCTGCCTACTCTGTGTACGGTAGATACCCTACCTTTGGCATGTGGTCGTTGCTAATTACTTTGAGCTGTTAAGGGAGACATATCTGGGGAGACAGGCAGGAGGGAGAGACCTACAAACCCAGTTTAAAAGAAGAATCTGATTTTCCCAATGCTCCCAATGGCTTTGTCTGACCTGTTGGATGTGCATTGTTCTCTAACGGTCGATTTCAGTTTGGGTTGTACCTAGGGATGTAACGATATATCGAATATCGCGATATCGCAGTAAATAAATGTCTCAATACCGTCGTGAGACTGACAAAATCGCGATTTTTTAATTTTCTTTTAAATATGTTTTTTTTTAAACCTTTATTTAACCAGATGGTCCCATTGAGATCATCGATCTCTTTTTCAAGGGAGACCTGTCCAACATGGCAGCAAGTAGGTTACAACTTGAACATAAAACAACAGATAACACAAAAGGACATCGTATTTACAGGGCTACATGTACATACCTAGAGACATTGACAAGTACCAACAGTATCTTTATATCTCGCCCTGTCAATAAGCCTCACCTTCTTGGCAACAACTGTATTGTTTTTGAAGTGGTGGAGAGACAATGCACAGTTTTACTCACTGCTGTCACCCATGGCCAAAGCATATCTCTCTGTCCCAGCAACATCAGTACCAAGCAAGAGAGTTTTTTCCACAACAGGGGATATTGTAAACGCCCAAACATCCCAGCTTCCACCTGGAAATGTGGACATGCTCATATTCCTAAAAGATAACCTTGATGACGCTGAGTGAGTGAGTTAGAGTTGAGTTACTTGAAAAACTAAAGTGAAACTTAATTTATTCTATTGCAGGGTCTGATTATTATATTGTTAACACTTTAAAATACTACTATCCTACTAAAATGCTGTAAAATCAGATTTATTATTTAATAAAGAAAAAAAATGAAAGTAAAAAAAAAAAAAATGTACATTTTTTTTCTCCTTTATTTTTCAATATTGCGATAAATATCGTACCGTGGGCTTTTTATCGTGATATTATCGTACCGTGAGTTTTTGGTATCGTTACATCCCTAATTGTACCTGTTGTTTTGCTATGCTGAGAGTGAATGGAGTGATTTTTTCTTTGCAATCATGTCAGAAAATGGCAGACAATTAATTAAAAATGTAAGATGAGGTGATGGTATTCATCATCTGTTGTATTTGTCAATATGTGTGTTTGTATCCGCCCTCAGGAAGCTGCAGTAGTCTCTCCTGTGAGCCTCAGTGTTAGTTAGCGGCTTGGAGCAGGTGTAAAACTGTAAAACAATATCCGTGGCTAAACCTGTGACCTAAGATTTTCATCGTCATAACTACACTGTAGTTATGTTCGTATGACAACATAAAAAAAACCTTGAAACCTTGAAAAACCTGCTCTGGGTTATGATTGATAAAAAAAAGGAAATAAAATAACATGGCAAAGCAATCATTAGTGAAAACAAAACAAAAGTGGCGTTAATCAATTTGAAACAGTAAATTAGCTGGCATAAATCATGGCCGTGGTGGTGTTGCTGGTGTCAGTGATCTGGTTTAGCGTGCTCGCTGCCTGGTAAACTGCTCCATTTAACTCCCCTCCGACTCCCACTGGCTCATTGCTAAATAAGGATATCAATTAGGCTAAAGCACTCAGCAAAGGCTCCCAAGTTAACCATCAGCCGAGGCATGAATGGATCTTTGGGGATATTGACTGCTGCGGCAATAGGTTTGTAAGTGGGCTGACCAAGGGGTAATTAAAGCAGCATTATCATGTTACGCCGTTTATGGTACTTCTGTGGCTCTATGCTGTCCATGCAAGCAGGGATGCAAGCGAGGGACCATTTGCTTTTTTATTCTTGTAACCTATTGATTTAAATGTGTGGAAAGGTTAGTTCTGGGTGTGTTTGACTACGTGTCTTAAGGAATAGTTGGTGTTTTCTATCCTCATCCAAAATTCTGCATCTTACCTGAGCCGTTCTTAAAACTAAAAAGCCAACAATTTAATGGTAATTTATGATTTCCCCATTCAGTTTCTATTACATGATGTGAGGGAATCACACTGATAAGCTCAAGCGTCCCCACTTTAAGAGGTGGCCTTGATGTATGTGCAATTACAGCATAATTGCAGAGATAATTACTGTATGTGCAAGATTAATAACTTTATTAGCTAAAAATGGTTCACTTTTAAAAGGGGGAAATCTATACGTCGGTCTTGCAGATCTAAATTTGCTAAGAGTCAATTAACGGCTTGATTTGTGTCTCATTACTCACGTGCTTCACCTTGGAAAGGCACCTTGAGAAGCTAAATTTAAAATGTAAAAAAGGTCAGGAAGTCCCAAGTACAATTAAGTCAGGAGTTTCTAAAGAATCCCATCATTAATTGAGGAAATGATAAGTGTCTATTTTGGCCAATCTAACGAGAATCCTACTTTAAAATTAAAAATCTTGTTAACTGTCGGGCCAGCCTCTTCAACATCTCAATTACCAGAGGAGCGAGATTTTAAATACAGACTGCAATTTCCTCCCCGACCTCTTTTATATTGGTTTTTACTTTGTTTTAGACAGAGGAGGGCGGGGGGGCACAATCCAAATGCCTGTGTTTTATACTGAGTAAGAATCAGCCCTTAAGCTCCTTTGAAACAATAATAACTTCTCCTCTTTCATTTAGCCAACCTAGCCATGTTGCACCATTTGACAGGGCTAGATTTGTCTTATCAAGACCTATTAACCATTTCCATTTTCTTATTAAATGCATGCTGCATAATTTGTGATTTTTCCAACGTGATGTAATTATGATGTATCATTTCCCTCAAATAAAGGCCCTGTCCTCTCTTGGTGTTAATTTGAGCGTGTGAACTTTATACTTTGAACTAATTGGTTGCTGTCGAAATCCCCTGAATGTGAGTAATTCGATCAGGTATTCCATAACCATTGTACAATTTAATTTGAGTAATTTAATTGGATTTGACTGCTCATTTCTGGGCCACTCTCCACTCAGTATTCAAGAACTGCAAAGCTGCAGAGGTATCCTGAGGCAAACACACACACATGCCGCTACCAGACTCTCACACCAACAGAGCTGAACTTCCCACCATAGCGCTGTTGGATCAGACAGTGGACTTTAAGAGGACACAGTGTGCTCATTTTCAGGTTTATATTTGTATGTAGTGCTTTTGTTTTGTGGGAGAAACTTCCTTTGAAGGGAACTTTGGGATCTAACCCTTTGCAGGCCATTTACACACACATCTATAGATCACACTACAGCAGGGGTGTCAAACTCAATTTCATCGCGGGCCACATTCGCATAAAGGTTGCACTCAAAGGGCCGGTTGTAACTATATAAATATATAATATATATATAAAAGAATTATATTACATTATTGCCTCTGAATTGGATTATTATCGGATAGGATAATAACTTAGTAATTAACTACGTCTGAAAGCAGAAGTCCAGGGCACATAATTGCAAGTCTCTTCAGTGCGCATGTCACAAAACAAGATGCATTGTGGGACATGTAGTTTATGGGCAACCTGCTTCTGTAAAGTGGCATGTAACCGTATAATAAACGTATTATATTCTTTGCAAGCTCTTGCGGGACCACATACCATGAAGTCGCGGGCCGGATTTGGCCCCCGGGCCTTGAGTTTGAGACCCCTGCACTACAGGAAAGGGAAACCCCCAAAAGAAGAATAGGGCCCCTTTAAGATGCTTTCCATGAGGGGTGACATTAAAAGATAAAGTGAAACAACATGAAAGGTTAAGATCTGTATTACTCGGTGGTCAGCCCACACTATTATCCATCATGGATCCGAGGTAATAAAAACATCATATGTTTACACATCTTTCTGTGTCTTACGCTAAATCAGAGGGATTGCTCTTCATTACTTACATTACCGCAGCCAATGCCATCCCCTTTCATTGCCTTTTTTAACCAATTGAGCTCGTACCCTGCGCGTAATGTCATTCACGCTGCACCACAGAGGACTTTATCTGTCCTCAGAGGGTCAGCCATCTTGCCTTAGTGATAGCCGAGGCCCGGAGACTTTGAGGCGGCAGAGAGCAACAGCAGCAGAGACAGGCTCCCCTGACACCCCGATGTGCTGGGAAAACAGAGCACGGGCCACGCTGAGAGACAGAAAGGGAGCGGATGAAGAGGAGAGGAAGAAAGGGAAAGAGAGAATCGCACATTAGAGAGAGAGATAGAGAGGGAGAGGGAGAGAGATGCCCATGGGCGAGACTGTCTTGCCTGGCCCTCCTCCCAGTGCCAGAGACAGGGATGACGCTGCCACTCTGCATTAGTCTTATGTAGTATTCATAGCAGCAGGTCCTCCTAACACAATTTGTGACCTCCACCCCAGCCGAGGAATATTGGAGTTTAACAATGGCCGGCTCTGTAGGGAGCGAGCGCGCCGAGACCCCAGCGAGCAACTTCCCCGACTATTATTTCTCTTTTTATATATTGTGTAGAATGTGTCTTTTCTGGGAATTCTACAATAAAATGACTGTTATTTATCATTACCAAACTCTTTATCATTTAGTCAATAAAAGGCCTCTCACTTTCTCTCTCTCCTTCCCTCCATCGCAGTCTGGGAGTCAGATATCTGTATTAGTCCCCCCCCTGCCTCGGGGCGAGCTGTGTCAAAAGCTAAATCATGATCAGCTATGGCTTTCTGGCTAAATTGTGTATGAAGGCCCCGGGCGGGAAAAGGTGCACATGCTCATTATTGGAGACCAAGAGAGAAAGAGAGTGAAGTTTGCACACACACGCACTCGAGCATGTGCACGCAGACACACAAACACACAAATAGAGGATAAACTGCAACCGCAAACATATACTAAGAGTACGTGGGTCAGGAGGATGTCCGCTAATGGCTCGGGTAATGACGTGAATCGTGTGACTTTAATGCAGATCACTGCAGTACACGGTTACTACTCATTTAAATACTCTCTTAAACACAGCCAAATCTAATGCTAATAGCAACTTTCAGTGAGTGCAAGTTTTTCATTAAGTCTCCTAAATGACAGGTTTGTTTACCATACCATGACATCACACATGCATTTACTGGAAGCAACCCGATTCATTTGAAGCCGTTTTTTCTATTTTTGCTGAAGAAACATTTGAGAAACCAGCAAGAAAAAAAAATAGCTAGCACATTTTTTTCTTTTAGAATTTGAATTAACAATTGTTATCTCGACTTCAAGAGTATTTCAACAATTATGCCCAACATATATACCTTCTAAAAGAAATGGCTCATCATGATGCTTTTTCTCATATCATCAAATGTTTCAGATGCCTAACGCTAACTTTACTTTATTCCAGCTCTGTGTCCTGGAAACTATATTTACACTATAAATCATATATTTAATATATTAATTAACAGCGGCAAATAAAAACGAGCTGACAATTTACATGTTTGCTGTCAAGGCATTTCAATTGTTTTCAGCTCGTATGAAGTAAAGCAGGATTCAGTTCAGCACTTAGCCAAAGCCTAACAATGTGGGACATCAAGCATCTGCCTCAAGCACCTTCCGACTGTATATCTTGTATGCTGTTTGTAGATGCAAACCTTTTCCTTTCTTGGTTAACAGGGACTCTGGTCAGCATTAAGCAATTAGGTTTACTTTCAAAACATAACTTGGAAAAGTTAGTTTCAATTTCTAATAGACATGGCTGCTTCGACACAGCTTATTGCAATAACCCTTGTTTTAATCATCGATACTCAGATTTTGTACCGTTTTTATTGAGCGATTTTCTGAACAATCCAACCCAATATCTGTGAGACACACAAGCGTAATAAAGTGTCTAGGTTGGTTGAGGCCAGATGTGTGCAATGGGAAACATCCACTATGATTCGTACTGTAACTTCAGAGCCATTAAGCATCAGCTAGCTACAGTACAGGACTTAGTCTCCCCTTTAGGACATTATCACCTTGTCCAGTCCTCTGAGGACCCTCCTCTCCCTGTGGGCCAGAGCTTCCTGCTAGCGCTAATTAATTAAGAGGGCAGGTTGGCCACAGTGGAGAGCGGGCCCACAGCCTTTTCATCTACCAGCAGACAGGATGCCTAGAGACTTATCGCCTCCTCTCTCAATAATGCCACTGCACAGCCTAAAGAAGTCAGTAGAGATTTAGGAACCGGTATGAAAACTTTACTGTAATGGGAATAGGCGTTTGTAAGAAGACATCTATTTTTCAACTCCTGCAAGCTTGCTATTACTGCCTGTCTGCATTGTGCGTCTTGTTAATAACATGATAAGGACACTCGCCTCTAGACCTTACTGTATGTAGTGATACTTATAACCTAGACCTTTATATTACAATACACCACTTAACAGCGCTACATCATAGCATTTGCACGTGGTTCTCAAACACAATATATAAAAAGTGTCGGAGGGAAATAGAGCTGGGAAGCAAGTGAGGGAAATAATACGACCACATTTAATGAAAGGTTAAATTTTCATTTACTCACTATTGACTGAGCTGAAAGGGCCATTATTTATTGTATTGGCATGATGTGGCCCATTAGTGCTGTAGTGGAATTGGTTTGGCTTCTTTCTCCCTGACTCTCTTGTTCAGCGTTGTGAGATCGCTCCAAGCTAAAGTGTGAGGAAAGACCTGTTTGTGTGTGTATGTCCTATGTGTGTGTGTATGCGTTTTCACATGTGTGTGTGAGCATTCGTATGCCGAACTCCTCAAACTTTCCCCCAATGAATTCCTTTTGTTCATTAATGCATCTTCACATATCGCGCCGTGATTCTGCCATCGATCTGTTGTTCCCACGATCCCACTGACACATCAATGACAATCTAATTCCGTTCAACGGATTTTATCGGCCGCTGTCTCCGCAAAGTGACAAGACACATTGCGGCCGTGCGTAACCTAATAAAAGGGTGCTCGGCTCAATCCAGATTAAGTCACGAGACACTGTGGCTCCAGCAGCGCACGGCACATTCATTTAGAGAGGCCTTCTAATTGGGGTCGGTGGAAGGGAGGCTAGAGGTGTGAACGTTGCTTTGTTTGAATTCATACAAACCCCAAAGACCATTTATAAGCATCCCGGTGTACACAAGACATTATTGCAATAATGAGGCAGCATCTACATAATTCCACGCTTAAGAAGAGGACCCTGAGGCCAAACTTTGCCAAATATTCAAACTCAAGATCAGGTCAATAGCTCTCAGGGTAATAAGGCTGTTTAGACCTCTTGTCTGTTTTTTTTATATTCTTGCTTAGAAACCGAACATTGAAGCAGAATTGAAACCCCTGATCTGCAAGTCGGGAGGGGTTTGACCTTGCTGTACCAAAGTCTTGCTTTTAACAACATTCGTAAAGTGCTCAATTTATCATATTGAAAAATCCAAATGAATGCACAATGGAAATCAGTAGAAATTGATATCGACAATGACTTATTCAGGTATCACAACTATCTGAAAGAAGCTGGTTTTCCCTAATGTAAGCATATGTGTGCCTTTTTTTTTCTTCCTTGTTTAGGGCCCATGACCTTGGGAATGCTAGCTTGCTGAAAAAAAGTCTGAATTGTTACCGTGTTCAATGGCCCCTGGAAACTTTGGTGAATATAAAGACACCACTTTTTGAGGTTCGGGAATGTATAATACGAATGGAGAGTAGGTCGCTTATTTGAAAAACTCCATGTATACCCAAAATAAAGGGTGCTATCTCAAGGGTGAACATGCTGGAGCCTTTCACTGGTTTCACCAACTGGCAGAACATGGAACCGTAAGCATATTTCCCACTGCCGTTGTTGGGTGCCATTTAACAATTTATTTGAGCTATAAAGCAATATGGAATACCTGTATTGGGCTTACAATCTAAATGCAGTGTACATGCAAATGGCAGCTTCTCAAAATGAACATTTATTTGAGCTAGAATGCTATAACAACATTCACTTCACAATCTGTACTGATGTTACCTGATTTTAAGAGCAAAGTAAGCCAGGCCTTCTGCATGCACTATTTGTGAGATTTGATGTAGGAAAGTCAAATGAAAGCACTCTGACAGAGGGCACCAGATGGCCTGGGCTTTAGACAGACTGGCATGGCTAGAACGACTCCTCAGTGTCACATTCACATGGACATGCGTTCACAGAAGAGCTCATTTAAACAGGTACACAAACACACATTCTCAGCAGTGTCACAGAGGTCAATGTGCTAAGAAGGGCAATGCCACTGTGAGTGCCATCTGGCAAAGTGGGGTCAAGGTTACTCCAACATGAGCCAGCTGAGCTCACCTCCGAGAACATTGGTCTCTGTTAGTGTAGATTTGCTCTAGATCTAGCAGATTGCATTGTAGTGGAATGTTAATTGCTTTGCATCCTGGTCTTAAACGCATTAAAATGCATCCCAGTTCCGCATGTTCACCTCCGCAGAACACACATACCTGCATGCTCTTCAAATCTTACGACACTGTCATTTCCCCTTGACACGCTTTCTTTCCCCCCGTTCCCTAAACTCTGCGTAAACAGCGTGTGGCTTTACAGCCTTGCTTTGTGTCTGTCGGCGCACCGTGCCAGCATCCGACACAAGCTCCCTGCCACTTTCACAGGCTGTAAACATCTGGGCACGGCCTTTCATCTGGTCAATGTGGCAAGGGGACCCAGGGGCTCTGGATTAGCGGCGCGATAAAAACAGGCTCCTGCTCTTGGTTGAGCAAGCTCCGAGCCCGGCGCTGTGACAAGCTTGTGTTTAAAAGAAGCAACAACAAAAAAAAAGAAACCGCTTTACAGGCCAGCGTCACAAATTAATAGTTTCCTCCAGAAGGCAAACTTGTTCCAGAGTAAGCTCATTAATTTAGCATTACAAATGGCCAGAACTAAGAGCTATTGTGCTCCTATTTAAATTCCTTTTTAAGTTGTAGTACATATTTGGTTGTAGTATTGGAAGAAAAAACATGATTTTATTTAGGTTATTGATGATTAAGGAGAAGGCATATTCCTCAAGTAAATATGAACTCAAAAGTGCAGAGTTAATATAATTATACATTCTTTCATAGCGCCTCTGCTTTATTGGATTGTGTCGGAGTGATAAAAGCAAAAGTCATGACTCAAAACACTGCGATCCCATAGCATGCACCCCATCCGACAGACCCCCCCCCCCCCCCCTCTGCCCCGGGTTTTTTATTTCTAAACTTCACAGTAAATCTTCAGAAGCAAGGTGTCAGTCAGCACCAGGCATCACAAGAGATGATGTCATTCATCTATCCATATATAGAGTCATATGGACGCGGATATGTCTACAGTGTGTTTTATCTCACTGAAAGGGCAAGTGATTTTCTTTCACCGCCGTGTCAGGGTTGAGATGGACTGCGGTTCAACAACATTAATATTTAAGGAACCCTGGCAACCAGTCTCACCCTCATTTATTATTTGGGAGCTTCCTGACACTCACGGATTGTTGTCCCCGGCTCACACAGCATTGAAATCTTACCTCCATATTGTGAAATAGCAGAGATGCTCATAGTTGATATAATGCATATATTCCTGATAGCTCTGATTCCCTGCTTGATGAGCCTTTGCCCAGGTGGGGACCTGCAAATATGACCTCATCATTTGCTATGCATTTGTATTTGCAAATATGGACCAAGTGAAATAACATGCAGAGTCTGTTGAGGTAATTGTCCCTCTACATGGCTTGCATGATGATCAGATGATTTCCCACTTGACGATTGCCACAAGGGAACATTTAGATTTTTTTTTCAGTCGTAGTTTAAAATGATGTTCCCATATACAGCGCGTGTGCTGGATCTCCACAGCAGTGCACCTCAATCTCACACAAGCAGACTCGCATACCTGGAAATGATTTTAAGGACTCAGGGGAATGTGGCCCAGCCGACACCCCAGTTCTGATGAAGCAGCCCCCTGCCCCTACCCTTTCCGTCAGCCCCAACCCACCACCTCTGTGTCCTGTTTTCTGGGGCCCCCTAATGCATCCCCAGACCCCTACCCAGAGCAGAGGCTCCACAACATGCTGGAGCAAATCAAGGATTGACCTGAAGCAGTTATGTGCTGTAGAACATTATATTCTCATCCGGGTGGCGTGGCGACTGTAAAGAACACTCGGTTTGCCGTGAAACATGGCTTTGCTTATGCGCTCTGCTGCACGCCCAGGCGCCACCACGCTCGTACATCAAGCGCCGGCCTTGTCGCTCGCTTTATTGAGAGGGAAAACAAAGGGTTGAGCCGGTTGGAATCATTTTTTCTCGGGACGATTTTTCAAAACCGCACCAAAAGCTTTCCTTTTGGGGTTTCGGGGTGGCCATGGAGGAGAGCACAGAGCGATAAAATTGATGAATGGCAGATTGATGGATTTCATTCCCTCACTGAGGAGGAAAACAAAAGCGATGCACATAAGGTTTTTTATGTTTCCAGAGTTGGAGAAAGTTACTTATGACAGATGGAGGCGCTTGCTTGCACATTTCCAGGCACAAGTGATAATAGCTAGTAGTTTTAGGGATATTACCTGCAGAGATCTTTATTTATTGAGCCAGTTGGACAAATGTAAGGGACAGGAGGACAGGGAAATGATGTCTTTGGGAAATCATCTGTATAGCCTAAATGTGGACATCTGTCTTTATGTGCAGAGATCTCACAAATGCAGGATGCAGGATGAAATTTGTATTCTAAACCTTGTACAAATGGTGGATATATATATATATATATATGTTTTTGTTATCATTCACGGTGTTGCTGCCTGGATAAAACTAAAATGTGCCTAATTACCGCACTTAGATTGCACACCTTATTCACCAAACGAGTTGCAGCTGTGTAGTAAGCTATAGCTGATCTGATTCTTACAATTATTGTCAGCCCATTAAATCACTTACAATCAGCAAAGCTAGCTTCACTTCACACACAAATTGTTAAATAAGTTTGGACGATTCCCTATTTGCGACCAATCTTCATGGTCCAACCCAGCAACTCCATGGAATTGAAATGATGGACAATGGCCAAAACTAAAAAATGAAGAGTGGGAATGTTGGAGTGATCAGTCCATGCATGCACCAGCAGATTTAAACATTCACCGTTACCTGCAGCTAGACAAAGGATGTTTAGCTTTTACCAACATCCCAACAACCAGAAATGGAATAAACATAAGCGCCAAACCAAAGTAGCGTCAACAAGATTCCTCCAAAACAAAAAGCTTACAAACTAACCAAGTCATCCCAAGACTCACAGCACAATGAGGCAAGCAAACTGTAGAACCAAGCTCGCCCAGCAGCCACAACTTAAATAGACCATACACAGCCAAGCAACTGCAGCCATGTCCCTCTAATTACCTGAAAACGGACTAAACACCCCCCTAGTCATCCCATTTGTTAAAGCCCGCCTCAATGGCTGAACAAAAGATTTAAGACCAGATGAGTTTAAATGTAACAAGCATATTCAAATATATTTAAAAGTTGTTTGCATTACGTTTCCTTCAAAATGTATACTGTTGAAAATCAGCACATGAACATAATTTCTACGAGACGTCATGACGTTTATTATACAGTATGACTGAGAACATGTATTACGTATGTAACGGCCTGACGAACACCAAACAACAGGTTGGTAATAGATGCAAAAATATTTCATTTTGAATTAATTACCTTTGAATAAAAAATATCATATTTAATCACATCCTCAATTTTTCACCCTTGCGTCCTGTCTCCCAGTCGATACGAGGCCTCAGACTTTAATAATGAGCCATTAAACAATGTGTTTAGTAAATTGATCTGTGGAGAAACACACAATCACCAACAGCCACTAATGAGTTCCCATTCGTCTCAGAGAGCGAGGAAGAGACACGGCCCTTCATCCCTCCCTTCTCATTTATTCCGCTCTCTTTCACTTCCTCTTTCCATCCTTAGAGTCCTTTTCCCCATCTCATCCAATACTAACTGTATCTGTCCATAGCTCACCATCGCCTGCTACATTTCTCCCCCCCCCCCTCCTAAAGGACACAGGTGACTGAACCCATGACTGTCCTGGCGTCGGAGGATGATACATAACAGCTCAGCCTCGAATGACAAATCCAGCCGACACTGGGCCGAGAAGAGACATATTGATTTTTCAATGATTAATAAGTGGAAAATAATTGTGTTTCATTAAGATGGATGGAGTTTCATTTAGTCCTGTCGACTCTTCTTCACTTCAGCGCCAGGGAGGCAATCAAATCTACCGCAACCTGTTAGCCTGCTATGGCAACAAGGCCGGCCACATGTGTTTCTCCGTGTGTGTGTTTGTGTGTGTGTGTGTGCGGTGGGAGAAGGAGAGCAATGTGACGGGGAGATGAGAGTCTATCTCTCAAAGGCGGCACATTTGCTGGCAGCCGCAGCAGACCTCATAGAGAGATCACATGTCGACCACAAGAACTCGACGTGAATATTTCGACAACACTGATTGTGTTTATATGCATTCAGATTTCCCCCTTTGAACAACAATTTTCATCCTGGTTTTAGGTCAGCATTTTGGAAATATCAACACTCAGAGTAACCCTGCTTAGCTCATGCACGTATTATGGGAAACTAGAAACCATCGGTGGGGAATCTGGGGATGATCTTTGGGAATCAAAGAGCTTCTTTCTGGACTCACTCACCATTTTGCGGTTACGCAGATCACAGCAGAGGAAGTGAATCCAATTTCCTCACTGATAGGAGTTTTAACGTACACTTAGCTGTACTGCAGCTACGGAAAGTGGAACAACTTCTCCACTCTGTCATCCTTACTCTAACCTTCACATAGTGATTGTTGCAAGACCAGGCATGTTGCTTAATTATGGGAAATGTGGGACTTCTCTAACTAAAGGAGATAGCAAAGATTGATTGAAAGCAGGTAACCTTTAAAAGTACTCAGATAAACAAATGTGTAGGCTGTACGTGCAGTGCATTGTGGGTACATTTTGATACGCTGTTGTGCAGTACTTAGCAGGCGGTAAATGAACACTGGCCACCGGCCAAGCGCTCGCAAATTTTGTTAGTGGCCAGTGAATCTGTCTAACCTTGTTATGAGCTGTGTTGTTGGAAAATCATATGCAGACACTGGGCGCAGTGAAAGGGATAGTGTTTCACAGTTTTGCAGCTTTGTATATTTCCAATTAAAGATGATTACACATGAAACGTAATCTGACATATTTAAAAAAAAAAAATTATTTACCCCTAAAGACATCTAGATTTTTCCACCCTCGTACTAAGATAAATATGTTTTACAGGGCATACACAAAATAGTCATTTACATTTTAAGACAGTGTTGTTAACTGGTTATATAGCATTAAGATATTTAATTGATCAAATTATTTTTCATGCAAACTCAACAAAGACCTTTACGGGAATATAACTAATATCTAGGAAACCCATGTTATGGAATGTAACAAGTGATATAAAATAAATGTAGTATTTAAACAAATTGACTGGGAGATTATACTGAAGAGATTATTTTAACAATTTCATGAACCAAAAACAGGCCTCACCTTTTGTTTTAATGGAGGAATCACTGCGCATGTAGACATTTATTATCAGACAGATCAATGCAAATGTCCAAAATACTCTACATCAACCACTACCTGATCAAGTGCTACATGTTGTCCATTGAATAAGACGTAATAACATTATCCTGAGGGATAAAGCCATACAAGATAGGGCCTTGTTTGAAATGAAGGCACCGGAGGAGCGGGGGGAGGGTTGGGGCACCCGGGCCCTGCATCCCTGTGTATCACTTTAATGTTCATATAATGACATCCCCTCCAAGTTTGTGTCATGGGCCATCAACAATCATAATTGTAAAGTGATTCATTGACTGATGTTGTCAACAGTGCTACTGTCAAGAGAAACTGATACCAGAGAAAGAGAATAGGGCCCTCTAATGAATATATCAATAACCAGTGACAGGTGAAGGAGTACTCCTGACGAAATTTCAAATAAGCGCTAACACCTCTCGTTGATGCCTTCATTTGTTTTGCCTCTGCACGTTCTGTCGAGACGAGAGAGGAGAAAAACTCAATTTACTGCAAAATGTCTTGTTACAGTATAAATACATTTTCAATTATTTGTATTGTAACTGAAAAAAGAAGTTTGATTTTAAATTCTAAATGGCAATTTTTTAAAATTGGATTCTCTACTTTGTTCTTGGTGACTGTTTATTTAATGTGTGTCGGACCTCTCCATATGAATATTCATATACTCAATTTGCATGCCATGTGGCAGAACAATATGTGATACCACCAGACTCTCAGAAACGGTAGCTCACTTCAACATTCGTCCATATCAAGGACACCATAAGTGCGAACCTCAGATTGCTAGGGGACCGATTTGTCGTCTTTCGCCCCGTGTGAGTGTTTGTGTTTGTCTTTGTGTCTGTGTATAATCACCTGCACACTTCACGGGGGAACGCTAGTGATACATCACCCAAATGAGGTCCAGTCGGGGCCATGATCCATCAGCTAGTGTCTAGTCTAACAGCCAAGGTAATGAGAAAGGAACCTATGCAACATTGATGGGGCGGGGGCGCAGACAACTCATGGACAATGCTATTGATGGCTGACCATCACTATTAATGGCTGTTTTAGGGTTATGACACAGAGAAAAGAATGGACTTGGATGCCCATTTTAATTTAATTTTTTTTAAATGTAAGTGTCCAATGTCCACACTCATCTCCTGCGTACACCCGGCACCCTCACCCAGACTGAGGAATAAAAACCTGGCCGAAATGCAATTAAAGGGGCACTGTGGAGCACCATTGTGGCATCACGCCGGGGCTACCTCTCTCCGCCTGCTGCATTAATAGGGTTTCAATTGCCAGCGCCCGCTTCTTAATGGCTGATTTATTTCATTTTAATACCCTTGTCATGAGGTAAGGCCTCGACTGCGGGTCGCATAATAGGGGGCCATTTTCTTCTCTTTCTCTTTCTCCAGCGGGAATGCTTGGCTCTAAAGATCTCCATTTGATATGTGGGCCACAACCCTTTTGACTAAGGCAGTGGGGGTTGATGAGGTTGGGGGGATGGGATATTTTTGAATATAAGCAGTATTAAACATACATATTCACAATTACTTACTTCTTAAAGATAACTTGCATGAAATCCAACTGTTTTTATTTTTAGTATGTTGCTCAAAATTGTTTTTTGACGTAAAGGGGACATTATGATTAACCATATTACTATATAATCAGTTAAAGAGGCCATATTATGCTATTTCAATTCAATTCAATTCAAAACCTTTATTTATCCAGGTAAAATCCCATTGAGATTGTCACGGCTGCTGCTGCTGTCTGCTCGTTAACCTGTCTGGGATTGTTTTCAGCGGTGTATGTTATATGTATATGAGATGTGCCGTTGCCCGGACGCCATTGTATGCCAGTTTCCTGTCCCTCCTCCGGTAGGCGTGACCGAAGATCTGGATTGGAGCAGGTCGGGCCCCACTCACCAATCCCTGCCCACACCTTCCGGGGGCTCTTACAAGAGTGTGTGCATCTCAGTTAGACAGGAGAGGTCTGAATCTGTGTCAGACGTCTCTCGGTGCTCTCCTTACGTTCTGTGTCAGCTCTGTGTAGCTCTGTGCTAGTTCTGCTACAGTGGTTAGTTAGGGTGTGTGCTTAAGTGTTTTGTGTGTATTCTGTGATTTGTGACGGTGTCGAACTTGTGCGAGACGCTTCACTATTTTAGCCTTAAGTGCCCATAGTGTGCTATGACTGTGATAATCTGTGGCCTTTGTTTTGTGTAGCGTTATTTGTGAACAGATAGCTGGTTTTAAGAGCCTGCATCTTTGGTTATATCTTCTTTATTTTGAGTTTATTATTAAAATCAACCTCTTACCAAGAACACCTGGTTTCGTAGGCTAAAATCCCAAAGTTACTCTCCCACCCCCCCCCCCCCCTGCCTGAAATGCCTCAATTGGACTTCTTTGTTTACTTCTGTAACATAATGACATCACTATGTAATACTCCTTACTGGGCTCTGGTTTCAGACAGAGGGTGAAAAGAGGTGCTGCAGCACAGGCAGTATGAGAAAAATAAAGAGCTTTAGCATGTACACATGTCACAGTAGAGGCACAACATACAATGATGAACCTGGATATGAGCATACTATGTCCTCTTTAAAATAAGGAAACTAACTATCTGGAACATTACTGCCTTCACATGTTTGCAGTTAAATGTAGCAAAGGGTTTCCCAGAATAACTGCCTTTGTCCTTTCTCTGTTTTTGAATTGTAGAACAATGGCAGGCTTTTTCCCAAGAGAAACTCAATTGACTGGAACCTCTGTCATTTAACACACTATTAATTGACTAATGTGCGTCACATTGCTATGCAGCATAGGTAGATGAGGACCATGGGGCCCTATCAGAGTGGATTATGGGAAATTAGCTGAAGCGGCGACAAAACAGGCGCGTCCCTGTCTTTTCTCAGCATCACAGAGCGCACAATCAGCTGTGGCAGAGCGGATGTTGCTGTTCGAGATTATTTTCACAAAGGCGATTATTCTAATCACTTAATTCCGGTATTATGAGGCATCTGCTCTGTTAAGCTTTATATTTCCATTTCCCCAGACAACTGCGTGCAGACGAGACTTCATCAATATCATTACTCACTACATTGTTTTACTCAAACAACGCATGTATGATTAATGAATAGGCAAAGACAGTATACAGCCATAATTCTCACAAATCAATTACTCATGCTAAGGAGGCCCGTGTTGCAGATCAGCAGTAATATAGTTAATCATACACTTTCAATGGGACGCATTGGAGTCAGTCATTCAGTGTGTGGGTGTGATAATCAACACTAATGTATTAAGTGTTTACTGTATGCATGCGAGAGGAATGGTACAGTCCATACGTACGAGCATGCTCTGCAGAACATGCAGCTTTTTGGTTTTTGAATACGTCCATGTAATTGCATTATGTACATTACACGTCGCTTTCCTTGGATATATAACGCAATAAATGAAGAAGACAAATGCCTGTTCACTCACATCATCCTCCCCAGCACATGCTGTTTACAGCACCCGGCTGTGTGCTCCAATCATGAATGTTTCTATTAGCATAAGAAGCTTTGAATTTGAATGTCTTTGTTGGCATCAAAGGACAATTGTGGCGATAAAGAAATCCCAACAAAGTTCTGTTAATTACAAACCAGTTGTGAATACATGATGCACAGATATATCACACACACACTGTCATTGACACACATCTTCTTACAAATAAACGGCCGCCCCAAAACATCAATAAAAATCATTATTTCAATTATGCTCCTCGAGGTGTCAAATGAAGTATATCCTGATTACGGAGCTGGGATCCATCCATCTGGACTCACTCTTTATTCTGGCCTAACGGCTCTAATTAGCTTTCTGTCCATAGACCAATCTTTCATTCATCAATCGATTGATTTTCCTGTCTTCATTACTAGCGCGCTGACATCGTGGCGCTGAGTTGAAGCAAAGATGGCCAATCCTGTGCGAAAGGTTAAACATGTTAAGCTTGGCAACTAGCGGCAGACAAGCCATTGTTTGCGACAGGTTTATAAATTAATATGTCATGGCCAGCTGTTTATTTTTTCTATCAGGGGATTGCCATTCATAATAACTGATAGTGGCAATAAAGAGTCAATATGACTGTCACAAATATAACAAAAATCCATTGATTAGATAAAAACATGGCAATTATTTCCATGTTTAGGTAAGGTTTCCATTTACTAGACTATATAATATCACTCACTTATGATGTAAGTCAACCAATGGCCTCGTACAAACCCTTAAAGCCCCGGGAGGCATCTGCACCTCTGAGGATTAAAGCCAGTGTTTTCTGGGCGGTGGAGTGTTTATCCATGTTTCCGCAATTTCTCCGCTATATCCGACAATCGTACTTTTTTTTTTAGCCGTTTTGTCCTTATGCAATCCCTTCTTTGTCTCCTCGCCATGCTCCACCCTCTAATGCGGTATTGTGCGATGCCAGTCACGGTTCAAAGCGGAGATTACCTTGGTTTTATTTAGAAGAAGCGGTAAACTTTAGTACAGTATCGACTTTTACACAGAGCCTGCCTCGCCTGTCAACGGGAAAATAAACAGATGTACATTTTTTGTTTTTAACTGCTCCGAATGATGGATTACAGCGCACAGATAGTGGTAATTATCGGGAAACCATTAACATTCTGACACTATTTAAACCCTTAACACACAGTCTGCATCGTACTTTGGACATGGGATTTAGGATCTACAGTATGCGGGGAACATGTGCTGAGCGGAATAAACGCTCGCTTAAATCCACTCGCCTTGCCCTTAGGTTATCTTTATCCTATATTTATTTTGATCCTCTCTTTGCCTGATTCCCTATGTCTCTCTCTTTTCTCCAAACCAAGGTGTATGGGTTTACAGTAATGCAGAGTGTATGGGAACGGCAGTGGCATGCATTGTCCCGGTTTGACAGCGCCTCAATAGATAATCTCCGAGTGTCTTGGATTTCGTTCAATCTATTAACCATAATGGCATATATTTAGTGCTTTCTAACTTCGCCTTGGGCTTCTGTCACCCAAACACAGCATTGAAAGTGGCAGCATGTTAAAAGCAAAGGAACCTATCCTATCTGGTTGCTTATGAGACCTGAAAAGCATTTTGTTTACATTGGAGGAGAGACAATTTATTTGTAATTCGCAGCAATGGAAGCACTAAAGCTTCCAGTCTTTTGAATGTAGGCGTTTTTCCGAGACACACTGATACACCCTAATAAACCTAGTTGACAGGAGCAGTTTGAATGCATGGTGCTATTGTATACCTGCAATGAACGATAGCAAAAACAGCTAGCATCAAATGGTAGGATGAAAAGCTGCAGTCTGCTTGCACACTTGAGGATTTCCAGGAATACAGAATCACAAAATGCAACTAAGCTTCGCTCCTTTCCTTATCCCACTCCATCTGCAGAAATGAAAACACACAGTAGGCGCTCAAGATCTCAATACAGTTTACATGGTAGTATCAAACTGTAAAAGTAGATGATTCCTAATATTTATCCTACATTTTTCAAATCTTGTGAATCATTGAAAGGCTATCTGATAAACTATTACACTGTTATACATTATTGGCCAGTCATACTTGCACTGCCAGGTCCACAACTACATGTGCAAGCCTATTCAACTTAAAAGAAAATATTTATGTTGCGTCATTGTTGTGCTTTTTAGTAATTCACATTTAACATATATCCTTCGTACTGGCTATTACATTTAAGAGAGACCTGCAGAGAGTGGGTTTATATGCTTTTTTAAAGCTGGCAAAAATCAAACCCAGATGAAAACTGAATCTTGAAATGGCGGTCACAGATAATGGCATCACATATTAAACATCTGGCAGCTTCAGGTCATACATTCAATTAGTGTTAATCCAACACCTACACTATTTGTATCACCTACACACGTTGTTATTTGAGTTTGATAAAAGAAACAGAATGGTCCCAAGGTCGGAATAAATGGACAATGAAATATAAAATACTGTCTTAAAAAAAAGGCATTTTACAAAAAATTATGTTTTAAGTGAAATATATTTGATCTTTGATTAAAGTCACAGTTTAATCATGTAGTTAATGTTGAAGATGTTACTGTATGGGAACTTAATTTTTAGGATACGTTGTCAATACTAAGGGACTTTAAATGTGGAAGTCAGTTAAACACGTCAATAAGAGATGACTCTGTCCCTTTAATGCTTCAGTGGTCTTTGTTTAAATTAACAAAAAGGAAATGATCCATTTAGTCTCAACTGTCCTTTCCAAACTACATGTTTGACTGTATGAAACCATCTTGCACCCACTGTCACTGTATATACTGTAGCATGAACAAAATAAACAGAACAAACAGGACCATTTCGTGGTGTTGCATGATTAGTGGCAACTATTTACAGTAGAGACGTTCGCTAATCAACCCAAAGAGTTATGCTGCAGATCTGGGAGCAATTATGTCCACACACCATGCCCATATTTACAACACACACACACACACACACACACACACACACACACACACACACACACACACACACACACACACACACACACACACACACACACACACACACACACACACACACACACACACACACACACACACACACACACACACACACACACACACACACACACACACACACACACACACACACACACACACACACACACACACACACACACACACACACACACTCACATACAGACCCTAGCATACTTCCACACACACATACACACCGTTTGGAACACATCAATTACCAGGGCCAGCGTTTTACATTTAATCTTCTTATTGGATCCTTGTTAATGTTAACCACTTCCTTCCCCTGCAATTTATTTTGCTTTTGTGCATGTGGCCTCTGCACCCAGCAGAGTGTTCATGGACCAGACCATCCATAACCTGCAGAGACAGACAGACAGACAGAGGGGCAGACAGAGAGATTCGTTTTTTAAAGCATTGTTTATAGTAATTTAAAGATATTTTTAGCAGTTAATTTTCATTATTTAACCATAACCCTAACCACAACATGTTTGTTTCTGTTACTACACCGGAACATAATCACAATTACCTAAATGTGTTCACTGCTTGAGTTATCTTTATTACTCTAAAGGTGATGAAGTTATTTCCGAGAAGTACCTTGCCAAGATCGTCTCTTTACTTGTGAATAAGGAAAGGAAACCGTATCTTTAAGACAAACATTTGTGTGAAAGGTTGCCCTGAATTTCAGTATATTGTTGGTTGACCTCAGAATACTGATGGGCTCTCAACGATACACCAACAACGAAGTGTTGGGTTCCAAAGAAACTACCCTACCTAGTTAAAAAGAAGTCCCTCAGACTCACTTCCTGAACTGCCCTCCCTGTCGTGCTTCCATTCATTGCACAAAAGTTCCCCCCCAAAAACCCGAGCGCTTAACCTCTCCTCATGGTGCAATATTTTTCCTTTCTAATTACGTAATCAATGGCCTTTTAAAGGTACAACCAAATCACCGTGATGGCGAGCCGCTGACCCTCTCTGCGAACCTTTGAGGCTTAGAAAAACGAGATTTGTACCAATCAGGCAGAGCTGACGCTTGACTTGGAGCCGCGGACAGAGAGTCAGGACCCCTAATTAGGAGTTCTAACCCCTTACTGACAGACAGATTTGTTTTTGCCTCTCCTTGTGTTTGGCCAAGATCTGCTGGGACCCCCAGATCGGCAGATATGCGTCGGGAACTACCAGCATCCCGTGAATGGCGTTCATTAACTGACTTGTTCAAACAAAACATAATCAAACCCTCGGTGTGCTATCCAAATAATGGAAATAATGGGTCTTTTCCTCCCCTCTTTACCCCACGGAAACCAAGGAATATGGCTCATATTGCAGGGATTCTAGCTAAAGTCAAAAATAAAGAGGACGTCGAGAAAAGGGAGGAATAATCAATTTCACTTTAAAGTCAACTAGATTTAAAGGCTTTTTTGTTAACATAATGCCAATTGTACGAGGACAATACGAGTCTACATAATTGATTCTGTGCATTTGGTTTCAGACATGGGAGGCTTGTTGGGTAAAGAGTGAATCCAGGCCGTCAGTACTTCTTATTAGGCATCTCTGGTATTTTCCAAACAGCTGCCTTTGATTATTCGCAGCAGGGGCTGCCACAATACTGCCATGAGATAGCATCAGCTGCCTCCAATGATGCAGCCAGGGACAGGCAACAAGGACAGGATGCACACACACACACACACACACACACACACACACACACACACACACACACACACACACACACACACACACACACACACACACACACACACACACACACACACACACACACACACACACACACACACACACACACACACACACACACACACACACACACACACACACACACACACACACACACACACACACACACACACACACACACACACACACACACACACACACACACACACACACACACACACACACACACACACACACACACACACATCACGCAAAGACAAAGGCCAAGTGGCGTGGAGGAGGAGGGGGAGCGGGGGGATGGCCTGCAGTGACTCTTCAGGGCTTCCTGTCTTTTTTTCCCTGTCCCTTGGGGCCAAAGATACTTCCCATGGCTGGTCACGCTCTTCCAGACCATTTCACATAGACTCCAAACCTTATTTGATGTTGCACATAACCCCAAAAACCAGACTCACTTCCCCTCCCTGGCAACTGTTTTTATTGAGCATCTGAGTGAGGTTTTTTACGGAAAGTGCTGCTTTGATTTGCACGATCAACCCCCCATTTCGACATGAAAACCCAATCATTTCATATTTCAGCATCAATTACTGCATCTTTAATACATTAAGCCATGATAGTGTTTTAAGAAGGCGCAGATGTCTCCATGGGTTGCCTTTCATAGCATCTGATTAGACATACATTAAGGTGAGTTAGAAAATAACAATAATTGTGACTCATTGCTTTTGCTTCAACGTTAATGTCGAGATAAACAACAATATTTAGTACCCGATAATCAATCGCAGCTTTAGATTATGGCATACAATCTCCATTAGAAGTCATTTGTGGTTTCAGTCTGATTAAAATGCCAAGGTGAGGTATTCTACCACCATCTGTTGAATGGGGCTAAATTGAAAATAGACTTGAGTGAGTGGGGGTGGGGGGGCTGCTGTTGATGTCTGCGTGGCGCTCGTAGCCTTTTCCATTTGGGATCAAACTGCGATGGAAGTTCCCCCCGCTGCTCGCCTCTACAGCAGGTGCTTCATGGTGTGTGCCGCTCTCAACTCAACCCCTTTTACCCGCTGACATTTAGCAGACACACACATTCTGATCCCCCGCTGCCACGCTGCCAAATATTGAAAGGCAACGAGGAACATAAAGAGCACGTATTTACTTAGCGCTCGGCAATGACACCGCACGGGGGGTAAAGAGGGAGGAGAGAGGTTAGGGGAGAGAAAAGTCAGCGGGGATGTATCTGTATCCATAGCAACCTCAATCAGAGCTGATTTGTGACCTCACCATGTAGAAGAGTTCAGGGGGAAAAGCACTCAACTTCAGCCTCTCCATTCGCACGAGCCATTTGGCGAATAATCAGTTTGTTATTGGTCTTAAATAGTGCCTAATTAAAACCGTGACCTCGACCAGGCACCCTCTTCCTACACCTAAACTAAACAGGAACAATCTGTTTAATTGCAGCTGAAAAAAGAGCAGGTCTTTCTATGAAGGGGGGGGGGGGTAAGGTGGTGAGAGGTAAGTGACCCTGTGTGAAACAAATGAATCCTCAGGGGGAATCTGGCTCAGATGGATATTTAAACGCAAACAGTAGTCAGTCCTCTCGCAGCGGAGGGCCAGAACCACGCGGCCCCCTTCGGTCCCTGCTGAAATCCTATAAAATCAAATCAAAGAATCTGACATTTTCACTAACCAGAGGCCCTGGCGCCGGTTCCGCTACAATAACATATGGACTAACGGGACAAATTGAAATGAAAGTTGTAAATGAAGCTCACATTTTAAAATGCCTGGGATCAGAGAGGGAGGCGGGGAGCTGAGGCGAGGACAAAAAGAGAGGGAGAGAAGATTAGTGGTTAGGTGAAAATGTTTATTTTCACACTTCAGAGTTCCCAGCTCAGTGTGTGTGTGTGTTTAAGATCAACAGACCTTGTGATGAACAACCTGTTCCATGCTGGAAATACATTCTATGAAACACAACAGTCCTCTGTAGAAACCCTGCAAAGCACTGACTGGGGAGTATTGAATTACAAGTCGACTGCACTGTGAAGCAGCCAGAGAAACACACTCTCACTCTCCTTTCAGAAGATGTGACTTTTATCTGCATGTCCCAGCCTCAGACACAAATCCAGCCTTTTTATCTCGGCTGGGAAACCTGCTGATTCAGTTCTGCAACAGCTGAACCGCATCGTGACGGTTACCACAGTTTGCTGTGTGTGCAACAACTGTACGGCAACCACTTAAGAAATGATGTGTGTCACTTTTTTAGAGAGATGCACGTGTTTACTTTTACCTGAGTTTTGACTGTCAGGTAGTTTTAAAATCAAACGGCAACTATTTAGTGTTATATTTTCAGGCTGCTTTAACTGGAACCATCATTTTTTACAGTCATGTATTTCATAGATTTTTAGCATCACTTTTTTGAGTAGTTTGAGATTTATAGATCAACCATAATGTAGTAATTATCTTAGCCAGCTCAAGGCTTTATAGTCCATTGAATAAAAAATGAACTTTTCTCAAAAATGAAGTTGAAAAATGTTCAGTAAAAATGTGTATTAAACACTTAGAATTATGAAATGCCATTCAACATTTTCTCATATTTATTATTTAAAAACATGTATTGTACATTGCACATAAAAACAATCAAAAGGTATAAAGATAGGTTGTATTTTTAGCTTTAAATTAAGTCATATTGGGGAATACATTTTGCGACATAATTCTGGTTTGCTTGCCTTTTTAATTTCCACTTAAATTCTGAACTAAACCATACTCTTTTAATATTTAAATAGCACGGCTTCTCAGTTAATGGTGCACACATATTGTGAGTTGAGGAAATAATTAGCAAAGATGACAAGGGTTAGGCATTACAAAAGATCATGATAAATGTGTATTGTCACACTCTGCTCTTCCTCCATGACTCTTATAATCAGAATCAAATTTTCCAAATCTACTGATCTCTTCTGAGACTTGGCCTCGAGTGGCCTTTGACATGTGATTGAAGTCTCAGCCGTCTGAGGCCCCACAGTCTCTCTGTAAAACCCTCGTCTGAACAACCAAGAGATGGCAGTATTTCACAGAATATGTGCAGCGAGCAGAGAGGGAGGGGGGGTTGGTTATCAGCAGCCCTGCTTTACAGCGTCTTCTGTTTGAATTGGAAAAAAGAAGGTCTTATGAGAACTTGTAAAGGAATATCTAAGGAGCATATTGTCATTCCATACTTGTTACATCTCTATATGTCGCTCTTTAATATTTACATCTCCCTGCTGGATTGAACAGCGCTACTGGCCCTCGGTTCCAGTGTGTGTTTTAAAAGATAAAAAGAGTGAGACGTAATGTTGACGAAGTAATATGATTTATATCTGAGTGGATTTATTTGTAACAACAGACGAGAGTCATTTCCTGTGTGCTTGTCAAGGATTGAAGCAAATAAAGACAAGTAATCAGCTATTAGGATGAATCAGAATCAGATTTATTTCTTAAAATAAAAAATGAAATCACTAATAATATTAACATTATTACACTTTGAAAAATAAAGATAAATATTTACACAAAATATAATTAAATACAAAAAAGTACATTAAAAATGACAAAATCTAATATAAAAATTATAATATTATTTAATATAAATATAATTGTTTTTAATAACACAGAAAAACGTACTTCATTTTGAAATGTAATATTAATAAAAGAGAGCTTTCCTGTCGCACTGCCCCCGTCACATTAACAGCGATATTAGATTTACGCTCTCTGCTTACAAGTCAATATCACAGGCTGGCGACACACTTATTTGTGCCCTTGAATGAGATGCTTGTGAAGCGTGTATGGAGAGGCAGCTGCTCAAACGTTAGGGAAGAAATGGAATCTAAATAAACAAGTTGCACCAAATGTTTCGTCAGCTGTCGGGACGCGAGAGGAGGGTCACACAATGAGACGAGAGACTTCCTCCTCTGCGTCTCCCCGCGCCTCCCCAGAGCCTGCCAAAGTTTGCGCGAGTGTAACATATTCACTGAGTCAATACATGACGTAAACAGGAGAATCTGATAGCAGCTCCTGGCGAGTAATGCTAGTATCGCCTGCTCCTGCTATTCATTCTTTGCATATTCAACATACAACTTGATATTTTATAGAACTCTATTATTGTTGATGGCATGAATGTACAGTAGGACATCAATTGTACTGTATTTGTATCTGCCCACATCAAAGCGTCCGCCAAATGCATACGTTGTGATGTGCGTGAGGTCCTCTTTTTGTTTCCTGAGCCCCTTCCCGTGTGTGTGAGTGTGTGAGAGTGTGTGTTACAGTGTGCAGGGTAGAAGTCAGGCTCGGGCCTTTGTAATGAGCAGCCTGGGCTCTTTCTGGTTCAGCTGCTCCTCTCCCTTATTTCACGCTGCGCTGCTCTCCAACTCCAGTGGCCCAGTCACTAGAGTCCCGCGTCTCCCTTCTCTCTTTTTCCTTCACTCTTTCCTTCCCCTTCTTTTATCCATCTCTTAATTTTCTCTTTTCCCTTCTTTCTGGTTTCCCTTCCCCTGTGTTGTTGCACGGATCTCAAATCTGACCAGCATTTGAGGGGGGGGGGGAGAGGTGAAGGAGCATGCATGAATGGTCACTACTGCTCCACACCATTCATTCTAGTCAGCGAAGGACTCCAAACGCTCCCCTCCACCTCCTCCACCACCTCTGCAGGCCTCTGTGGGGCAGAGGGGCCTGAGCAGCTTTAGTGTAGAGTGGTTTTAACAAGCACACACACAGAAACGGTCCCCCCTCCCCTTTCTCCCCTTTCTCCCCTTTCTCCCCTGCATCTCCTTTTAAAATCCCTTATTTCCGGTAATCTCAGACAGATATCTTTCTCTTTTACATGCTGTTTCGCCTCGCTCTTTTCCTTGATATGACCCGTACAAATAAAGTCACTCAGACGAAGGTATATGGGATGGGGGGGGGGGGGGGATTCCTCTCTTCATCCGGTGCATTTGCCCACTGAGGCTTGGAGTACAGTCAGTAAAGTGGCGCTGCCTCACTATAGTCACACATTGAATGAGCGCATTGAAAAGATGAAGGCACGAACAAATATGGAGTATTATTAGAATAGTAATAAAAGAGGAGGGAAATGCAACTACACCTTGACTTATTTTCCTTCTTTTGATGAGGGGGAAGAAAGGATGTTCCACAAAGGGTCCAATAAAAGCAGGCTTCCCCGAGTGGAGGCAGAGCGACGTGTTTTTGAACTCGCGGGAAGAAGCTTCCAGGCCACTCTTTGCAATGGGTGGGAATGTGTCAGTCACGGAAGTAAAGGTGTGCTGTGGAATTTAAAAGCTTTGTGAGTTACATTTCAAGGCCCACTTCTAACAACCGTAAAGGTTTCCCTCTTTTTCAAGTTTTGATTAGCCTGAAGCTGACGAATGTGTTCAGGTTTGTATTCGTTTTGCTGTTGACAGATATCTCGTAAAATGTGTTCACTTGACCGTCGTTGGCGGTTAGTTCAAGAGAGAAAATGTGTGAAAGGAATTTCTTTCTTTCAATTTTACTTTCATAGATTTTTATACTATTTTATACTATAAAAAAATGGTGGGTAATCTTGATTATAGAAAGAGAAAGCACAATGACACGAGTTTTATCTTTAAAGACACATTTAAAGAGATACACTTTTGGGATTTACCACAAATAGTGTTTAGAATATATTTGCAGATGAATAGCACATCGTTCTTTATTACTAAAATGTGCTGTATTTGACCTGCAGGCAGTGAAGTTAAAATGTAATCTGCGGCATTAACATATTGAATTACTGCATATGTCCTAAAACAAGTATGAAAGTGTGTTAGTGCAAATGTATCAAACTTTAATGAATAAAGAGACTAAAAGACAGTTTTGGCTGAGTTGCTAAATCAACATTTTGACAGTATTAGTGTAATATTACATTCCTACAAGTTTAGTCAGCGCTCATTTTGCCGTGTTGTGCATCAGAAGTGTTATTTGGGTGCAGAGCTCTTCACACCTTGCTCCCTGTGACAGCGCTCCTTGGAGAATGAATCAATTTACACCACACTATGGATATTAAAGCAGGTGATAAATATAATCGTCTCTGGCGATCACCTTCCAAAGTAGCCGTGTAACTGTTTTCAGCGGCGTGAAATCCTTTATCAAGCCGTCGCTGGTTGACAGAAACAATTATCCAGAGAGGGAGGTAAATGAATAAAATTAGCACTCGGAGCCCCCTTGCACATTTGTGCCCGTGGCAATCACCATGCGTTGACTTCCCAAACTCTTATCATGAGCTTCGGCACCAGAACGGCTTTGTATCGCACGGTAACCCCCTCCCATTTCACAATAGCACTCCAAACACACACACATTTCGCCTCACACTCCATGCTTGCTTTAATCATGTGGCAGTGGCAGTTCATAAAGGACTATTTTTTTCTGTGGAGGACCAACGTTGCAGAATACATGTGTGAGTGTGTGTGTGTGCTGAACAGGCTCACAGAGGAACTTCGGTTCACATACTTGACATACATTTTTATTGCAACAGGAAACACTTAGGCCAAATGCTCCCATGTTCAGAGGTGACTTGCGGTTTCCAAACTGGGCATTCCTTTCCGAGAGAGACTATTAAATGAGGTCATAATTGTTTCCCCCCACCCTCCTTACCCCCTCCATCCTCACCCCCACCTCGTTCACCGGTCCCCTGCACAGCATTTCCTGTTAGGACGGCAACCAGACAGCCTTTATTTACCCCTGCGCTCATTTCCCTAAATGAATACCCATCGCCCACATCTATGGCATGGGCTCTTGTTTTGTGTACCTAATAAATGTTTGGTAAATGCGCCCCAGTTGGTTCCAGCTGAGCGAGTAAAACACTTCCTCCAAGGACCATGACACCCCTTTCAGATTGGTCAAGTCCCACCCAACTTATCATCAGCGCACAGTGTCTCAGAGAACATTTTGGTAGATTTAAAACCGTTATACATTAAGGAAACAGAAACATCAGACGGAAAACTCGTGACGAGATTTAGGTATTTAAGGATTTCTGTCGAAATTGCGGCTAAATCCAATATGTTTTCCATGCAATAAAGATGATTTAATAATACACCCATAACTGTACTGTACATGTATGCATACTGATACTCTAAAATGGATAACCCTAGAGTATCAGGTTCTGGTGATCTTAGGTCTCCACCAAGACTTTTGGGGGTCCCTGGACTGCAATCTGAAACCCACTGAAATTCTCGTTATAAAAATACAAAAGCACAATTCATGTCTATTGGCAACGACTGAAAAATGATTGACATTTGTTACATTTAATAATATGAATTTACATGAAACTGCATAGTGCGAAGGACAATCACATGAGACTTTTGTCAGTATTTTCCTTCATGGAAGTGCATTTGATCGTAACAAAATAGTTCAAATAAATAAATGACGTAGAAGATTTGTTCAGGATCTTAAACTGCGTCAAAATCTAACTTGGTTTTTGGACCATGGCTTCACCAAATTTCAAATGAAACGAATGAGACATAAATCTTTCATAATCATTGTAATATCTGTGTCCTTGGTTAGATGTAGTGTCCTCTAAATCTTTGTCTGCAGTTGCTAATAATAGGCTGTATTTAGGGACACCTCATCATCATCTCATTTGAAATCGTTTAAAAACACCCTAACCCTACGCTTCCCAATATTACCAGCTACCATTCACAGCCACTCAGTGAGTGTGTTGTCTCAGACTCACTCGGATGTGTTGAAAGTGCTTCATCCTCTTTAAGAGTGTGCCACTGGTTATCTTCTTAACTCCTCAGAAAATCTAATTCCTCTCTGGGCAAGCATTTAAATGCCTAATGACTGATAAGTGCAGCTTGGACTGTGTGTGTGTGGTTCCTCCTTCAGCTGGATTGAGATAAGAAACTTGTTTTACCCTCTCTCTCTTGCGTTGGGGGGCAGTGATAACTCCCCAGCTCTTTATTCGCTGCTTATTCGGCATCATTATGTGTAATCGGCCTAATAGAATATGTCAGGTTTAGTGCGCCGATGTTTTGGCATGATGAAACCGCTTTCTGCCTTTTGTAGAGGTAGCTGACGCAGAATCACATCCATCAGAGATGAATCTTTTGAGTAAATAGAGGGTTTCATGTTGCAAAAATGAGAGTATTGATGCCACCCTACATGCCCTGTAGCCAGAGCTGAGAGAAGAGGGAATGGTGAGAGAAAGCGCGACAGAGAGAAAGGAATCAGGATAAGCGGTGTAGGATATCCAGGAAAAATACTATTGCTTTGGCTAAGCCAGGAATAATGACTTTATTGAATTTGACTGTGGTGCATTACGGTCTTGCATTCTTGAATGATTGACTTCTCTCTTTTATTGTTTTCTTTCCCCCTTCTTATTTTCCCTTCCCCTCCAAGACATTCATCTTTGGACACAGAGACATGAGAATAATGTTTCTCAGAGGCGATCAGCAATTGACCTTGGGCTCTCTCCGCCATGCTTCAGTTCCAACAGAAATTGTACTCCACTAATTGTGTATAGAAATGTACTTTGAACTCGGTGGGGAACTTTAACTTGATTTTTGCCCACAACCGATACCCCGGCACTAATGATTTATGTGTCAGTGTTTTGAATATATACACTTTGTATTCAAGCCCTGACACAAGTACAGTAGCTCCTCAGAAATCCGGCTCTGCTGCCATCTCCAAAGGCGACGCCTCTGTTGGAGTAGTTTAAAGAGAAAGTGCACTATAGTCAATTGACTTCTTGTTGGTGATTGAAAGGGTATATGCACACATGAACACAACTGTCCACGCTCAATCGCTAACACACTTACCACACAGTGCACACATCTCACACACTGTCCCCTTGACACATTCGCTCGAGTCCCTAAACCGTGACATCCAGGACCGTGCTATAATTACAAGGCAGATGAACACATGGCGACAAAGCGCTCTCAGGAGGGGGAGCGAGCGACGGAGGTAATGATCTTGAGAACAAAGAGGCAGACCTGGGAGAACAGGTTCCAGAGCGAGCCACAGGGCCGCCGACACCACAGGCATGACCTTGGAGAACTTTCTGGAACACTCGAGACTCTCTCCGCGAGCTCGCCTTTACAACGTGTTTATGTGCAAGGCGGTTCCACTGGTGTGTGTGTGAGCGTGTGTGTGTGTGTGAGCGTTCAAAGGCAGACGTGTCCTCGGGGGAGGAAAACCCTAGAAATTGGTTATTGTATCACTGAGGCTATTTACCTATTTTGGGGATTAACATATTTAATTCCCCTTCTTAATCCCGTTGGAGTTAATGCCCTCGCATTTCCAATTATCTGACTAAGTGTAACGCAGAGGGAGTCAGGGCTTCCTCTCTTGCCTGTAACTGGGTTTAGCATGCAGGTCGCAGAGCTGGAGCTACAGTGTGTGGTGTCTTCAAAGACAACTTGTTTACGTGATGGTTTAATTGACTTACCAAACTGAGTAACTTTTTTAAAATTAAAACTTCATTTAATCTAGCAAGAATGAGGTGAAGTCAAAGAGTACATTCTTATTTTTGAATTTCTTTATGGCTGCTGCAATTCATGATAACTCCAGTGTGTGTGGAAAAGCCCAGCATAGTGACCGTCTTCAACACTCTATTGTGGATGTATAATAAAAGAAACAGCAGTTTTAATTCTCTTATTTGACCATTCATAACTTTGTTGAAAGAGGTCAGTATCAATGTGTGATTTAAGAGAGATCAATTACTTCAAGTTGCCCGATTCCGCTCATTTTCAGGTTCATCTTTGCATCTCGTGCCTCTCCCGTGACATGTCTCCATGCTTCAATGTTCTAAAGGCTCTTTATCTTTCTCCTACGCCTGTGCTGCAGGACTTGTTTTCACCCTCTGTCTGAAACCAGAGTCCAGTCTGCTCTGATTGGTTAGCTGGCTGGCTCTGTAGTGATTGGTCAACAGTTTAGACCTGTCCTACCCCATAACCATCACGTACAATGTGTTGGAGCGCGAGCAAATAGAGGCAAGAGTGTTACATAGTGATTCAGAAGCAAACAAAGGAGACCAATGGAGGCGTTTCCATGCACAACAATCAAAGAGAAGCTATGGAACATTTTTAAAGTTCTTCCTTGAGAATATAATCTTTAACTTTGAGTAATGAATATGACTTTTTTCCTCTTAACAATATGCCAAATCTTTAAATACTATCCTACAAGTGTCAACAAAGTTCTTCATCATCGTCATCATCATCTTCATCATCACTGCATCCTGGTCACCCAGCAGTGTTTTCAATCAGCTCCACCTGGTTCCCAGTCTGGTTCTGAGTCACACAAAAACAAAGTCTTTCCACTACACACGTGAAACACATTGTGAGTGTACAGCACACATGCAGACAGTACATCTGCACACACACACACACACACACACACACACACACACACACACACACACACACACACACACACACACCACACACACACACACACACACACACACACACACACACACACACACACACACACACACACACACACACACACACACACACACACACACACACACACACACACACACACACACACACACACACACACACACACACACACACACACACACACACACACACACACACACACACACACACACACACACACACACACACACACACACACACACACACACACACACACACACACGCACACACACACACACCCCCTCTGTCTCTCTGCGGCTGTACTCACTTGGGTCGGTCTGTTCAGTGTCAGTTCCCAGACTGGTGAGGAAGCGTGGCTTTTAGTGTCTGTCTGTATTTCTGTCTCACTTAGTTGACCTTACTTTGCAAAAAATGCTCACAAATCACAGCTTGAGGAAACATATGCTTAGGATAAAAACAACCCAAACACATAGTACATGTTCTATGCATGTCCTAATTCACGGGATGTGCATAAAGCTTCCTAAATGTTCAGTGTGTGCCCCTTTTTATGCGTCATAGCCTCGGATGATGACTGCATTCTTCATTAATCCGATAATGACTCAAAGGCTGCACAGATCAGTGTTGTGAACCTTAATAAGATGTTTTTGTATGTTCTCTCACCTTCAGCATAATTACGGCGTACCAGTTCCTGCATGCCGAGCGAACACCGACAGCATGTGCATGTGTCATGTCCCATTAAAGTCCCGAAGTGTTGCATCATTTAGGATCCTCTCTGTTTAAAATATCCCAAGCGAAAAAATGAAATGTCAAGCTTGAGCTGAAACATGCTCATGCTCTCATCAAGGGGATTTTTTTTTACATCTCCAAATCTTGAAAGCAAGGGAAATTAAGAGATGATTTGTCTCAGCCAATATCAAAAGGCCATTCAGTGTCGTAGCCATTACCCATAAGCCCTCTATTGTGGACGAAGACGCTCCCTGTCACAAGACTCCAGTCCACTGGCACCATCCTCAGAACCACCATCCTGCTACCAAGCCATTAATGAATGCATCAGATTCATAGATGTAACATAAAACGCCATGACATACCAACTCGTGGCATGTTGGAGAGATTCTCTGAATGTGAATGTGTGTGTGTGTGTGTGTGTGTGTGTGTGTGTGTGTGTGCTCTGATAAAAAGTGAGTTGCAGTGTACTTTCACAAAACTACAGGAAGTCTTGTTGACAAAACAACTCAACATTTCTCTGCCTTTGGCATAAAACTGTATATATCAGACCACAACTAACACTACAGCATCCAACAAGTGCAACATATATTCTGTTGTGGCCACTGCTATTGTTTAATTCATTTAAAACTACACAGGGTCATGTAAGGTGTAAAAACAGGAATGCAGATCCGCCGTCAATCGATCATCGGGGATCTGCCTTTCCAGATCTTTGGAGAGGTCAGGACCATGATGCATTGCAAATTGTGAATTTATGTAAGAGAACAGTTGGAGGCAAATGGTTCAGCGACTAGTAAGCTATCGCATGCAAATAATCGAACTTTTGGAAACCTGTTAAGTTGAAAGAATAATGATTTTTTTAACTTTTGCTCGTCCTCGTACTCCTAAGTTTACGTGTTTTTTTTGTTACAATACATTTAATTTTTTGTATTTACTTGTTGAATAATATACAAAAAAATTCCTACAGATCTCCAATTTTGTGATATCTCTTAATTAGATTTTTCTTTTTTGAAAGGAGAGAACAAACAACATTTTGGACAATGAGACACGCAGCCCAATCACCCTGGACAAATTCTCCTGCCTCCCCCCCTCATAAAGGTCCCTTTCTCTGCCCTCTGGAGTGACAAGGCCACTCCAGCATCTCTCTCCTCCATCAGCACTTGTTGGACTCCTTCAACCCATTCCTGAAAAAGAAAAGCCCCAGTCTTTCATTCGAACAAGTTTAGTTCTTCCTCCTCCCCCTCCTCCTCTGCTCCCCCCTTCCCATACTTCATTTGGCGGTGACAATCCGGTCATTATACAATCTTCACCCCGTCTGCAACCCCCCCCCCCACCTCACCCCACACTTCTGCGCTGCCCTCTCCTCTCACCCCTCCCCTTTCGCCCAGCCACTATGAGCTATATTACTTTGACCCCGGCCCATCAATCTGCTTCAATTGGATAATGATCTGTAATCACGTTCTTTCAGGGGAGTCTATAAAACGAGCCGGGGCCTCAGCACCCCCCCTGAGAGGGCTCCTTCTGTTCCCCAGCCCCCCCACACATTTGATCCAAGCGCTTCTCCTTTCAGCTTTCAGGCCCCCACTAAATACCCTCGCACATGGGCAGCCGCTGCAGCCTTGTAAAGGGAGCGGAGGAGGGTGGGGGCTCCGCTGTTGATTTTTCATGGCCCCCCGCTCCAATGGAAAGGGGGCTAAGAGGGACAAGGTGGAGCCCAGCAGGAGGGAGCAGGGGGACACAGGAGGAGGAGAAGGAAGGAGAAGGGGTGTGCTAAGACCCCCCGCCCCTCACATTAAAGCTGACCCTCCATTAGGTCGTTTTGTACGACAGGCTTGTAATCGATAGAGCCTTATAACTGAACAGGAGGAGCGGCAAGGGGTGGGGTAGGACGGCGTCGGGGTGAGTGTGGGGGCAGCGGGGGCGCGTCAAGGGTGTCAAGGAAAGAGTAAGAGGAGAGGGATAAAGAGAGAGATTAGGATAAGGTTGATGGACAGGGAGAAAGAGGCAATGAATGAATAAGTAAATGAATGGAAGGAGAATTAAGCCGTGAGCTTCACCTCTTCCCACCCTGTCTTAGGCTCGGCTAAATTAGGTCTCAAGACAAATATAATCCGAACATGGGAACAAAAATCTAAAATCATAATCCTGCTTGCAGATAAAAATCAAGAGTAAAAACGAATAACAATCCAGTACCGTGTTTCACTCTCAATTTTTCCGCCGTCTTTCCTGCTCGGTTTGTTTGGAGAGGGAAATGACTTAATGTGTGTAACTGTATGAGATCTTAAGTGGTGTTATCACATGTGGAGATAAGATCTGAGAGGGGGGAGAGGCAGCACAAGGGGCCTGTTTTCACAGCATATTGCACATTTCCAAGTTAAAACTGACCCGGCGCGCCACCTCGGCTAACAGTTATCAATTGTTCATTGGGGCTTCCATTGTGACAGTCGGCGGGGCAAGCTGCGTCTCCCTTCGTGTAAAACACACGTGCATCACAGTTCAGGAGGCGAGTGGAGCAGCTTGACCGCAATTTAAAACACCATCACTTCAGCGGGGGCTTTTGTGTAATCTCTTCTGCGCTCTTGAATATACATAAAAAGGCTGTAGAGTTTTTAAGGGCCATACAATAAATTGATGAATGGTTTATTTTCTCTCTCAATCTCTCTCTGGCTCTATGAAGTGAGGGGCCCGTCTTGTATATCATTATTCCCCCCTCCACCCTTTCTCTAGCAAGTTTAGGGCTCTTACATGTGGAGCATATGCCTTTTGAAAGGGTGGCACCACGCAAGGCAGGCACAGATGGAGTCACCCTCCCTGTCAATGGGCGGACAATGGGAAATGGAAATGAAAGTTAAAGGGGTGCATCCATCCCCATTTAGCCCACACAAAAGGTGCTTGTAGGAGGCAGGGCATGAGAGACCGAGGGAGGGGAGGGGTGGAGGAACATGTCCCGGGCCAGTAGAGTCCATCCTCAGCTGGCCTCTCCATCACCGAGGTGATAGAGACGTGCTGCCACGGCGCTAGACACCCCAGCATCGTTACTTTTAAAGTCCCTGTCGCAGCGCCTGATGAACGGGGCCCGGTGATAATTGAATTCTTGTATTTGTTTTTAACGCCTGGCCACAAAGCGCAGTTTGTCACCTAAAATTGCGTCTAACACTTTACAGCGTTAAATAAAAATGTAGCAATGTGTGCCTCAGCTGGTCTTTCTCCATTTCCTGAAGGAGAGGGGAAATGCTGACACGGCGACTTGAGACTGAACACAAGTTGAATGCATATAAACCTTAACATTTACAGAAAATGGTTACTTTGGTGGATTTATATAAGATACCTCAGGAGAAGGTGGAGCTGATTCATTGGCCATTTTTATTCTGGGATTGTCATTGTCGCACTTATCAAATGACCCGTTTTGATAGTAATAAATAATGATTTTCCTGCCTAACATAATGACTTTGTCATTGTTGTTGATGCTGTACTAAACTACTACAGTGTTGACACAGACGCACCCGTTTGTTTATCATACATGATATCCATGACGACCAATTAGTAAATAAGGCACGGTTAATAGAGGAAGTAAAATAAAGCAGAGGAGGAAGTGGTGAGCCGTCCATCCTGTTGTTGTGGTGGATGCTTGCTTTGAACGCAGCTCTGATGGGACCTATAAAACAGTGTGTGTTGTTTTAAGAGACAGTGATTTCACTCTCATTAAAGATAACTACACTCTACTGTACGCAAGTGCACCACACCTCCGCTGTTAATGGTAAAGTTCTCCACATGGAGGCTCATTTTTCCATATAAGGAGTAAATAAACCTCACTAAAGTTATTAAATGTTTTAATTAAAAATAAGTCAATATTCGTTATTTGTTGTTGATCAGAATTACACTATATGTAGACCATCATTCATAATGAGAATATTTCATTTATCCCTGGGGAAATTGGGTTTTCTGAAGGTTGCTCTATTTAATATAAAATACCTAAATAAATAAAAATATATAGAATAGAATGTATCCAAAAATATGTCGTTAAAGTAAGTGCAATAAAGAGATTAGATACAATAAATAAATATATTTTTACAAGTAATTTATCCAATAAAGAAATACAATAAAAACCAATATTTATATAAACATTAGAAGTCAATTGTGCATTTGTACTACAATATGAAACTATTATATAACAAAACATACAGTGGAGTATTATTATTAATAAGATATGAATGCTAGATGCACAGTTTAAAACATATTGGCTACTGATGTCTATGTATAAATTACTCAGTACAATGTTAATAGAAAATGGTTTACTGAATACTGCATGAAAAAAAAAAAAAAAAAATGACCTCATAGTCAATAATCAAGTTTTTCCACTGCATAATGAAATGTATCCGTATTTGAAGTGCTACAGTAAAACCCTTTGTTACCATCCTGTCAGCAATGTTTTGGTTTAATGTTCCCCTCTTCCCATTGTGTGAAGGCAACTCTCGATGTGATGTGTCTAAATGACAATAATCCTTCTTTTGATCTGTGTGTGTCTTGCAGGGCTGCTGACAGTGGGGTGTTGGCGTCTGGGAATCCTGAAAGATGGCAGGCCATAATGAAGCTTGGCCCGACCTTTGACCTCCCACCCCCGACACCATCACCAGCTGAGGGCTTCCACAGAGGGCCTGCTTGTGTGGTAGGGCACATACACGCACGCACACGCACGCACGCACGCACACACACACACACACACACACACACACACACGAACACATTCACACTTCCCTCCCACGATCACTAACAGAGGCATTATAGATTTAATTATTTATAATTACAAACACAATACTGTTGCAAGGGATGCCACTTTTCACTTTTATCACACATTAACATCTCCTGTCTTTGAGTGTCTCCAAACACTGAAACATTTGACTGCGGGTTTTATCTGTGTGCTGGTTTTAGAATGCAGAGTTCTTCCAGAGATGGTTCACCTCAGACAGCCTTCTGTACTGTGGCGTAGGTAGGGGCTGCTGAAGCGTAATACCCTCTGACATATCTGTGCCGTCAGTCTACCATATCTCCAATGCATGAATAACTCACGATTGCAAGTGTGCTATGCCTCAAGTACGATATTTGTTTCCACGTTATGTCTCTCTTTTTTAAATCTCATTTGCAACTGGATATATTCATAATATCAACACAACTCTGGTCAAGTAATATTTCATTCTGCTATGAATACAACTCCACAAATGTACATGCCGAACGAGGAAGTATTGGAATCATTTCCTGGTAAATACTATTCATTTATTTAAATTAAGCAAATATTTGTACATTGAAATTAAATGATAGCAAAAGCAAAGGGCTTTTGTGTATATAAGTCAACATTTCCATGCCGTTGGTAATTATTTATTTAGCAGTATTTTAGATGATTATGGCAATGTTGTGTAAATATTCCCAGTAATGTCACATATCTATCTACGAAATACATAGAATACATGCATACGATATTTCAGTTTTGATCTATATGAGCCTGCTACTGTAGCTGTGTCTTGCATCACCACAAGCCTGCACAACAAAAGGATGCAGTATTCGTCTCTCATTATTCTTCAACTGACCACATTCTCTCTGTTGGAAACATCTGCAGCTACACAGGGCTTATTTACAATGCACAATGTACAAATGAGGCCCCGTGTTCACCGTACAGCCAGCGTCCCAAACAAGTGCCCCCCCTTAACCTCACTCCAGCTGCCCTTGACTCTCCTACAGAATATGCACCCGATTATAATAAGGCAGTTCTGTGAAGCACACTGACCACGGCGCATCCAGAAAGACCTTATCATTGTATGTTGTGTTTACACGTGCATCTGTGTGAGTGCACTTGTGTCTTCCACCTCATTGATCCCCGTAGACATTTCCGGAGCACGAGTAAACATCCAGCGTAAGCCGCTAGACTTCACCCCGTATGGACAGCGTGAAGGATCAGCCTTGGCTGTTAAACGGTCAGCATGTGATTAGTTTAATAGCCTGACAATGATTGCTCCGGTGCCTGGATATAAATTACAAAACATAACGAGACTTTGGTGCGTATTGTAATGGGCCTCCTTAGTAAGAGCAACAGATGTAGCCACCAATACTGGACGCCAACGTTTTCACTTGCTTTTTGCATTCGTTATTGTCCAAAAATGTGATATTGCTCCTCAAATATTCAAATATATTATTTTAGGGACACCATTTACACATCCAAAAAGGACTATATCTTCTTTTTTGTGTGTGTATCTTCCTTAGAATCTATATTTTCTGCACAATCTGGCATTTCTCTGAATATGACCGCCTTTTGTCCCAATCTGGCGTGTTTTGTTTGTATCAAGGGAATAACACTGAAACACTGAGAACACAAAGACAATAATTGACTAATTGATCCAACTTGTCAAGGATCCAGCCCGCCTCTTCTCCATGACTATCCAATCAATCCAGGCTCTCGTCCGAAATGGCATGTCCCATAACAAATTACAGCTAATGAAATAACCATCAGAATGTCATTACATTGGCAGGCCCTCAGCATTATTACCCAGCATGGCGTGTGTGTGTGAGTGAGAGGTTATGAGAGTGTTCATACACAGGCCTGGTCATGCTGGTATTATCCCGCATGCTATTTAACACCTGAGTCGCTCTGTGTAATCGACAGGCCTGATGAAGGCTCTCTCTGGTCGATCGGGATATGAAAATGGTGATTGTGATTGTGACGTATTATTGGTTTAAAATGCTGTACAGATTTCACATTTTATTTTCAAGGCAGAATTTGTTGTTAAAACTTGGATCCTTGTCTCCTGGAACTCACACTCACTTAGCTCGTTCCCATTTGTTTGCACCGAAAATCTCATTTAGCTCCGTCGTGTTTCATGTACTGCCGATGTCCCTCCGACAAGAAACCGCCGTGGCAGCCCGCGCTCTCCACGTGAGTCCAGTCATTCTTCTTCCGTTCCGCAGCCAAATCCATTGCCTTTTCCATCTCCTCCTCCACCACCTCTCCTACCATTCCAGAGCTGACGGCAGATGGTGTTTTAATAAAGTCCAGTAGGAATAGGACTGTGAGTAAACAATGCAGCACATGCCAACTCAGTAATTGCTGGGCACTATTACAACCCCTGTGTCTGGCAAGGGAGGGAAGGATGAGAGGATGCAAAAAGAGGATGAGGACAAATCAGGAATGAGAAAATAAGAGGACGAGGGAAAACCAGAAAAGGAAAAAAGCAAGAGATGGAGGGGAAAGAAGGGGCTATGGAAGGGGCGGGCAGCATATACACCTAGCAGCTGGAGCCAGAAAAGCGCAGCTGGTGAAGGTGCAGGGAGGCCACAGGGAGGGGGGGCTGGTGGAGGCTGTGCTGGGCTGGTGGAGGCCAGCGGCTGCAGTCCTGGGCCTTCAGCCTCCAGGCTGTGGGCTCCCAGCCCAGTCTCTGAATCCCAGGCCCTGCTCTGCGGTCTCCACTGCTGACACAGGGCCAATGCAGTCCCCTGTCCAACCCCCAGTCAATGGTCAGACACATTCTGGAGGAGTGAACTCAAGCGAGACCAAAGTTAAAGCTCCCGTTCCATGCAGCTCTAATGTCTGTCCTTGCTGTAGACCAGAATTTAATATGAAAATGATGACTGCAATAATACCTTAAATGGTACGCTCAGACTTCATCAGCTAGATGGCTTTACACTGATATATTATAGTCTTTTTATTCATTTAATTTACCCTTCAAAAGCAACCTACTAACAGCTGTAGATCCAATGCACTCCTATATCCTCAACCTAAATAAAAGGTAGTATGTTGCATAAACACAAAATCCTTTCACATGCCCGACTTGCTATTTGATCCCTCTTCATCGAGCCTTCATCACATACGAGAAAAAAGGTCCTTACAAGTCTGCAGAGAGTTTTCCCATGATGCTCCATTATGCTTATCGCCTCCAGCGGTGTCAATCAGAAATCATCTCTCCACAAGTCTGACAACTCGGCTAGCTTACGTCACACACCTGTTTGGCTCAGGTATTCCAAAAGAAAAGTATATGAAGCCATAGATTACCAAGAAGCAAACGCATGGCACCTCAAACAAAAGCCTTAAATTAATCTTAAAGTTGGCATGTTTCACTTATACCCAAGGGACTTTAACAAGAGTCAGCCTCCCCCGAACAGAAAAGGTAGAACAAGGTAATAAAACAATAATATTTCACTTTTGCATGCGTAAAACTTGATGAAACACCTCCCACAGCTATATAGTTAGTGGTCTCATCAAAGACAATTAAGGGAAATTACTTTTTTTTTTAAAGCTGAGGTTAAATGACCAGTCTCCTTAACCTTGAAGTTCACCGGCCGCATGAATATTGAATGATTCTTAACCTTCTGTTCTAATGCTAATTGAAGCGGAGGGGGGATATTACATATTTGTAATTAGGGGCTGTTGGATAGGGCTTAAGCTCTGAGCCTCATTAGCTTAATCATTAGGACTCTATCAATTATGCAGGTGGAGGTATGGTGGTGATTTCAGAAACATTCTGCTCTGTTAGAAAACTTTTGCCCCCCTGGAATCATTACATTGACGAATACCTCTTGGACCTTGTCATTCATTCGAATCCCATTGAGGGCACATTTGATCCTGCGCATACGAATATATATATAATAAGAGATTGTGTTTGCAGCGTCGTCCAAGAAATCGTCCGCGTTATATGAAGCTAATCCATATGGAAGCTAACACAAACACAATGCCCGAGGACATCACCCAAATACAACTTCAAAGGCTTCTTGACAGGTAACTGATGAGCACAAACAAGACTTCGTGTCGAAACACAACTTCTCCCTTACGACATCTTGAACTTATGTCCAACCAAGTCTTCTCACATACTTTCAGGCCTTGAAACATTTGCCTTTTACCCCCGAAGGCAGAGACACAGAAAGAGTGAAAGACAGAGAACTCGGCAGCTCAGAGAGAGTGAAATATGAGCTAACGCTCGCTAGCTCCTGCAACAAGATGTCTTCAACGTAAGGACTCTCCCAACGGACCTGCCATATTTGTTTGAGTGATACAGCACTCCTATCCTGCACTCCAAACTTCTGTCAAGCTTTACCTCAGACATCTTCCTGACCTCCAGTTTGCCAGCAGGTTTGGGTTCAGACCATTAATCTTGAGCAAGAAAGCGGGAGAGGAGATGGAGGAAGGGAATTCGCGGGAGGTTGGAGAGGTTGGAAATTGGGTCAGAGGACTCGGACCGAAGCGAAGGCAGCTGCCCCTTCAGCACCTCGTGTTTCTCCAGAACCCTCCACATCGCCCTCGCCTCCTCTATGAGGGGTGGAGGTGACAGTTGGTGAGGGACCTTGGAGAGATCTGCAGTTTGGCTCTGGCTTTACTGTACCAGCCAGGGCCTGCATGAAAACATGTTTCCAAGAATAGGAACGCTGCTTCGGAGAGATTTCTTTCGGCAAGAGACGTGAACTCGAGAGGTTGAAATTGTCTCAGTTGTACACTGCTATTCTAAGATACTGTATGTCATGCTTACTTACTGACATTCTTGGGCCTTCTTATTCCCAAATGACACAGGGGAAAAAATGCTGTATTTCCACTTGCTTGGACCTGCTTACATTTAAATGGCATACTGTATAGTCTTCATTTGAACATTAGTATTCAGATAGTCCGGATACCTTTTAATATAATGTACCCAACTTGTGGAAAGAGTGGAAAATCTATCATTTAAGTTTATAGCTTTGTAGTAATTTTTAGAACCAACATAACACGATACATTTGAACTCTTTATTGCCATTCAAATTGCTTACATTAGTGAAGAGTGACTTTACCCTGATAATACACTTCCTCTTATTCTCTAAATGAACTCATATAACACTGTATCTTTCACCACAGAGAAGCGGTGTTTCCACGTCAAAGGGTATGGAAAATATATAGCCATAAATGTGTTTTAAAATATTGCTTTTACAGCCCATCTATCACAGCGCAATTTCATGGGTCGCCTTTTTAAAAATTAATTTCCTTCTTTGACCTGTTACGAGTGGAAGCGCCAACATGGGTAGGCTTTGAGTTAAATAGCAATTGTGACTTCATGGATCACATTTTCAATTACCTCCGAAACACTGCGTGGTGCGTGAGAAAGAGGGAGAGAATAAATCATGAAGGCAGCAACAACAACTTTATTTACTGGGACAAGTGGTATGGAAAAGTGAGATTTAATGAGCTATGTTCAACGGCAAGAAGGTAATGGAGTACAAGCAGGAGTCTCCAACAGACAATGACTGGCTGTCGATTGACTGCACACTGTCATGTTGTGGCTTCAGTTCAATAATGCCATGGCAGAAAAACACTTTCACCCATTTAATGCTGGGTTTTGGATGAAGCTGCGTCTGTTGTAGAAACAAAAGAAAATAGCTATACAGTGTCTGGATAAAAAAATATAGCATATCATCTTTAATTTTGCCGTAAAAGTGAGCTGTAGGAATATCCCACGTCCCTTCATCTTCATCAAAACATTTATTTTTTTTATGGACAGACTTGTTTATCTCTTCCTACGATATGTCTAAGCAAGACAATTGTATTTTTATTAAATCCAGATGGACACAGACCTTTTTATTTCCTTACTTGGTCAACAGAACATCCCTTGATTTATTGTGGATTAGAGTCAGTGGGGGGCATCATGTCCCGGTTCTAAGATTAATAGTAAATATTAGCAATAGTAGAGACAAAGATTGTTTTCTCAAGGATTAGGAGGATGTACTGTTACCCTGCATTGTCATGAGGTAAAGCCACTTACATTTCAATTATAGAGACTTTAGTTTGGAAAATGGCCCCATTAAGGCTATGAGTTTTATGCTTTTCCTCTACAGATATCATATTTGAGATTACCCTCAAGGCATTTCTGTGTAATTAAATGCGAAACAGTGAGAATTATTTGGTATATATAAGCTGAAGTAACAAAAACATAACGTTGAAAGCAGACGGAGACAGTAGTACTGTGTTTTATTACCTATCTGACCCAATACCAAATCAGCAGTTACTTCAGATGTTTATTTTGTCGAAGTTAAAGGATAAAGAAAGACAAGGATTCCACCAATACGAGATCAGAGTTGCGTCGTATAATTACAGGGCTCAATCACTGAGGTAAGCCGTAAAGCTGATGTTGACTTACTGCATAACCTTTCAACTGGTTAATTCCCGCTTTGCTTTCGGAAGAGGTGAAAACGTAGCCGCCTTTCTCCTCGGGGTGAACTGTCTTCACAGGAATTAGAGAAGCAAAAGGACGAAAAGTCGCTCAGTGATAGATATGAGAGCGCATCTAGATCCCTTCATGGCATGTCAACTACATCCTGGGGTGAAGAGAACACAATGAATAATAAAGTGGGAGGGAGAGCAACTTTGCAATGACCAAAATAAATATAGATATTCAAAAACATCTTTATTCATATATGTTTTTCATCAATTAAAATAAAACTATTTTGTATTTGACATGCAAGGCCTTGAGGGGTTATTTGATTGCATCACCCAAGTGCCATTTAAAATGTCCACACTTTCTAATTTTGCTTTTAACTGCCTCCCTTAACACCTGTGACAAACCATTTGAACTATTAGCGCATTAGTAAATCAAACATTGCTCTTCCAAAATGTCTCTATATTTGAAGCATAATGAGTAATGGCATTCATTTAAATAATTAATAGCTAAAATAGAAGCTCAGTGTTTTGGAAACAACTCCTCAGTTGTCCCTCACCATGTTTTGTCATTGGCTGTTGTCAATGCCAACCAAGCTACATACGAGCTCAGAGCCTCTGCCATATGGATGTAATTTCACCAGGATGATTTTTTCTTTCTACCGCAAATCAAATAAAAGATTCAGCTTTGAGGGTAGAAAATAAACCCAGAACTGATCTGCATTACACCGAAACAAACAAGAGTGAAGTAAGAAAACGAGGGAGACAAAATCTGAATGTAATGGTTGTGGAGCTATACACATTTCCTTTGATTACAAGGTATTAGTGTCATCCATGGGCCCATTGGCGGGAAATGCTGGGCTGTTCACCACATTGGAACAAACACAAACGCCAATGTCTATTAATTCAGTTATAATCATATTTGAATGGATCTTCACTGCTCTGCCATATCTGTCTTTCTACCTGCAGTTGTGACTGAGAGCTCTCAGGGAATCATCGGGGAACCACACAACTGGATTGTGTTTGTTGAACACATGTGAGGAAGTTGTTTACATTAACAGAATCCGGAATCGATAGGGCTGATAATGACGAGGGATCGTAAAATAGAAGATAGCATTTTAAAACACTGGGAGCAATTTGACGTTAAAGGGTGTGTAATCGTCTCAGCCAAAACCAAGTAGCATTTGACTAAATCTCTTTAATGATTATATATGGAGGTGTTGCTTGGGGTCTACATATCATCTTCTTGGCTGTATATGTTTGTGTCTTTTTCATCAATCATGGTATGTCTTTGAAGCTATTCAATACAGAGCATGCTGGAAAGCATAAAGAGACATAATGTAAAGATCTGTTCGGAATTTTTAACAGTTGGTATGTCACTTTTTTTTAAAATGTAATACACAAACATTCACAGGGAAAATAATGATAATAATAATAATAGATTTAGAACATTTATTTAAGAAGAAAAGCAAGTTAAACATTAGTCTTGAATGAACTTGACCAATGGCAATGTTGGCCCCCCAAGCCATCCACACTCAAAATTACAATATTGCTCAATTAAACTTCAGAAATCAATTTTTTCCATTTGGTTTGGAAAAAAAAGAAGTTTATCTCAGTTCTACATTTAGCCTGACATGCTATTTTTGTGAAATGATCTTGCTAACCCTATGCTTTCTGTGAAAATGTTACAATTAATACAGCGCATCAACTTTACCAACGTAAATGTTTTCTGTTCCAACATGTTTTGAACTTGTGGCTCAGTGTAACCCCTTACATAACTCTAGCCTTCTGTAACTGGTCTGATTGAGACTCACCAGGTTGTCTGAGGTCTCTCTGGATTTTGGCATTAATGTCCACTTCTATCCCAGGATCCTGTGGAGACAGACGAATAGTAGGGCAGAGGACTCATTTGAGACATTGTTTCCATGTATTATGAGGAAAAGGCACATGTGTCTTTCGTTATAAAGACAGTCTATGGCATTGACTTTGTGCAGCCTGATGCTCTGAACCATCATGCTCTTCTCTTACATTACACCAGGGACAGCAGAAGGAAAAGAAAAAAACGCTTCAGAGCTGAGTGTCAGAGTTGATTCAGGAGGGCCATTTTTCAGTTATGACAAAATACCGCTTTGCAAAATGGAGACCATGGGTGCAGTCAATACATGTCCTTCAGCAGTGTTGACAAATCATTTGAGTGGTGGCACGCGATGCCACAGAGGCATTTCTGAAGCACTGCAGCGTAGCCTCTGTGTAGCCTCCCACTGCCATCTATCCTCCCAATTAATCAGACTTATCTTCACCTCCATCACTGCTGTCAGTCACACTGCTTTCACTGGGGTGAGTGTGTGTGTGTGTGTGTGTGTGTGTGTGTGTGGAATGTGAGTTATAGAACATGCTTCTATGAGCTCATGCACATCTGTGTGCAGGGCCAATGTGGTGTGTGTGTGTGTGTGTGTGTGTGTGTGTGTGTGTGTGTGTGTGTGTGTGTGTGTGTGTGTGTGTGTGTGTGTGTGTGTGTGTGTGTGTGTGTGTGTGTGTGTGTGTGTGTGTGTGTGTGCAGGGCCAGTTTTGTGTGTGTGTGTGTGTGTGTGTGTGTGTGTGTGTGTGTGTGTGTGTGTGTGTGCAGGGCCAGTTTTGTGTGTGTGTGTGTGCAGGCAAGCGAAGCGTTAAACATCTGTCTCAGCTCCATCCACACAGACAGACTGAGAAGTGAAGTTTTTTCTGCTCTTACTAAGACAAAATGTTTATAACTGTGTCACTCAGTGTCCTTACAGTCATGCAAAAGGCCCAACATTTGTGTTATTTTGTGACATGCAAACAAACACCAACAACTAAAGTTATGTAACATTTAGAATTCAATTCTGTGTCAGTAAATGTAAGAATCGTACAACATTGGTATGATTTAAAAGTAGAAGCCGGGTTAAACACAGTGTGTATTGAGTTAGGAAAACATCTCTCAGTTAATTGAGGAAATTGAGAATTGTAAAACAGAAAAACAAATTAATTTGAGGTTATCTTAAATTCTAATAGGCTTAATTGTTTGGTTGCATTTTGTTCCTATGATGAACATAACTAACGGATAATTAAAAAAACCAAAAAGCAATACAAATAGGAAATTCTTTTAAATTAAAATGAAACATAAGTTTTCTTTGGTAGTCAACCTACTTTTATAAAGATTAAAATAAAACTGTGGATTCAAACTTTTTCACATGCACACCAAAACAAACCCAGTCCATGATGCATATCTGGATGTGAAGTCATTTTGACATTAAACCCGAGTAAAATAAAGCACAAAGCAACTGTCTGATCAGTATATTTGACATTTATTCTGCAGAAACCGCCATGGGACACTTCGCTCATTCTGACAGTGTTATGGAATCTTTTATTTTGATAATCCTTGTATTGGTGATACCTGTCAGAGCGCACTGTATAGGAACCACGGAGCCCCCTCAATCGCTCAGCTAAATCTCCCTGTCTACACAACACTGGCCCTGTGATAAGAAGGTGCCACTGTCACTCCAGCCCACACACACACACACACACACACACACACACACACACACACACACACACACACACACACACACACACACACACACACACACACACACACACACACACACACACACACACACACACACACACACACACACACACACACACACACACACACACACACACACACACACACACGCACACACACACACAGCCTGATCACATAAATACACACGCAAACAGCCTTGGAGGCGTGCAGTGTGCATAGGCGTTCAGCATCATGCTAATTTTCATTGTTGTGATAAAAATAAGCAGGTCTGGGGAGCCGAATCTGAAGGCCCGAGGGTCACGGCATGCTCGACTGACAACGGGGGGGGGGGGGGGGGTGGAGGTTGGGGGGGCGGGGGGAGCGGGGTGCGGCGGGGGCTCAGACTGAATTACCTTGATCCAGCACGACAGCCTCACATCACTGTCACCAGCCTGTTTGGCTTGATGGGGCTGCGGTGCTAAGTTAGAGTAAGCCGACTGCGATGGATGTGTGTTGACAGTGTACTGTATTCAAGGGCACATTGAAATGAGCGGGGAAATAGGGGGGAAAGTTTGCTAAGCCATGTGTGCCATAATTATCCCGGGCTGTCCTCCTGCCTCTTATCTGCTGGCTGGTGGTGATTGTCAGATGAGTGAGGAATCGACTGTGACATTATCTCCGTCTCACGAAAGCCTCTAAATCTCACAGAAGGTGCTATGTCGGAGCAATTTCTGTAAACCTCCTCTGCATGGGCCTTAATACACTTTCTATAGCATTATAATGACATTATATCATTGTTTTCTAACATTGTAAAAACTAATTAAATATTGGTACTTACTTGTGTTATCTGTTCAGTTGCATCATTATGCTGACAGGTGTACTTTACATTTGGAGATATTATTCATATAACTATTATAATATTCCTTTATTTCAATGTAATAATCAAAGTATACATTTTTGTGCACATTTCTTATTAAATAGGACCAACATATTAAACATATTCATGCTTATACATAAAACAAATATCACGTTTGAAGCTCTTACTCCTGACTCGAGGTGTTTTACTTCACAGGTGAGGTGCCACGCTCGAGCACTAGGTGGTGCTTGAACACAGCACTCACACACACAACTACACACACACACACACACCTTTTTTCCTTCCCTTATACACTATCATCAACTCCCATTCTATTCACTCCAAGAGAACAACAAAACACCCCCTGCCCTTACACACAAGCGCACGCACACACAGGCGAAAACATGCACGGCTCCACTTACAGACCTCTTCTCTGTTCATTTGATATTCATCAGCTTCCCTTTCACCCCTCCTCTCCTTCACACACACACAATCACACACACACATATCCGTCTCTGTACCTTACTCATCAAGTCTCAGCTACACGTGTCTAAAGCTATGATATCCCTCTAATCATCTGCCCCTTTCTCCGCGTTCTCCTTTCACAGCCACTAGCCAGGGGTTGGTAGCATGCTTAGTGTTTCAGGGGCAGGCGACCAGTTGCAACACAATACCTGTGAAAGCAGACACACACAAATACGGACACACACAGGGTTTATTCCCAAAAATGCCTAAATTGTATTTGGGTCAAATGCTTGGACCACCTATTAGATATGTGTATTTTGCCGTTGTGTGTTTTTGTGTTGTTTTTGCTGATTTCTTAGCATTAAAGTAGAATCCTCATCTTGTACTGTTTTAGTGAAGTGGGACATTTTCAGTAAAAAAATCTTATAATACTAATAAAGATTAAAGTGCAAGGGATATCTTGATTAACCATCGTTATTATGTATTATAATATAATAACTTAATTTGTACAGAACCTTTCCTGCATGGATAAAGTCAATAAATTAAATAAATATGTATGTAATTGTATTTAAAAAAAGGTAGGAAGGTCTAAATTCCATACAATGTGTGCATGTATGTTTGTAGCAGCTGATTGTACCAGGAGGACTGCAGTCCCTGTGTGGCCTCTTTCTCATGCTAACCAGCCAGTGTTTAGTGCCGTGTGTTGTCTGAACCAGGGGCTACATGGGGTCTGTGCATGTGTGCATGTAGTATGTTTTCAGCGCACACATCTGCACGTGTGTGTTTGCTCCACATGGCCATGTCCTGTGTGTGCATGTCGGTGGGGCAGCTGCGTGAGCATTCCTGTTGACGTTAAGCAGCTAAACAGTACCAGCTTGCTGGGCTCTTAACCTCCCCTCTCAGAGAGAAGACCTAATGAAGTCCTGAAAGGCTTCCTGACTCCCTCATCTGGCTTTGTTTAGGCCCTGCTCTCCCTCCCTCTGCTTGAGGAAAGCCATTAGCCCATTGAGAAGACAGTCACACAGGCCCTGGAAGAGAGACCTGCACTGTTGGAAACTGATAGGTTGCTTCAAGGACCTTCTAGGGACTAGAAGAGTGCTTATAAGGTGCCTGTGAGGACCTTAGGGCCATTTAAATATATTCTTAAAGGTTTTAAACTGTACATTTATTTATATTATAGTCACATTTCTATTTAGTCATTATGCATGTGTTCCTCATCTTTTAATCATGTTGGAAATATACAAATGCCTACATGATAGTTTATACATATATTTATTGATACAATGAATCATAGAGTTTATTCTAATCACATTTGGGCAAACAAGACCACAAAGCAAATTGTCTTTTGAGACACAAGGATTTATGCCAACTATGAAAAGCCAGTTAAAAATGTGAAGATGTCAACTTTATTGATCATAGTTATTAATAAGAATTATTATAAGGTTCCATTTGAGTCGAATAACTTGCTCTGTGTTTTGCAATATAATAAAATGCAAGACTTTCAGTATCATCATGAAGTGAATCTTGAGAACTGTATTTGTTACACTGTGTTAAAGGTGAGTATGTATTACAAATGGCCGCTCCACCAGAAACAGGGATTACCATCATTTACCACCACGGTTGGCAGGAATAGGGGGGGGGGGGAGAGAGCTATGGGCAGATAGATGGAGAGAATAAAACAAACTAGAGGGATCATTCTATCTTGCTGAGGAGACTTCCAGTCCCCCCTCTCCTCTTTGCACACATGTAATAGCACTTCATTTTAATTTTATAGCTTGTGTATACTCAATAGAGGAAAATTGTTTCGACATGGTTATTCCAGTCTATTGAAAGCAAGGCAAGTGAAAAAAGGAAAAGGGTGGGGGCACGGATGGCAAATAAAAAACTGCGGCAGTTAAAATTGAATTTGTATTCACCAGGAAGTGGGTTAACCCAGTTAAAAGTCAGGGAATCCAATAGCACAAGCTGATATGTGGTGTCGAGACAATCTCCTTTGGGGAGCTAAGGCGCTTGGCTCATATGCTGCCTACCCGGGCTCAGAGCATGTTTTCAGGTAATAATAATACATCAGATTGCTTAACGGCATATTTATGTAAGAACTCAGCGCGAGGAGGCATCTGGAGTGCCTTGGTGTTGTTCTTTGAAACCACCTCCTTCAGATATGTGCCACTCGCTGTTGTTATGTTTTCTCTTCCTTATCAGTTTTGCAGAGACGGAAAATTCTATTACAGAGCGTATTTGGTTTGTCACAGTCAGATGCCTTCTCTTCAGGTTGCGGGAGTTTTTTTCCCTAGATTTCGCTTTTTTTTAAGAGACTATATTCCCATCACCCCCCATCCTTCTCCTGCTAAAGACATGTTTTCATCAGAGAAAGGCAGAGAGTGGGACAATGACAAATCTTTGTTATTGGAATATATTGACTGCCCTTGGTTCATTGACTTTTTATTACAGGAGGTAGCACAACCGTCAGCAAATAGGGAGACATTTGTTTCAGCCATTTGCTTTGGAACATTTGAAGCTGATAATTTTTTGTACTTCATGAACGCAAGGTTTTTTATGTGTGTCAGCAGCAGGCGTATTTTTGCTGTGTGTGTGTGTGTGGATTTGTGTGTAGGAGGTGCAGCTGTAAGCAGTGATGGTGGCTGCTACAATGAAAAGGAGGAAGAAGTGGAGACAGAGAAAATATAGACAGAGGGAGGAGGAGGAGGAGGAGGAGGGGGACTCAGAGACTAAGGCAGGGAGAGACAGCCAGACAGAGAGAGAGGTGGTTTCGGTCTACCAGGAACACACAGCTCTACCCGCCAGCAGTCTGTCAGTGGTGGTCCCCTCATCGAGTCTGCTGCAGCATCTGCCAGGGAGGCACCAGGCTGAGCGAGACCCAGATCCTTCCACGGCCCCATTGCAAGTCCAGAGCCCCATCAACTGACTCTTCCTCCAGGCCTCGCTGTCTTCTTCTGCGCTTCCCGCCCCATACCTCGCTGTCTTCACACCAAGCCGTGTTAGCAACCCTGACCCAGGGCCCTGAGGCCTGTATCTATTCCCTGCACACAGCCTCAGCCTCCGCTCCCTCCAGCCCCATCTTCTCCTATTCCTCTGTGTCAGGCCCAGTGTTAGCCTCTTCAGACCCCCCAAACACAAATCTGTCCTCCGGCCTTTTCCCGTTCCATCATAAAGGACTGTATAGAAGTAATGAAGTCTATAAAGTCTATGGACCTAACCATAGAAGGTTTTTTTTGGCCTCGTCTAAATTTGACATTCTCATATAACAACACAGTTTCACATTTTAAGACGTTCTTTTGAGATATTGTCCAAATTCAATGCATTTTAGTTTGGTTTATGGTTGGAGTTAGGGTTAGGGTAAAAAACCAAAACATCTATTTTCAGTTTGAACTTCTTGGTGTCCCATCAGATACAAGCTTTAGTTATTCAGAGCTACTTTATCTGTTATTGATAGACCATAAAATAGTGAGAATGGTTCATTTGGAAGTTAAAAAGTGACATCACCTTGCAGGCACTCTGATGTGTGTTTTTGACATATAAACCCAGCTTCATTTCAATTTCGCAACAACAAATAATTTCCTTACAGTAACAAAACGACAATAAACTGTAACTGTAGATGCCTAAAAACAGCAACAAAACATCTCCTAGTATTTTCTTCCTCTTTCTCTACTTTGCATACTTTTCCATGCCCACCTCAAGAACTAATACCCTTTAACCTCTGACTAGACCTGTTCCTTTACCCCCTGCACGGCTCTCCGCCATTCCTGCCTGCTACCCCATCTCCATCCGCTCCCCACTACCCAGCCGTAGCCATTCTCCTCCAGCCCTATCCCCATTTAAAGCCCTTTCTCTTTCCCTGCTGGGGCTGGAGAGGGGCCGAAGCCACAGCATCTCCCCATCCGTTAGCCAGGAGCCAGAGATCCCAGCCAGAGATGCCATCTGATACAAGTCTATCATAATGAAGGTCCAGCATGGGGCTAAATGAGTTTCCACCTCAGCCGCGCGAGGGGCTAATGACAAAACAGCCTCCCTGTGCTCCTTGGCCTGCCGCTAGCTTTAATCAGGGCATATGGCACTTGCCTAAAATGCTTGGCTATGAGGAACAGAGGAGAGGATTTGGGAGGAAGTGTAGAGGAGACACAGAAAGGTCTCGGAAGAACATAAAGACAAAATGAGGGGAAATGGAGACAAAGGGAAATTGGGAGTTTTAAAAGTTACAGTATGTCAGAAGCTGTAAAACAGGCAGCATAGTGCGTTTACATTTAAGAGTCAATGAGAGGGATTTACGTATGCGTGGTTATTATTTAGGAACTACTCAAAGCTTCATAGGCAGGTATGTGTGGGCGCCGGAAACCACTAATAGCTTTTATAGATTCATATTAATTTGCGGGATTGAATGTGCCTTAAATGGCAGATGATCAACAAGGGAAAACAAAAGTGCATTAGTGCCCCAGTGGCATAAAAAAGAGTGTGGAAGGGGGTGGGAGCTTAACAAATAGGCTACTCCATTTTCATAGCCCACTTTATGGCTTCCCCAACTTATCCAAATTAGCTTAAAGGATTGATAATTCTTCACTAATATAAAACTGTCACTGAGCCCCTAAACTGTGACTTGCCCCTTTTTTTAAGGTTTTGTCAAACACTAAATAGAGGGCTTGGAAATTAAATTGAAATCGCATAACAAGGCTTTCTTTTAATTTGATTAATTCTTTGTTGTTGTTTTAGATCCCCAGCGAAGACACCCATGACGTTTCGAGGTTATTTGTTCCACTGTCTAATGACAATTTTCTTGCACAATAACACCAGTTAAAGAGACGCCTCAGAGCAAATTTATTTTTCCTGCCTTGAAATCACAGACAAGGCTAAGCCAAAGGGGGACTAATAAACCTCACCCTTAATTCCACAGTGAGGCTACTGCTGCGACTGCTCACACTAAAACTTCCTTACAGTCCTAATTGTATAGAGAGGGATGATCAAAACTTCATTTAGCCTCTTTGGCTCGGAGGTTGCAGGCGTTTGAGGCAGCAGTCATTTCTTAAAACTAAAGAGGTATAAGGGACTTTATTGAACCGAGTGACTGATGACCTCTCACTTTCCAATCTCAAGGCCATTAAAGCTGCCCAACATTTATTAGACGTAGCCGGAGATGTTTTCACACCTCAATGAGAAATCCTTCATCATTTCAAATAATCGTTCTCTGTGTACACAAAGCAAATCATTCCACCCCAGTACCGAGAAAACTAGTTTGCTCGGAAAATGCATCAGGACACTTTGGTTTCACTGTAAGCTTGTGTACTGTCGGATGCTTTTGGCAGCGAAAAAACAGTCAGGCTGCACCAGGCTGTACTCAGCATGGAGAAAATGAACCTCTGAAACCCATGCTGACAGTTTTGGTCCCTACTGTTCCTGATTTCCACAACACCATAACCAGTCTTGGCAACCAACAAGCCCCCAGTACAAATTAGCCAGCCGTCAGCAGGGTGCAAGGATTGCTTTTCCGTGACAGGAAAAAGATAGAGCGAGGCGCAGTTTATCCAGGTGGAGGCCTTCACAGACAGTTTCTTGGACTTCACATCCAAGCTCCCAGTTGTTTCTTCCGCTTTCCTGTTCCTGCTCATATCTCTTCCTCAATCTGGTGCAATCCTTCCTTACTCCAAACATCGTCGCCCAGGTTTCCCCTCAGAGCGGGGTGATTGCTTGCAGCTGGGGTGCATTGAGAACATTTTAATATTATGCAGAAGATTAGAGCAAACTAACTACATTATTCTCCAATTACACTCATTTCATCCAACTGATGTCTTTATATCCTTCCCCTCGCCTCGATTAGCCTAATGTGAAAATGGAAGGGGGGAATGCGCTTAGGACTGTACCGATTGTTCCTTGGCTGCCTATTATTTCACTGCGCCATTAAAAGGGAGGCGTCTTTTATAGTGACTGTAAATAAAACGATTAGGGGCACATCCAGCCGGGTGCTGGGGAAGATTTCATTTCAGGGATCTGCTTATCAACGTTCTTGGAAGGTTTGGAAGGATTGCGAGGGCCCTCCACATACGAGAAGCTACCTTCCCCCTCCTCCGTCGCACAATAGCTCCCTGACTCTCTCTCCAGAGCCGCATTACAGTAGCAAATCTCACACTTGCTTTGCATCCTTGTCATAAAATAAATAAATCAATAACATGCACGCCTTCTATCACAACACGAGTTAAAATCGTTTCGTCTCATACAGTATGCCCGTAAGCCTGCTTATTATCCCGCAGAGCCCGCCCAAATTATTAGAAAGTACACGAGTGACAATTGTTAGCCAATGTTGCAGATCCACACAGGTATGTTAATGCTACGTGGCTAAATGAGGAATAGAAAGACCTCCATCACCTCATAAACCCCTTGCTGAGAAGGAAGCTTTTTTGAATTGTGGGTGTTCTACACAAAGCAAACATCATGGAAGAAGATCTCAAACCAGAGAGATCCAACAGTTTTATTATCGTAGGTCTTTGTTTTCTTTATATGCAACAAGTCCAGAAGCCATATTTAGAAGAATGGGGCAACTCCCGCCACAATTATTGTATTGCTTTAGCCTATAAGACTAGAAACGTGATATATACTAACCATCCGTCAGGAATGATTTTGCCTTCAGCACGATTTGAAATATGCCTGCAAATATTGCATGTTATAATAGAACTTAAGGAATACATAGAGTATATATAAGATGTTTATGATAGGTCGTTGGAAATGGGCCAACCTTGTGAAACTCAAACTGCTGTTCTTGAAATCGGCTTTTCCAAGGATAACATAATAACCCATTTACTGGATTCATTTTTTGATTAGCAGATAGTTTTATCCAAACCACTTGTAAAACTTGTAAATGCCGTATATTTACAAAAACATGTAATTTAAATTAGCTTAGGTGTCAGAGACGGGTAAGCAAATGTCAATGTCCCTTAACATTTTGCATCTTTACCACCATGTGGAAAAAATATTCCTGAAGTTCCTATAGTAGTGATATGGTCTTGACTACACATGTGTCTTGTCAGTGTAGATCTTGTTAAACAAAATCAAAAATCAAACAGAAATGCATGTGTTTTTATTATTATATCAACTCATTACATGCTGCGCTCCATATTAAGCATTGCTGTGACATTACATTGAAACTCCTTTGGGCTATACAGAGGCACCCTTGTAATGTTTGTTTTTCTTTTCTTTCCCTCTCTTTCCCCCTCCTTTAGTTTCTTGGATTGACTTTCCTTTTGTGTTGGATAGCAGGGACGCACAGTGTTGATTTCAGTTGTACGGCGGTTGTTTCATAGCTCCCAGCGTGTTTGTCTATGGTGGCATTCCTCAATTCCATTCAGCACACAAGAGGATGCCCTCGGGCCGGGCATATCCCAGCGTCCTCTGCTTCTCCGCCGTCCCAGAGATGGACCAGGCAAACATCTGATCTCTTACACACTTGTGTGTCTGCAGATGCACACATACACTCATGCAAACGTATGGGCCTGTATACATGAAGACACACACATAGCACAAGCCACCATCTCCACACTGCTCCTGTATCACATTGCAGTAAATCCAGTTAAGGAGCTCTGTGGGGAGAGAAAATAAGAGATAGAGTTACCAGGTCTGGAATGGTTTGACCTAAGCTGTGTCATCATGTACCGATGCCATTGTCTGATGAAATGTTTGAATATGACGGATCTACAGAGGCTTTTAGCGTGTCAGCATTGGTTATTTATTACGGTGCAATGTTCCACTTGCGAGATCTGATAATGGCTTCAGGTTAGTGTCTTTCTCTTGAACATTTCAAGCATGACAGACACATTTATGGAACAACATGAAAAAACATCAAGTCATCTTCACAAATCAAAATAAGAAGACACATTCTTAAAAAGCTTGAAAGATTACGTTGTTTACTCAAAGTAAAACTACCCTGATCACAATTCCCTTTGGAGCTGGAGAACACTGATGCTTTGACCTTTAGCGAACAAATCTGATCGAACTCGAGCACTTCAGGTAATTACGCCGCAAACCTGCTTTGACAGGAGCTATCTGGACTGAATTACTAACCGTGTGTCAGAGCAAAACAATGCGTTGCAGACTCTGTCGCAGCGCTTGGATGCTGTGGCCCTCTGCAAGGGGAGAATGCAGTACGATTTAGAAATTCCTATGTCACACTGCCATAAAAGTCGTCTGTAAACTGGGATGGATGAGGCCTGTAGGGGTGAGGAGTTGTCCGTTCCTCTCTTCCAACGAGGTTAAAAAAGGTTATGAAAAAGAAGAAAACGGACAAAGCTAGTAGGTAGACCACAAGAAAGTAAAACAAAAACAAATGATAGCAATGTTAAAATGGACATTAGTCCTTCCTCCATTGGAGCTGTGAGTGTTAGGGGCCCTCACAGCCGGACCCCTGATTCAGATCTTTACATCCATGTAGTTTCCGACAGAGCCCATGCAGTGGAACCAGGATCACTGTATGGAGCTAGAAGCGCTTCAGTGGATAAACCTTAAAAAAGGAGCCATGGGGACATTAGGACTGACCAGAGACAACATTTATCCTCACACTATCATGAGCTTTATAGAAAAGTAAATGTATTTCAGGCGGTATAGAGGTAAACCCCCCCCCCCCCCCCTTGAAGTCTGGCTGCCATTGTATAGTCTTGGTTATTTTGACACCAGTATTGTACAGAACTTAACCCATAAAGAGTTATGCAGTATCACTATGTACCATCTATCAAGATGAATTCATACAGTAAATGATGACAAAGTTGCTTATACTCAGCCCGTCAAGCTGTTAAATTGTGTGGATGTGAAATGTACTTGAGATAACGTGGTATAACAATTAAGAGTCCAGATAATACCCAATACCCAAGTTTTACGTGACCAATCATATTTTGGTCGTTCTTTTGTAAGTAGTAAGTACCCTGGCTTTACAGCAGTATAATATTACATTGTGTAATATTAACAGCCAACTAACTTTAACAGTATTGGGGAAATCATTGCATTTCTCCATGTAAAATATGAGCCCAAGATCCAAAATGCTGCTTTACCATGGCATTTCCACGTAGATACCATGGTTTCAGGACACTAGAGATTGGTGTAAATAACCTGAATATTAGTGTCAAGAAACACTTGAGCTCTGTTTACTGTCAGCATTTCAAAATTGTGTCAATATTTGAAGATTTCCAACAGTTTCCGGAACGTTACAAACCAGAGCACTTAGGTCATGCTTGACATATTCAGGTTTTGAGATACGCATCAAACCTAACCCAAACAGAAGGCACGGTTACTACCTATCAATCAAACTGTAATAGTATGTTGTTTGGGGAATGCATGCTGGTTGGCATACCGTAAAGTGGCTCTGTAATGCTATTTCCTGAAGGATAAGTGTGCGGTTGGATGTATTTATGGTGGAAACTTAAGTGAAATTGACTACTGCAGCTCACCCCTCTCTCTCAGATGAGTTAAAAACAGATCATATTTCCACAGGTGGCTGTTAGACGAACTCACGCTGGAATGTTGGGCGACATAAATCTCTGTAATTGCATGGTATCGATCAGATAGCTAAAGCTACAAATGGCGAGGGAGACGCCCTTTTTTCTTCACTCCATACCATTTGTCATGCCTTTATCTGACACCAAGAAAGGAGAGTTAATCACTATGCACACACACACACACACACACACACACACACACACACACACACACACACACACACACACACACACACACACACACACACACACACACACACACACACACACACACACACACACACACACACACACACACACACACACACACACACACACACACACACACACACACACACACACACACACACACACACACACACACACACACACACACACACACACACACACACACACACACACACACACACACACACACACACACACACACACACGAATGCTGATGCACCCATGTCTAGCAGAACTCCTGACAGTTCTCTGGAAAAAGTGAGGGCGTCAAAGATGTGCGTGGAATATCTTTTGACTGCTCTGACTTTGACTGCATATATTGAAAGTATTCGACGAGACTCAGATAGGCCGATAACATCAGTGCCCTGTAATTGATGGGACAATGTCAAGACTTTCAAAATACGTAAACTTCTCCACAGCACAGTGTGACGACTTGACTGAGGAAAGAGAGACAAGTCCTTTCATCCAGACTGACTTCCATGGCATGTGCTCTGCTGTTTGCTCTTGCGTGTCTTCCCTCGACTCTACAGAACACAAGGATTAAATCCTTCAAAACGAATCCAGCCACATGAAGCACTGTCATGTCTGTGTTTACATTTAGGGAGGATATACATGTAAACTACATAAGTTGTGTCTTCAGGACTCCTATCGGGGAGGGTGTACACTTTGAGATATCTTGAACCGATTAACTACAGTATCAGCATTGCTTGCTTTCCAAGTTCTGCCAGAATATGTATAAAGATTTATTGATTTTCTGCCTTGTTCTTATCGTCAAATAACCCCTGATTTTGTATTCTTAGTCCCTACTTCATTCCTATTATGGCTCTCATTGAGAAAAAGAGATTTTCATTTAAAGGGGCCCTATAATGCTATGCTTTATTGTGTTTTCCCTTTCCTGTAATGTGTTATGTGTGCATGTAAATGGTCTGCAAAGACTAACATCCCTGTGTTCCCTACAGAGGCAGTTTCTCTCTCCCCCCTTCCTAAAATGCCTCCATTGGTTTCAGACAGAGGGTGAAAAGAGATGTTGCAGCACATGCAGTATAAGAAAAATAAACATTTTTTTGAACATTAAAGCATGTAGACATGTCACAGCAGAGGCACTAAATACAACTATGAACCTGAAAATAGGGCCCCTTGAATCCCCTCATGTCCTTCCTGTTTTGAATTACGTTTTGTTTGTGTGTATTTTTTACTCTATTATCCTACCAACATCCCGACTGTTTAGGTAAGGCGTGACATGCAAGCTTTTTCTGCAAGAGGTAGACAAATATCTTGAAATGACATACATTTGAAGACAAAGCAAATTATAAAATCACTTTACCACAATCTGTATACAATACCTGACATGTATACAAAAGCTGTTTCGTCTTCCAGCGGCGTACACCAGGGTCTGCGTGCTCTGTAAACAAAGTGAGATAGTCTCTCCAGTTCACTCCTCTGAACTCTCAAACTCCAGGTTGCCAAAAGTGACATCAGCAGCCGCAGACACTGATCCATCTCTCCCCTCGGGGGCTCGGGAGGGGAAAAAGGTGGGATGGAGGGCGGGGAAAGAGGAGGTGGGGAAGAGAGACAGAGGGGGGGTTGAGGTCGGTTTGTGGAGGGGTGAGGGTTATAGGTCTCCTTCTCTGCCAGGTGTGCTTTTCACACAGACACACACATCCTCTCCTCTTGCATGGCGGTGTCGGCGGTGGGGTGAAAAATGACAAGATCGGACACTGGAGCCGGCATGACAGAGAGCTGCTGCACGGTTCCCACACATCACAGAGTGGGGGTGAACGTACACTCACACAGATCACACGCTGAACTATCTCATTACTAGAGTTGTTACCTTTGTATTGCTATAAATCAACTAATCCACTACCAAATCCAAGTCACTCATATTTTCAAAACTCTACTTCAATGCTATATGCATATGTTGACTTGTGCCTGTACACCTACTACATTGGTACACAGATATAGGCATATAACTGTATTTAAGACTCATAAAAAGTAAAGTCAGATTAAGTGAAACATTTCTAGATTTTAAAAGTGAAAGGCAATGCTCCAAGTGAGTATTGTCTTCTAATATATGTCTTGCAACATTTTATCAACCTATAATCAGAAGCAGAAACTGTGACCGTCTCCATCTTGTGCTAATGGACAGCCTTTACAGTGATAGGACAAATATCCCTGGGTCACCATGGAATAACTTCCCTGCCATTAATTACAGCTCAGCCGGGGCATATAAACTACTAAAGATTATCTAAGGATACAGCAGATTATCTCCGGATGTAAGCTCTATGGGAAACATAAATATGCTACTTCTTCTTCTTCTTTTCCTTTTTTTCATTCAGCCCGAGCTTTGTCGGTGGGATCAGGGGTTTCTCACATGGTGTCCATTATCGTTAACTAAGTAAATGATGACCAGTTGAGACCACCAGGGCAGCTTTTATACCGCCAGCGGAATTCTTTTTTTTTTTTAAATAATTTTTTGCAGACAGTACATTTACATTTCCGTGCTTGTAAACAATCGGATGCTTCTTTGTTTGGAGAAAATTGAACAAAAATGTCTTCATGACAGTAGGTGGAATGCCAATACGGTTTATGTTCTTGGTTCACAGACATTCCCTTATTGTGGAAACTTTCTGTACTTATATCATTGTTAAATTGGAACACTGATGTTTTATTTATTTATTTTGGCAAGATAATATTTTCTCTCCTCAGCAATTATCATATTGGTGGAATATTTGATGTACTTTAAGGTACTTTATTTTGGGTTTTTATATATTTCTCTTTATATTACCATGGACTAAACTGCAGGTTACAGAAAGGACTACTTGGCACTGACTGAAAAGGCACATTTGTCTTTGTTATATCGTGAATGATGTGGTTAGAAAATCTGTTTTTTTCCACAATAAATACGAAACAATCTATGATTAATACATCTTTAAATGTTTTTAAATGTCATTACAAGGGTTGATTTCTAAACAATGCGACGTTTTTTGATTTAGTTCTCTAAATATCTTCGAAGTAAACACAAATGCTAATGACAAAACAACAAAGCAACCAAAAAAAGACCTCTGGAAGCAGAAAGTACACAATTCCTGGCCGTCCATGTGCTTTAGATTGTATAATTATTAAGACTGGACACATGTCCCTTGAAGCTGAATGCCTCTGTTTTCAAAAGGATTACAAAAGACTTGTTTTTCAAACATCACAGTTTATACGCAGAAACTTTCTAATGAATGAATTGATTTCCAAATACCACCAGTTAGTTGATTGTGGATTTTAATGCTTAATAAGTGAGACTTAAGGGGAAGCGAAAATGCAGTGCTTACAATAAAAAATGTCGGCAAATGAGAATAAATTAGCCGTTATCAATGCTAATAATTCCCCTTTGTACCCACATTGCTTGCTGTGCATACATATTTTATTTAGTACCCACGTATTTTCACTTATTGCTGAGTTAGAATTACCACACCGCCATTTACATAGAAAAATGTATCTCGGCATGAGCTCATCAGCTAAACACCCCCTCTAAACAAATGGTGAGACAACCGGCTTTATCCTGAACAAAAGGCGTCTATGGTTACATCTTCTTGGTTACAGAAACATGACACAGTGTTTTTCCTGCAACACTTTCTACTGATTCCTGCCGTTCCCCAGGGGCTGCGGTGTAATTTGGTAATTTGTCCACGGCTACCTTTTAGCATTTTTACAACTTTCTGAAGGAATGCTGTCGTACAAAAGGCCGGAGTAGCACTATACAGTACAACACTTCTCTAGAGGGTTATTCATACCCACGCTGCATCAGTGTGGAGTTACAGTAATACTGAGGAGGTCGTGTTACAGGGATAATGACAGCCAACGCTCTTTTTACTTGCCCTCATGTTCAAGGAATTCCCCCATTCTGGGGCTTATTGTTGAAGTGTACCGGTGTCACCTTTTAGATATTGAAACCATGTACTGTATTATAATGCCTAAAAACAACCTAGAAAAGAATAGATTATGTAATTTAGAACCCAGCGGTGTAATGTAATGAAGTACATTTACTCAAGTACTTTACTTAAATACAATTTAGGGGTTCTTCTACTTACCGTTTTATTCTACTTCACTCCAATACATTTATCTGGAAAAATTATTGACTAGGTACTACAGTATACAGATTCAGATTATTAGCTAATACAAAATATATATCAACTAATACATACACTATGATATATAATTATAGGTTAATATATCCAGTATAAGTTAATAAAGTAATACATTTAGCTCCACCTTTTACCAGCTGTGATGAATACATTAATGCATGAATGATAACTCTCCAGTAAATTAGTATATATGATTCTGAAATGGGACATTCAGTACTTTTAACTAAAGATTAAGTATATGTTAATGCCAAACTTTTGTGCTCCTCAAGTAAGATTTTGTATGAGTACTTCTTCCACCTCTGTTAGAACCTCATTTAAGAATCCCGTAAATCTATTTTTCGGATAATTTGTTTACCCTTTATGTAACTTCTCGTACTTAAACCCTGGAGGAGGAATCAAATCAGAACAATGCAACACATCTGGTCTCATCTCAGTCAGTCTGGGCTGAAGGGTCCTGGGTGGAGGGGAGGACCACGGGACAAAGAGACAAGCTACTGCTGTGGCCATTACCCATGATACCCCACTCGGCTGATCCGTCCTGTCACCCTTCTATACAAATCCCTCTGATATCTGCTACGCGCACGCTCACACTCGGAGGCAGGCGGCGCTCTGAACTTGCTCTGTCACTCCGCTGTACCCGGATTCCTACAGAGGAGACCCCCACGGGAACCCTAATCGCCAAAGCAAAGGGTCATCCATCAAGTCAGGCTCTGTGGGGACATTAGGGGAGAAGGCAGGGGAGGGATGAACAACATAGGGGAGGGAGAAGTAACAGGGAGAGACAGTGGGAGGGCGGGGGACTGAGAAGGAAACAGATTGGAATATAATGAAGAGAGAGAAGGAGGCAGAGCCTGTTTGTTTAGGGTCTGTCATTGTGTCGCCGCGGTAAAGGGGTTTACGGGGGTGTCTCTCGGACACTGGGGGTCGCCCTGCTCGCTGATGGCCCTGCGACTGAGCATATGTCACCAGTCTAGCGCGAACGAGGGAGCTGCCTCCGCCGGGGCACACGTCATTAGCACCATCTGTGACAGTACCCATGAGGCCCTGGTGCGCTCAAATACACTGGTTTTGTATTTCGTGAAGGGGGTGGACAATGAGGCAGGACGGGGCACAACTTCTGTGTACTATGCCAGGGTCACTGCTGCTCAACTAGACCTAGAACTGCTCACCTCCACAGCTGCAGTAAACCACCAGTACAGTGTGTGTGTGAGGGTGTGAAAATGTGTGTGATGTGTATTTCCGTGTGTTTGTGAATCAACACAGTGTCATGCATATGTACCAGTGAGTCCAGGACACCAGTATGGGAATGATTACAGCCCTTTGGGCGGGGGGGGGGCATGACGGGCCCCGGGTCCGCTTGCTGCAGTCGTGTTGAGTCCAGATAGAGGAAATGCTGGAATAATAAGAACAGGAAGGGTAAATGGCCTATCAAACACACCCCTCTCTGACCTCCCCTGAGCCCGGCCGACCAGGATGAAAGATCCAGCCACTTTCTTCTCCTTAATGGTTTCCTCGGTAATCAGCGCAGCGGAAGTGCTCCAGTCCGGGGTGATTAGCCAGGGCTAGGATTCCTTAATCGCCCCGGCCCCGTTCTCAGGCTTTGAAAAATAAAGGAGGGAGAGGGAAAGAGGGAAGAGGAAGCGAGGGTGATAACAGGGCCCGTGTTTAAAGAGAAAGCGAAGGGGGGAGAGATGTTTGGATACAGGAAGATCTGGGAGGGCCACGAGCTAAGAAGTCGGCGTTGATGCTACTTGGGATGCTCCTATAGATTTGGCCGTGTAGTTGCTCAAAAGAGATACACAAATAGCTGTAATGGTGTCAGTTTATCCAGAGAGATCATGTAGGTCTCATACAGTCAAATACTTAATTACTGGGAAAACAGACAATCATGAGGTGACTGCTAATCTGTCGGAAACATGACCTCCCAGACAGCGATGACTCATGGCAGGGGTTAGCATTAGCATGTTGGAAATTGGCATGTATTTACCATTTTATTCCAGGATGTGTTTTTTCGTCACTTCTTTTCTCCATCTGTTACCTGAGACTTCGTAAAACAACACCATTTAAAATGTTTGGCTGTGGAGGACTTTGTTTTCATCACCCCTAATTTAGCTGTGGCTTCCAGTTTAAACAATAATGAAATACTCCACTAACACTGTATCTTGTGCTTAGAACAACATGCATATATGCCTTCAATGATACCAGATGAATGTTTTTCATCAACAGCTCACGTAACTTTTAACGTAGATGACTCGGGATTAGTGTTGAATTGTATTACGGTAGTATTTTCTTACAGCGTTGGATACATTTGAGGTAAATTCCTCAGACGGTAAAATGAGAGGCTGTCTGTGGGCTGATGGTGACTGATGCTGGGGTCAGAGCAGTTAGCCTAACCACAGACATGGCAGACTGCATGAGTCACAGTTACAGGCAACACTCTTTGTGTTCCCACAGTTGTTCCTTTCACCAAACTCTTTGGCTCCAGCGTTTCCTCTTGATTTTTACATTACAAACATCTCCAACCAGTTTAACCAACACTACTATTTGAAGATTCCTATAAAAGCCACACATTGTAAGTAATCAAAGTAGAAAAATAAGCTTAGAAATGTGCATTTTCGTCAGCAAATCAGAGGGGACTAGTACCCTCAAGCCAATAATAAATATATTGTCTTACTGAAGGTGCTGAATTTTGGTTTGGTTGACTTTACAGAAAAATAGTGAAGCATTTTTATTCCCCCCATACTTATATTTTTGCATTTGACCCCGTTTGTGATCCGTCCAGTTAGCTGATGGCGGGACCTAATAATGCGGCAGTAAATACCTTCACCAAAACAATAAGTAAATAAATAATCTATATAATGCGAATAAAACAATGATTTTAAAGACTATTGGTATTTATTATTAAGAAGATATCGCTGATTCGCAAAGTTAAAGGTGGGGTAGGTAAGTTTGAGAAACCGGCTCGAGATTGAAAAAATCTGCCACTTCCTTATAGAGCCCCTCCTCCAACACACACGAACGCGCACATGACCAATGAGGGCACGAGATAAGTTTGTGCCCCGATGGAAGGCTGACAGGCAGGTAGGCCATCCGGGCCGGCTAAACGGATTGGTTGTACTTTTTACAGTATTACGGCTTCTACAGATGAATTTTTTTTATGGATTTTTTGTCAAAGCACTTCAGATATTCATTGCTATCGGGATGTTAAGAGCATTCCATGGAATATAACAAAAAGTGTATCTCGAGCCGGTTTCTGAAACTTACCTACCCCACCTTTAACTAATTCCGTAATGGAAGAATTGGAAAGTTAATTTGTTCACTTCCACTTGTAGGCCTCAGGGAGCATGCAGACTACCTGACACATCTCCCCATGCTGCCTTGGTGTTGTTGTGTCATAAATTAAAGGTCTGCGGAGAAACAGAACCATCTCAAGGTTTCTTTCAGGAGCCACATTCCTATAGTGCGATGATACTCCTTTCTGTTTTCATTTGCTAATAGTCCCTTACTGTTTAAAGCAGCGTTCAGTTTCCCCCGCCAACAATGACAATGTACAGTGGCAACATTCTTCAAACATACCTAAATACACAAACACCCAAGCCTGTTTGACAGTGTAGAGATTTCTTTCAGGAATTCCCCGACCGAGCACTGATCCTACTTCAGTTCCCACCCAGTCAAACCTGCTTGTGTCTCATATTGTGTTCCCTACTATTTTTCAGTGATCGCGTTACAGCAGTTAGTATCCAAAATGTCTCCGGTAATGTGAAAGAGCTTACATGCAGGTATCATATATGTCCACTTATGTGCATCACAATGGCGGACCCCACCTGGGCTTTTGTCTTAGCTGCTACAAAGATTTGGCGTCTCACAGTGCGACTTCTCATGTGACGCCCTTTAAAATTCCCCTGTCCATGTTTTTACCGCAAGTACACACACCTCAGGCGGCATTGTGGTGTGTATTTTCTGTAAAATATGATCACATGTATTCCGAGTAATTGCGAACCAGGAAGTTGTAAGAGCAATAAAGTCAATTTAGTGAGGACTTTGCGGTGTATCGATGGGTCCAAATACACCTTCCTGGAAGACATTGTTCGTTAATCATCAACCTGTACTTGCGTTAGGGTTAGGTTTAGGATTGTGCCCCTTCGTAGTATTTTTAATCAAAGCTATGATTTTTTTTAAACGTGTACAATTGTTTCCTGTAAAGACAGGAAGTTCATGTTGTGTTTATTTGTGCAACTACCATTAATTGACTTTTGGCTAGATATTTTAGTAGAACGAACAGCAAATATGAAATAACCATTGTCTGCGGATTTGTTGCACGGCTACACTTACACAATCTGATAATTACATAGCATTTAAACTGCTCTTAAAGGATTGCTTTCACTCTTGTCTCCACTACCTGAGTCCCGGGGGCTAAGCAGGTGTGTGTCTCTAAACACATTATTCTCATACCTGCGCACACCTCCGGGTCCTGACCTCAACCTACACCCCACCCCACCCCTCATTTCAGCTATTACTTGGCTCATTTTGCTAACAATACCCAAATTGCTTATATGAACATGTCACATTCAATCAGCTTAATGCCAGGCTTATGCATTACAACATTTACAAAAATGCCCTGTAGCTGACAGCAGGTGATGTGAAAGGATATCGCTATTAGGCTGCTGGCATTTTTTCAGAACTGAAGAGCTATAGCTTCTTTTGTGACCAAAAGTACAAGTTCCCACCACAGTGAGTGTGTCTTTTGGAAATTGATGGGTGCTGAGGAGTGTTTGTAAAAGTCCCACGGTGCTACGACCCTTTTTCACCACAACGGATGGAAGAAAGGTGCACAGAAAGTAGGAGAGCAAGACGAGAGTTGTGCAGAAGATTGTACGAAGCAGATGAGACGGAACAAAAGATAAGGAGGCAGAGCTCCACAGACAGACACACCAGGCGTTTCTGTCTCACCATCCCGCAGTCAGTGAGCTGTCAGCGATCCCCCCGCCTGCTCTATGGGTACAGCCCCGCGAGCGATGGCATTTCAAATAGCCTTATAAATCAAGAGTTATGTTATGTCACCCTGCCACTGCCATTAACACACAGAAGAGAAAACCACCACAGAGTGCAGCACATGAGGTTGTATATTACTCTGTGCATCCCCTACTGAACCATTACAACTCTACATCAGGCTCGCTCTCAGGCCGTAATGGAAATTTGAGAAATGTATCCTCATCGTGCGTCCGAGTCTCAAGGAAACTTACCAGCACTCAGAAAGTGGCCATTGAACCATTTTACTTCCCAACTTGTAGTTTAAGAAATACACTCCCCTCCCTCAACAATTGCTGAAGAGATACCCTTGAGCAAGGCACTTGACCTCCAATAGCTGCAGTGGACCTGCTCATTGGTCAATGGTGTAAGACTGTTTTGTATCCCCTCTGTAAATAAACCTGCATTATTAACAGCATCCTTCCTAATGTGTTAATATAGATCCAGGCTCTTGTACATCTATATTCAAAGCCTCGTCTTTTGTCTGATTCCTTTGTTTGACTAAATGACTTATTCACTGTGCCAGAGCGACGCCGTTTCCAAACAACTTACCTTAATGATAGACAGATGGCAAAGGAATTCACTGCTACACCACTGTGCCTCGTGTCACCTTGGAAAACTTTTTTCTGCGTGCCTCGTACGACCCTCCGCACCTGCTGCAAAAACTATTTCCCCCCGCGAAGCAAGTCATCCGTAATACGCGTAAGTCACGGTTGCCGGGGTTAAATATAGGAATCATGCATAGAGGGGTAATCAGGAGTTTTCATCGCAGGATCCCCGGAGACTGATCCCCGGTGTGTGACATGGCTGTCAAAACACTGACAGATTGTTTTACCAACACGCGCGCACACACACGCACGCACACGCACACACAGCCGCACACACGATCACATTGACAGATTGTTTTACCAACTCCATAGGCTTGACTGACACCTATTCTCCTGGGTATCCTCCCAGCTCCCCTCTTTACGAGGTAAATACAATCTCACCATTTTGAACTGTTTTGTTGTTTCATAAAGAACAGACTTTTTCTTCAGGTGGCACTTTGAGTCGCTGCTAAATCTAGGCAGTGACAGTAGTTAAAATCTTATTTGCTTTTTTTCCTAAGTGATGTAAAGGCTGCTAAATACAGATTTAGCTGTCATTTTATTTCACTATTTGGAAACATGTGACTTTGTTGCATCAAATTGAATTCATGTTTCTTAGCATTAATGAAAAACAGACATGCAGAACTGCAACAGCCAGGTGCCCTGTTGGATTGTGCTGTCATTCCATTAGCCAAACCATAAGCTTTTGAGCATGTCCAAAATGTATAACCTTATTAAACCACGGTGACATATGACAGTTAATTCTGTTGCCGTATGCCACCATGGAGAATGTATTGGTTAAATGCTTCCTGAGACAGATGCTACTTTGAGGCTAATCAGTAGTAATTGATGGTCCAATTGGGTTAGAGTGGCCTTGCTCTGGCCAGTGTCTTTGGCCTAAAGCTGTAAGGAGAACGGGCACAGGAAGGGACACACTGAGACACACACTTGTGTTAGCCATGCCAACCGTTTCTGGATCACAGCAGGAAGAAACGGAACACCTTGAACCTCGCATGATGGACATGAAGAGTGAAGACACTGTCCCACACTGTCAATGGTAATGCTCTCTAAATGGCTCTGTGATAGTATAGTTACTAGAATAACCCTAACCATTCCAATGCTCTCGCCAATAGACAGGCTTCAATCTGGATACCCTAACCCTAAATGGTTACCTTTAAAGAGCCTGTTATGGTAATGTTCAGGTTTCATGTTTCTGTGTCTATGCTTTAATGTTCACAAAGCTCTTCTTCTTTTCTCATACTGCCTGTGATGCAGCAAATGTGTCCACCCTCTGTCTGCAACAGTATCCATAGAGCCTGGTTCAAACATACATATTACTGTATCTTTCTGTTTTGATTGGCTTTCCCCTTCGTGATGAGGTTTCAACGTGAGGTTTATCTTAATGGGTGGTAGTTTGTGATTTTGAATGAAGTTTTCTTACAGAGATAAACACTGCAGTGCACAATGCACTGACATGAGGCATATTGAACCATGTTTACCAGCAGCTCTGATTCAAAGCAACCGGAAAAGTCCCTCAAGACTTTTCTAAATGAATAATCTGTGAATTAGGACATGGAAAAACACTCTAATGATGCCCAGCAAAACATTTGACATCCAAGCCTGTCATGTTTTCGAATGGCCTTCAGACTTCTCTTTGTTGCATTATACATCAACTCTTAGCCTACATATTACAATCCAGGGGCAAATATTTTCAATTGTGCGGGGGGGGTTTATGTGTGTGTGAGTATGCTTCGGCAATTTGATACCACAGCACTTGAGAGTTATCACCGGAGTGGCCGTAAGCTCCGCAGCAATTCATAATTGTGTTCTCTCATCTCATATTGCAGCAGCTGAAGTTTTTACTTTATATATTTTCTCTGCAGCACACACATTACACACGCACAAACAAACACACACACACACACACACACACACACACACACACACACACACACACACACACACACACACACACACACACACACACACACACACACACACACACACACACACACACACACACACACACACACACACGCACACACGCACGCACGCACGCACGCACACACACACATAATCACATAGACGTCTCATCCCAGCACTTTTTTGATGATACATTAAGTGGTGTAAAGTTGCATCTGTGTGCACATGTATGCATGTGTGTTTGAAGCAGGGTCCCTCCACCTGTGCTGGTTGGAGTTAATCCGGTTAGGTCCCAGTCTCGTCTCCGCGGCTGAGCGGTGTGGCGGGGGCCCGAGGCGCCTCTCCAGCCCAACGCCTTGGCTTAAGCGTGGCGCGGTAAGGAGATGAGGCCCCGCTCGGCCCTCGTTACAGAAATTAGATGGATCAGGGAGTAAACATAACCAGCTTTTTATATGATCCTCGGCTCAGAGCAGACAGAGAGCGGAGAAGATGGAGGGGAAGGGAGGGGAGGGAGAAGGAGAAGGCGAGATTCCTCCTCTAATTACTTCATGGGTCACTGCTCCTGAAGGCAGATGTCAAAATCCAACACTTTCTGATGTGAGGAGAGCGCTGCAGAATGGGAGGGGATGGAGTAGGGAGAGAGAGGAGGAATAGCAAGAGCATGAGGAAATGGGGAGAGTCATGAGAACAGGAAGAGGGATGAGATACTGGAAAAAAAGAGGAAGAGGAGGTTTTGGGAGGGGATAAAATAGTGAATTGGGAGGAGTGGGTTACAAAAATAAAGGAGGGCGATGAGGAGGATAAAGGAATGGATGAAAGGAGAACGTGAGTGGGGATTAAAGGGGAAAGGGGGGTAGGACGCTGGATTGGGGTGAGGGGGTGTAACACGTTGTCAGGAGAGTGGGAGAATGTGGCGGTGATGACACAGATTGGTTGTGGAGTGTTGTGACCTGGGATGGCCCGTGTCTGGCAGAGCGGGCCAACACAAGGCCCTTCACATTGGCCACATGCCCCCTGGCTCACTGAAGAAAAAAACCCAACTGAAACGAAAAACTGCCAATGCCTCGTCAGAGTTACACTACGGCCATTTACTATCAGAGTGATAAATACCTACATGTCAACATTTCAAAAGTTCTGTGCTTTTCAAAGTCCCACAGCAAGCATGTTGACTCAGAACAGCGTCTTTCCTGACTGTACTCAGAGGGCGAAGAAGTACTCCGATTATTTACTTAGGGGAAAGTAGCAATACCTCAGTCAGTGTAAACATACTAATTAAAATGGGTACTTAAGTAAAAGTACAAAAGTATTGGCATCAGAATATACTTGAAAGTACTCATTTTGCAGAATGGCCCGGCCGATTCAAGCATCATATATTTCAATAATAGTATTGTTATTATTGATACAGCACGTGTTGCACTTGCTACATTTGGGGTTTATTTGGATTTATTTGTATACTACTGGGTAGCTTAACCTTTAATAATACATAATAATTGTATACATTCATTCATAATTTGTTTTTATAATGGAAATCCTCAAAGAAGTAAGTAGCTAAATCTGTAAAATAAATGTAGTGGAATAAAAAGTCCAACATTTGCCTCTGAAATGTAGTGGAGTAGCATAATGTGAAAGTAATCAAGTAAAGTACCTCAATGTTTTACTTAAGTACAGTACTTGAGTAAATGTACTTTGTTACAATCCACCACTGACTGTACTTGATAGTTTTTATTCATTTCATGTCAAATTAAGGCTGTGAGGAGATCTTCAAACACTGCTTCCATCAAAATGAAGTGAAGGACTTCTAAGGATGTGGTTTTATTATTGTTTTTGATTTAGTCCATTGATACTAGCCAAGACAACTCAAAAGCAGCTGGATGGAAACTGCAGAACCTTCTCAGCTGGCAGTCAAACATGTACTGCGCTGTACAAAGAGCTCACAGTACCCCCATCCATCCCTCCGTTTGCTTTTCAAAGCAAAACGTTTCCTTTAGAACTCAATCCGTCTGCCTGTATGTATCATGTCTGTCGTCTTTCAAACTGTGTCTCGGTTTTAGATGGAGCGAAACAAAGATATCAGTCCAAATGCTGCTCTTGCAAACACCTCCGCACTTCTCAGGGAAAGCAGGTATTACTGCAGGTGTCTGGGAAGTCTTGAATATACAGTTAATCCAAAGCCTCTTAAATCGTCTGTTTCATCGTCCTTTCATCATGTCTGGGTGATTTTGTCTAACAGCCAGTCTTCTGAACCTGTGTTTCGTCATTATGTATCAATGTCTGAATAAACAGCCAGTGTACAGGCAGTTAAGGATTCAGCGAGGGGGGTCGTGGTGGGAGGTTTGATTTGATTGAAGCACCTGCCTCATTAACACTACCATCATCTGTTGGAAGTGGTTTGTATTGGAGTCTAACTATGCGGTAAAATAGCTAAATAATAGGCCTTGTACAAGTACATAACTCACAACCTGTGTTTGTGGGTGGGGTGTTGTTGGGTCAGGGGTATGCATAGTTCTCTAAGGCCAGATTGAGGCTGATTCGGTCTCAGTGAATATGTCTCACTTCCCCCTCAGTGAAGCCGGCATGCCCCAAGGTCCTGAATTGCGGGCTGCCTGTGTCAAAGCAAGGCACCACCCAGGTCTATATGAAACACTACAATAAACATAAACACACACACATTCACGCAAACAGCATATGCATAGCTTTGCACTTAGTTATGAAAACCACCATGTGTCTTCCCAAGGACCTATGTAATTTAGCACTTCGGAATTTGAACAAAAATATGAAGTGCGTTATAAATTAAACCCATTATTATTGTTATTATTATTATTATTATTATAGATAGTAGCGAAGGTAAAGCAGATGGAGATCCCTTCGGCGATGACTTCTAAGCCCCGGTCTCCAGGGGACTGCTGAGATTTTCATTTCAATGGGCCCTAAATATTCATCACTTTCCCTCTACCCACCATGTCTTTAAACCCGTTTGAGTCTCCCAAACTGGCACGCCAGCCAGGAGAGGTGAAACCAACTAAGGCCTGGGCAGACCAGCAAGTGGGAGGATACAACTCAAACACTCACACACACACATGCACGCAGCCCCCTCTCCATCACACACACCAAACATAGCACGCAGAGCCAAGAGCCAACAATGTGCCTTTGTTTTAAGGAAGGCTCTCTTATTAAATCAAATATCAGGGCCGTCTTTTAAGCCAGCCTTTGTCTGTGTTCGGCTCATTCCTCGCCGGCCTCTCGGCCTGCGCGGGATTGTTAAGAGAACCCATTGACATCCCTGGATTAACATATATTAAGGGGTTAAATGAAAGTGCCATTATTGTGGTTCAAGAGTGAAAGCGACCCATGGGATGTTATGCTTCCCACTTGAAGCTATGAATGGCTAATGCTAAACAGCACTTCATTATGGGAGCGCGCTTTATTGACGGTGCCTATCAGAGCTGGAAATCTCCTCTTAAAAGCTGTTGAGGTTAAACAGCCTGCATCTAAGCAGGTTGAGTTGATACTCCACAACTTATTCACTTAAGCTAATAAAACACCATTCAGTGTCAGTGTTAGGCTGTATTTTTGATTTACCATAGTAGTCCCAAGCACATGACGATGAACCAAATAAGTTCAATTACTTTTTTTCTTCTACATTTTACAACAGGTTCTGAACAAATTGTAGGTCCCCAGTTTCGTATACATATTAAATAATGACATCATTTAAAGTTACACTCCGAACATATATGAATAATTCAACATGAAAAATATAACTTATATTATATAATGCAGTGTCTTGGACAAAAATATTCCCCAGTAAAATCGTGTTTCTGTAGCATTCAATATACATATTCCAGATATATTGCTTATTAAAATACTTGCTTGAGGAAAGATGTGTCAGTATCACTAATATGTTTTGCATTGCGTTTGCAGTGTACTCTTTAACCCAACACACCTTGTATCCCAGGGACTTATCCTTAACAATTGCTTTCACTCAGAAGTGTGTGTAACAGTAGGGATGTGTGCAAAATGTGCCACAGGTATACATGACAGTGTGAGGTGACGGGGATTTCCAGACATCTAAACCTATTGACATGGATTTGAGGATCAGGTGAAAGATACTGTGTTGTGTCATCCCAACAGAGAGTATCTGGTTACTGCAACACAAAGTGGGTCAACAAAACAGGTACATTTTTCAAAAACGAACTGGAACTAGATGTAAACAATTAAGGATGTATTTACAGTATTAGGATAGACAACCTATTGAGTGACAGATCTAACCCTCAATTCACCAACTATTCTACATTTTGCTACACGTTATGAACATTTTAGGGCCCCACACATAATAAAGAACATCATTTAAGGTTACACTACATTAATGTATGAATAATTCAACATGAAAAATATATATTATACACTATGCCTTAACATAAAAATGGAAAATGAATGTTATTCAGCATTTCCATTGACTTAACCTCAACTGGACTTTCATTATTGTGATTTTCCATAAGAAGAACATGTGGATAGTACCTGCCACTTTTTTGGTATCATTAGTGGGCTTAGCTAATACTAGAAGGTGAAGTTAAACCACTTCACACGACTGATTTGCATTAGCCATCGTTAGCTTTGTATTTGACACCATGATGAAATGTTGAAATGTGTGGGCATGCAGGAGTGCGAGTGCAAGGCGTCCATCTCCTGCGTGCCGTGTCTGTCAGAGACGCGTTGACATTGATGAGAGCAAACTGGATGGAGACAGCGTCCTTCCAGTCAGACGCCTCATCATTATGGCTGCAATCCTTTTGATCATCCCTCCTTCTCTCCTTCCCTCTCCTTCTGTCCGTTTGTCTGTCTCCGTCTCCGCTGTCTCTTTGCCATCGTCCAGAAGCAGATGAGCGGTCGCCGTTATGGCACATGACACACACCCTTCTGTCTTTTGAGTTCTTCCATCTCGCTGACCCCCTTCACCACTACACCCCCACTCCTACCTACTTCCTCACATGCATGCGTGCATACACACTCACACACTCCCTGCTGCCTCTCATCCCTCTCTCTCTGACAAGACAGAGCATGGAGGAACTCCTGCTGCGTCACTCAGCTGGGATGCTATTAGGGCGATACTGGTCACATTCACACATGCATACGTGGTAAATAAGTGATATTTCATCCCTTATTCATTAAGCCAGGCTTTAAAGCAATAGTTTGACACTTTTTTTGCTATGAGACAGGGTTATCATACCTCTATTATCCATTAAATGTAAAGTAACAGCCATTTGCCATTAGCTTAGCATCAATAGTTGAAGCAGGGGAAGACGGCTAGCCTAGCTTTATCTTTGGGTAATAACATCTGCCAACTAGATAACATTACATTAGACTTAGCAACATTTCGGAAAATTTTTATATTCCAATGTCCCTAAATGTTTGATTGTACACACGTGGGAAAATGCACAATGCTACATTTTCCCACGTGTTTAGAATCATTGCATGCATTTCAAGCCGTTTTGCTTTAGGAAACAAAGCGCTATGCATGAAGTTAAGCCTTGCCTAGCTTGGTGTGTGACACCTGTCAAGAGAACCTTTGGGGTCAAAGGTGAAATCTACTTCTCTTCCCATTGAAGGAAGCGAACAGGTAACGCGATATCGGTGAAGTCACCAGGTTGAGATTTTTAATCCATTGTGCAGGCAGCAGGGAGCGGCGCAAAGGAGAATTGATGAGAGTGCGGTTGAATCTGTCATGTGTCAGAGAGCAGAGCTTTGTAATTGTGTAACTTTTGAAACACTTTCAAAAGTCAAAGAGCAACAACAAATGCGACGTCCAAAACATAACAAAGGACTGACACTGAGAAGGCAGATGATTAAATGAGGTCACGGAATGAGGGGGAATATTGAGACAGTCGTGTTATAGAATTATTGTCATCTTTCACACAATGACAGCTTGTATAATGCACGGCAATCATTTTACATATCGGGTTTCAATTGTTTTATGGCTTTGCTTCACAATATTAACTATCATATTACAAAACACTTTTTTGGCAAGAAGTTTGTGCGGTTTAATTGAAGTTTGTGGATTTCAGCAATTGCCAGGGCATTGAGTTTGAGCTCTTGTTATTGAGATGAAACCAACCCCTGCAGTCTGAGTAAACAAAGCTAATACAAAATAATGCGGGCCTGATTAACCTGCATTATTACCTTGTTTGCGTAGCACGTCATTAGCAACAAGAGTCTATCATTTCTCATGCTAGAGATTAAGAACAATTACCTGTAGACCATCATTTAATAAACAACACAACTGTAAGTGAATAGAAGTTTAACATTTGTTCATAAGACCTTGATTATATGTTGCACAACTTAAATAACATCATTATTTTGAGTCCTCATCCTGACAAATGGGAAGACCTACTAATTTGTAAAATATTTGTACTTTTATTTTTGGGAGAATTACCAGGTGAGTCCTTACTTATCCAATCCATTTTATTTATATAGCACATTTAAAAACAACAGAGTTGAACAAAGTGCTGTACATCAACAACTGTATAAAAACATAGCATAAACATAAAAACAGACAGGACATGAAACAAATGTAATACACGAGACAATGAAACCAGATCAGAAGCCACCGACTGAAAAACTCTCCTCTATGACGTAAAAACAATACAAAACACTAGTAAGCTAAAAGAAACCCACATTTAACAGTGATTTATGTGATGTTTGGCCTCAATACACAGTGTGTACAGTGTGTAGATGTTATTCATTACACCTTGAGTAGGAGGAAATTACTATAACCTTAACGACAATAAATGTTGCATTACTAATCGAATAAAAACACAAATATTTCTATTAATTTATGATTTAAAAAATGTAGGAAACTTTGGCAATTATGATATTGTATTTGTACAATTCTAATGTTAAAAACTGTTTGTAAAATAAACCAGTAATTTAAGTGACATACAGTATATGTCAATAAGAAATACATATATTTATATTTTGTTTTTATTTTATTTGTCAATGGTAAAGTTCTCCTTCCGGAAGTGCTTTCATAAAAAAGCCTTCCTTGCTGTGTCACAAACTGAGATCATGTGACCGGTGAGATGAGGAAGTGTTGACAGAAGATTCCCTTAAAATACACACACACACACACACACACACACACACACACACACACACACACACACACACACACACACACACACACACACACACACACACACACACACACACACACACACACACACACACACACACACACACACACACACACACACACACACACACACACACACACACACACACACACACACACACACACACACACACACACACACACACACACACACACACACACACACAATCTCCTGAAAGGTGATATCTTGTGAAAATCCTTGCTGAGGAAGTAGGGATTAGGTCGAAAAGGATGGAGAGGAGTAATAAGAAAAAAAAGGACAAAAATGGGGGAGCAAACAGAATCCATGCTCTTTTCTCCCTCTTTTTATCCATGCAGTGTGTGTCTGTATCTCCCTCTCAGCTATGAGGCAGCAGTGATTGTCCCACATTGGTCCCAGGGTCCCCACGGTGGAGGCCCACCCTACAGCCATGCCCCCAGACACAGAGTCTGATGAGGAGCACAAGGCCAGCCACGAAGGCTTACACTGAAAGCCCAAGGGAACACACACACACACACACACACACACACACACACACACACACACACACACACACACACACACACACACACACACACACACACACACACACACACACACACACACACACACACACACACACACACACACACACACACACACACACACACACACACACACACACACACACACACACACACACACACACACACACACACACACACACACACACACACACACACACACACACACACACACACAGAGAGAGAGCAGGGAATACATGCACAATCGGCCCGACATGTACAGTGCACATATGATCACACAAACAGTCAGATCAACACAAAAGCAGGTGGGCGAACTCATTCCACTGGCACACTTACACACACACTGGCACGGTATCAAAAAACATAGTAAAGCATGGAACAACACAAACACACCCGCTGCTACTTCCTGGCACAGAGACTCGTATCACATCAGACATGTACTCTCAGAAATAAGCCCGGTACCAAATCAATATTTTCCGTTCAGATTTAATCTTTATTTACCCATATGTCACAACAGCATTGACATCTCTTTTACAGCGGCCGAGGAGACATTACACTGAAACTGACATGAATGAAAACGATACGAGTTCAAACATAAGTACAATTATTTCAGCACTAGTATTTGTTTGAAAATGTAGGCTAAAACAGGCTTAGTATTACTTTCCTGATTAATGTGCAATTCTAGGTTCATATTACATTTGAGATGTCATGTATTGACCCTAAACAGGATGTAAAATCAGAGCAATTCATTTAGAATAGTGTGAAAAATAATGCGAGGAAAGAAACAGTATTATCATTTCCCCATATTTTCCCATCTAAAGCCCATTGCCTCAGATTGGTGCCTCAGGCCTACATAGAACCACAACATGTGTGCACCTCACTGGGACCAATTTTTGAATTTTTCCCAAACAAACCTGAACCAGCAGAGAAGAATGAGGAGTCATCTGCTATTGACATAAAGCGCTTAATCCTGCCTAGCACTAACTAGCTCTTCTAAGACTGCACCTTTCACCTCTGAGTTGGCTAACTAGCCTTCACTGCTGCCTGTTGGCTACACACCTGCCCCAAAAGCACCTGGAGGCAGAGGTAGGCCCCAAGAGGACTTAAACACACATTTATGTATAAACCTGAGTGTGTGGACTCACATCACACACACACAGAGACTGCCTACACACATACACACGCACACACACGCACACATCGCACCGAGTTTACATTCAATTCACTGTCCTTTTGTCAGAGCCGTTGCAATTATAGCTACCAAACACACACCTGGTGCTGGAGAAAACACCCGGCGCGCCAAAGTAAATTAGCAATATTAGGAACGCGCACTCATCATTTGCAGTCAATTTCCTGTCGCTAATGAGATTAGAAACAATGCTGTCAGTCAAGAAACAGTGGCAAAGCGTTTCCATTTGGTTATTTTCTTTTTAGCCCGTACTCATTGGTTTAATAATCATGAAAATAGCAGGATATGGCAGCACTGTTAATTACATTCTGAATATCTTGGACTTTTTAGTCACTCGGAAATGTCATTTCGTATGATATTGGATTAATATTAACAGTAAATGAGGTACGTAATATGAAATTATAATTTCTTCGTGGGTATGACAAGGGAATAGGATAATAACCACAGCACAAACAAACCGTTTTAATTGTGTTGATGAGGGTTACACAAGATAGGGAATGGTATTGGAAATTGCTTTTTGTGTTTTTACACAATTCAGTTTTATATGTGCCAGAAACAGTATATATTTTGTCTCACCTTTTATCACCTCCTCCTCTACATCTCTACCCCCCTGCCTTTTGCATCTCCCCCCTCCCATCCACAACCACCCCCTCCCGCCAGTGGGGATGGTGGCGGTGGTGACCAGAAGAGGGCAGACATACTGTATTTAATCTCATATCCTGTTATACATCTCCTCTATCTCTGCACCCCCCCCCCCCCCCACATCTTTCTATCTTTCTCTCCCTGTCTCTCCTTTTCGTGAAGTTTAGAGGAATTTCTATGACTGACCCCCATGTACCCTCACCCATCCATCACGATTTCCCTCATCATTGCTGCCTGGACATACAGTACAGGAATATGTGTTTATTGTCTTGGTAGAAATAGATCCTGGCTAAGAATATCCACTGTTTTTCTTCTTCTTTTTAAGGTTTGTTTAGCTTTAACAGTAGACGTAACCAAAAGGAAAACAATGCTGGAATTCATCTGCGATTCTGAATCAGTAGGTTTGGATATTATTTACCGTTTTCATTGGAACGTGACATCATATTTCTACAGAATAGGGAAAAAGAGACTGCAAATAGCAGATTATTTGCTTGTGTGTAAATGCAGCCAACCACTGACAGGGGCTCTCATGCTCTTACTCATCCAGGAAAGGGCAGGGCCAGAGCTGGACATTATTACATATCGATCGAAATCCCTCCTCCTTTCCTCTCTGTTGTATCTGATCAGACACAGGCACACAATGGCCGCCCTCCCTCTGTCTAGCTCTTTTTCTGAAACCTCCCTCTGGTATATTTTAGATCCCGGATGCCTGAGGCCTCTGCACACCTCACTCCCCCCTCCCTGCTTTCCCCCCCGTGCTAATGAGTCGGTGGTGCTAACAGTGCAGGGCTAGCTAGCCTGCTGATGAAATGTAAATGGGCAGTAATGAGCACAGCCACGCATTCATAGCAAAGCGTACTGTCCCCTCCCTGCCTCCATCTTTCTATCACTCCAGTGCTGATGGACAGGCCCCGGTCCCAGGGTGGTCATGTGACTGACAGGGCCTGGCCTGGTGCTGAGGGGACCCCAGTGGGCCTCTGGAGTGGCCCTTCATGACTTACCTCAGGGACAGGGAGAGCGGCGGCGGCGGCGGCTCGGGTCTCGCTGGCCGTTCTAAACTGGTCCATTAATTACATCAAACCCTTAGAGAAAATGTAACAGGCAAATGTAATAACAGGGGGAAGGAGGAGGTTTGTGTGTGTGGGTGCATGTGTGTGTGTGTACACTAGTTCCATCCACCCCCTGCTATTGTAAAGGAGGAACGCTCCGAGCTTATTGTCGCCACTGACACTCATCAAACAGCGCCTTCTGACACTTAAGGTCAATGATTTACGACCCAACAACGGGTTTAGTGAGTGCAGTAAATCGACACATTGGATCCCCAATTATGAGACCCTAGTTTCTTTAATTGGTGATTCATGATGAGCCATAAATGATGATTCTCCACATGCAGGTTTCATGATATCTGAAAGGCTTCATTAAGAAACATTTGACTTTACGTTTGGTTTCTAAGGAGAGTGATTCATCATTCAGTGATGAGATGATCAAATGAGGAGGGAATAATATACAAATATTTGTTGTAATTGTATTTTCTTTAAGCAATATGATAGTTATAGACTCTTTGGGGATTTTGAAATACTTTCAGTTTAGATTAATTTGATATTAGAGAATTTAAGATCACTGGGATTTTATTTTTTGGAAATAACTGATGATGTGATTTGAATGTTATACATTGGAGGCACAGACTGCATCTATTGAAGGGCTTTGTATAGACTCACATTGAGTCACAAGCGTTTTCCCAGTGGCTTTCTATACCTAACAGCTCCTGGGTCTCTCGGTGTGGCTATTCATTCATACATCAGGAACTCTCCTTTACCGAGTGTTGATTCATTATCTAAATGACTATAAATTCCCCATGTGGAAACAATTCAAAGATGTTATTCTGTCCAATGGTTTCAAATCCAGAAAGATGTCCCCATTGAAACTTAGCTTAAAGGTGGAGTAGGTAAGTTTGAGAAACCGAGATCGAGATCGCTAGAATTTGAAAATACACAACCGGAAAAAATCTGCCACTTCCTTACAGAGCCCCTCCTCCAACACACACGAACGCGCACATGACCAATGAGGGCACGAGATAAGTTTGTGCCCCGATGGGAGGCTGACAGGCAGGTAGGCCATCCAATCCGTTTAGCCGGGCTGGCTAAACGGATTGGTTGTACTTTTTACAGTACTACGGCTTCCACAGATGACATTTTTTTATTGATTTTTTGTCAAAGCACTTCAGATATTCATTGCTATCGGGATGTTAAGAGCATTCCATGGAATATAACAAAAAGTGTATCTCGAGCCGGTTTCTGAAACGTACCTACCCCACCTTTAAGCTAAACTAAGCTAAGTTTCTGGCCCATTGTAACACCGTTGTTAGCATCAGAACGGTCCCATAACAAAGATGAAGGTTTGAAAGATACCATTATTCCCAGTCAGCCAGTATTAAACTAAGTGTACAGTACTATAGTAAACTAAGTGCCTACTGTGACTTTTAGGAAACTGCCCAAATGCGGAACAGTATTCTCATGCTATCTCTGTTCTTTATTCAGGAATCTCCACCGCAGCTCACATGCACACAACATACGGCATGTGTCACCGAGCAATACCAACGCGCTCTTGGAGATTTGCAAAAGGAATTTCAGAATCGAGTGCAAATCCCTCGGTGCAGTCGCTACATTTAAATGTTGTGTTTTGCACAGGGTACAGTATCTCTCTCACTCACTGTGCTGTTCAAAGATAGATATGCTAATGCAGGAAGTAGTTCTGCTGTTATTCCAATGCACTTGCTGTGCTGGAAAAGCCATCATCTCGGCATATAGTGAATCAAACTTGTGTATATGGAAAATAGAAGAAGAGAAGAGTTTGGGGTAGCCGTGGCCCACTTCTTCTTCTTCTTCTCCTTCCCCTTCTCCTCTGTGTTCCCTCTTTCTCTGCGGTGCTGTCAGTCTCCCTGGGGTCGGATCAGCGCCGCCGCAATAGGTAGGCCGAGGCTATCAAAGTACACTTTTAACTTTTTAAGACTTTGCAGGTTGGCTTTGTTCTCCTTTTCTCTCTGTTGTGCGGGCTCTCCTGGGCCCTGGGTTGGGGAGTCTCTCTGGGTGCTGGCGAGTGGCTCTGGGCTATTAAAAAAAATGCAGGTTATCTACTGGGAGAAGTGAAGGAGCCTTTCAAATTGAAGTGAGCTCACGACCAAAGAAGGAGTTTGGAGGGGGGGTGGTGTTGGTTTCGGTGACGAGTATGCAAGTGTACAGGGTTGGGAGGGTAACTTTAATAATGTAATCCGTTACAATGACTAGTTACCTATAAAGCAAATTAAATCAATAACTTAATCTGAGTAGGAAAATGTAAAAGTAATGTATTCTGATTACTTCACGTTACTTTTGGATGACCTCAATATAAAATGCTATACAAATGAATAAAAGAGAAAAATAAGGCATTATTTAAGACAACAAGAATTTTGACCTAATTTGGCGTATACATTCACACTTAGCCTACATAATAGTACAGTTTACAAAAAATAAAATAAACTCTGATTAAACAATATGCTCTTTTTAGTTTTTTAACTACATACATGCTAGTAATCCCCAAATGCTAGAAATGTAACAGTAATCTGATGACATATGTTTTGTAATGTAACTGTATAAGGGAATTCAGTGAACTTTATTTGTATCCTGATTATGTAAACCCGTTACAAGTAATCCGTTACTCCCCAAGCCTGCATGTATAGTGTACATTGTGTATATATAAGGGTGTTTATGTGTGTATGTGCGGAGGAACACTAAAAGTCCACTGTATATCCTACGTGTTTCAACACCTTGCAAACCGCAAACCGACCCCCTGTGATGGGTTCACACAAACACACACAGACACCCGCTTCATCACCCCCCCCCCCACTCCACACACACACAGCTGCTGCATCCACGACTACCACGTCTCCCACCAAACAAAAACCCCGGGCTCAAAGCCTTTGGGATGATTTGATTAGCAACGATATCTGAAAACGGCCTCATCGTGCTAACAAGATTAAGCTGAGGCCCTGTCTGTTTTCAGTGCTGGAAATTTGCTAGGTGATTAAAACTGGCTCTCTCCGCTGGAACAGGAGCCTTAGCCGGCTAGTGGGACCGTTGCCAGGTAACAAGACATGACTGCTATTTTGATGTGGCTACATACATAGGCAAAAGGCTAAAGCTACACTAGGCTGCTAGGAGATAAAGGGGGAAAACATTTGTCCCTGGCCAGGAGATACAGGAAGTGAAAACGCCTATGCACAAAGAGCTACTATAGAGGACACGCTCCAGAAAAGCTCCACTGTGTGATCATCATGAGACATAAGACCATCAGTATATACATTTTTTGAAGGTTTCCAATGATGTATTTTTATCCCTAGAGTAACCTCCTTAGGGCCACATTTTGAAATTGAGAAATTATTTATTTAAAATATTTTAATTATCAGACTCATTAAAAGTGTGTAAACTAATTAAGAAAAATGCATCTGAGTGCCACAAATAAATACAGTTGGTGTACATGGACAACTACAAATGTCTTGTCATAAATGAAGACGGATTTCGATGGAAACATTTAATTAGAGAGTTTATTTTTCAAACGGATGCTCAGCTGAGTGATTTGAATATAATTATTATTTATATTTATAAGAGGCACAAACTCGGGTTGTATTCAGCTATTGAATCATTTGTAATAAGCATTTTCCTATACTTAACAGCTCCTAACAGAGTCTATATTTTCCTGATTTGCTATAGGTTATCAAACATCTGATGTGATGTTTAATATGAATTTAGATTTCATACTGGACAATGAAATAATGTCAGTCTGCAAAGATTGGTAACTACATTTAATTTAGTTTTTCCTCCATCAGTAAAAGTATGCTTGTGTTAAAAAGAAAATTATAGTAGTAGTAAATATTGAATTAAACCACTGGAAGGGTTTTGGTGCGTTAGAACATAAGTTATACTTTAACCTCAAAGTATTTTTCACTCTACTATTCCATTTGAACGAAAGTCAAGCTGCAGGATCTCCAACTTTCAGTTTACCATGGGTATTAATTCTTCACTCCACACTGTATTTATTCAATTGGATTATGTATGCATGGAAGGCCTAATGAGGGCTTAAAAATGCAATTATTGCTTAAGCAAAAAATGTGACTTTTTTGATAAATGTTTCTATTACCTAATAAATGGAGAATCAACAGACTTAGGAACTGCTTTATTCAGGGCTTGAAATTAGTCCATCAATCATGTGCAGAGTTTGTTAACTATTTCTCTCCTTCTCGCCTCCTTCCTCTGTTGCCCCATCCTCGCGGGTCTGACAATATGGAAAGCGAAAGAAGAGAAAGGAGGGAGGGAGAGAAAGAAGAGATTGCTTATGATAACCCATTGAAATACAATGAGGCAGGAAAATCATTGGGGAAAGATACTTACATGCAGGGTATGATATCCCTTAACGACCGGACTATGATAATGAAGTGCATTTATAATTCATACGGGCTATAGGCACAGGTCAGTGGGCACAGGTCAGTGGCGCAATGTGCACAAGGTTAATCAGAAGCAAGAGGGTCATTTTTATGAGCCTATTGATTATGTTTTCAGAACAATGAATACCACATAGTAGCATATGTGTGTGTTATTGTATTGATTTGGTGAGTTCTTATCCAAATGTGGCCTGAAAATATCAAACCGACCCCGATAAATGGACTGTTACAATATTCAAGACATGCTGTGAGTCTAACCAATGGGAGTGGATCAGTGTAAACTATTCATGTGTAAGGACTTACAAAAGTAGGTTTACTTAAAGGGTCCTTGTGCTTTTTGGAGGTTTCAAGTTGTGGTGTGGTTTGTGTGCATGTAAATGGTCTCCATTGGACTCCTTTGTTGACTTCTGTAACACAGTGACATCACAACATAACACTCAGCACAGGCAGTATGAGAAAAATAAAGAGCTTTTTGAACATTAAAGCATGGAAACATGTCACAGTAGAGGCACTAAATACTAATATAAGCCTGAAAGATGAACATAATGGGGCCCCTTTAAAGAAATAATACAGAAAAGCAAGCCAGGAGAAGAAGATTGGATTTTTTTGTGCCATTTTTACGTTTTCGAGCGGATAGATTCTTCATTTTAAACTGAAATCCACAATTTAAGTCATACTTGCATTATATACTATTATCAACAGATACGTTTTTTAATTAAGGATAATCACAAATATATATATTTCTTTCTTTTTAAGGCGCAAACACACACACACACATCCAGTGTGATAGGGACCACACCTGCGGAAAATGTGGGGGGGGGTTTGAATGCAGACGAACTGTGTCTTCATTTGATCCTGTCATGTCGTATGTCAGTCAGTTCAGATTAGCTTCTACAGTATGTTTGGCCAGGTATCGGTAGAGGAGAAACAAAAAAGCCACATCATTTTTATTCCTTCATCCAATCTAAATGAATGGAAAGTGGCCGTTCTTGTCAGAGTCGATTGGGAAAATGTTTGGATCGGGCTGATGCGGGAGAGGAGACTTCCGCTCGGCTGTACATCAATTCAAGCGAAGGGAATATTCAAAATATATTCATAGAATGTTCAGCGCTATTTCAGCGAGGGATCACACAATATTACCTCCACACGCTGATAAGATAAGGTATTTTTCATATTTCCATGTATTTTCATTCATTTTCTCATTTTGGGGAAGGAGGAGGAAGCGTTTGGCCTCAGGCAAGATTAATAAGCATTTAAAACGGTTTCACTGCTAACCGGCAAATCACAGTGTGTGTTTGAGAGTATTGTTCACCACTGAGTGGCCATGAATGACATAAATAGATTGCCCTGGTATACCCAGAAAGCTATTGAAGGCAGGAACAAATAAGTAAACAAAGCACACGTCCTTTACCTATAGAATTTCCTACATGCAAGTGCGAGTGGCATACACATGCATGGAATCCAAACACACAGTATACACACATATATTCCATCTCCCTTGTGAGCTATAATTAAATGAAAAATTGCCTTCCGGTGGCTTTTTTTTTTCCTCCTCAAAAGACAGAATTCAAAACACTTAACCCCTATTAGATACCAATTGACAACGGAGCCTAAAATGGTTGCTGCAGCCGTTGGCTAAGACCAAGTTAGTCTCAATATCTGGCTTCAAGCCTGTGTATGTGGCTACAGGCTAACCACCAGCAACACCAACCACCCTCCCACCATCCCAAATTTGCAAAAATAAATTAACGTGCATGCATATACCATGTGTGGAAATGCAGAGATTCACACTAAAACCCCTTCATTTGCACCTTCATGCATGAGCATACACACACATCAGCAAACTTGTGCCCAAGCATTACGGTACAACTGTAAAGTGGTTTAATGGCTGATGTTCAAACAAGCAAGCGACGGCGCCATAATTGAAGCCCTCCCCAAATTGTGTTTTTATTTTGCTCCCCAGTTCTGAAATATAATCAGTTTGCCTAATTTTATTGCATTTCCTAATGATGCTCGCCCAGAGCAATTGTTCTGTGTGTTCCTTAGCAAACAGCGCGTGTCAGCTCACTGAGATTAATCTTGATTACTTTAGCCCTTGATGAAGTAGGCTACAATAATGCTTTAATTGGGGAATATTACCACATACAGAAAAAAACGGTGATAGATAGACCAGGAGATGGATGTTTGACTCCAAACTGCACTAATTGTAATGCTGTTTGGAGTGATTAACTCTGGATGGATCAGTGGCTGTGGCGGAAGCAGAACACCAACAACAAACAGGGAACCATACATCCGTAACTGTAGTGTGCCGTTATCGTTCTCATTGCCGCTGACAAACATGAACATTCACATTTGATTATCAAGACGGAGATAATGCTTCGTTATGGTTAATGTCCTACAAATGCAAACATGTATTGCTTTTTTATGTTTCAACGGTTCCTTCTGATCCAGTTTGGTCGAATTGTTGTTGCTGATATGGGTTGTGTGCAAAATATGTCCTGCTAAAACTCTAGACAATTTTTATTTAATCGTTGGCCATATTTTGGGAAACTATTGTTAGCCAAATACAAACAATATATATTCTGTACTTCCTCCATTTTCAGCATTGCACTAGTGTTACATTTTAGGACACACGATGTACAGTTCAAAAAATAAAGAAGCTATAATTTGCAACCGAACCCAAAAAAGGCATTTTAAAAATATATATTATGTTGCAAACTCTGATTACTACTTTATCCTTAAGACAACTTGAACAGTACAGTTGGTCATCCAGGTCTGTTAGCAGCTACAGTAATATAGCTTCGAGCGGCTAGCTTCAAGCAGAGATGCTACAGAGGTCCGCTAACATCACTTCTCCCTCCAGAGAGCCAGATATCTATTTGTTTATCTTTATTGATGGCATCTGGAGAACGGGCAGGACAGAAGAGAATACACAAAGAAAAATAACCAAAAGTTACTTCATTTTTGCATTAGCCTAAAACCTAGAATGACAGAATGCTTCCTGTACGTCGTTAACGTTTCTAGCTCTGCATAAGTGTTGTATTTTATAAGGTTTACCGTTGAATTTTGCAGCGTGTAGTCTTTAAGAGAGGACACTGAACACATTGTGCTTGCGTTGCTAACCGCTAACTCAAATCTTCTTCTCTCTCAGTTATAAAAATGGTCCAGAGCGTCTTGTGTGCATTAAAGCAGCTTCTACTTTGAGATTAAATCCAGCCTTCTAACCTCATTACCTTGACCTGAAGTATAATGAAGCCCCTAAAAATGCGGGTCCGAGGCCTGTCATGTCACTACTTATGGAGACTGCTGTACACACCCCGGGGGCAACACCCAAATCTGCTCATGCAGCTCTCCTGCTATTCTGCCCCATCTTCACTTGTGTGGTATCGTACGTGACACGGGTGAACACACACACACTTGCTGTACAGTAAAGTGCATACACACACAGCTGCACTCCAAAGCTGTATAGGAGAGACCCAATCTACTCGGTCGGGACAGTTGTCTTACGAGGTGTCGTACGCTGACTGGACATATGCTGACCCCTTCCGATTTGTTTTTTGTGCTGACTTCCTCGTTGGTGCCTCTTTGTGTCACGACTTTGTGCTGAGTTTTGCAGAGGGTGGAGGAGTTTGCTTGTTGTGTGTGAGAGACTTTCCCACATGTGTGTGTGTTTGTTTCGAACTGTTGGTCTGTGTAAGCGAGTAGTTGGATTTGTTGGTGCTTGATGGCAAAAGACAAGGTGTCTCACTTGTTGAGCATGTGAATGAACACACAACCTAAATAAATACACTTTCTGCCATTTATATGTAAGGAAACATTTCTTTCAAACACTAACACACACTTGCCGTCCCTGTACCTTCAGCTCATTCTCCATCCAGTCCATGTGAGTGACACCTGACAGAATGTGTGTGACTATCGTTAAAGGTAAACACACACACACACACACACACACGCTCACACCTCCACAGAGCGTGTCACCTGCTCACGACGAGGCCGGTTCAAGAAGATAGGCAAAGGAGGAATGGGGACAACATCCTAAGCGTGTGGGCATTGGTGCTGTCTCGTGAAGGTGTGAATCTGTCTTTAAAGAACATCACAGCTCACACACACATCAGGATACACACTGGCACGAGAAATGCATGCACACACAAGCTGATTTATTCCCAGTGTAAAGGAATGATCCTGTATTCAAACACACCCTTATGCTAGCTTGTATCTTTACCCACTGTGCCACAGTCCTTGGTCAGGACTAGGAGGTCACACACAGTCTACTGTTCATCATGCCACGTCAAATCCTGCTGCAGTGAGGCTCTGCATGTCAAAAAGGCCTTTCTCTGAGAAGCCTGACAAGATGCAGAAGGATCAGTCACGCTGTACCGGAAAGATAACGTCACCAGAATCTGTTACGACATATTGAGGGGGGGGGGGAGGAAAATGGAAAAAAAACCTGACACGTTCCACAAAAGCTTAAAACAGGAGCTGTACAGTTATTTGGTGATATTAATGTATGACGACAACTAGCAAAAAATGTCAATAAAATGTTTTATGACATCTCCATCGTCCCTGGCCGCCGCATCTGTAATACTATTCAAATGGGAGCAATGATGATAAGGTTTGGCCGAGGTTCCCATAAAGGAGGGGGGAACGGAAGACGAGGATGATGGAGGGCCCCCAGATAGCTCGCTCCAGGCCGTCTGCGGTGCCATAAGCTGTTGTTTTATTTCCCGTTTTGTGGGTGTAATCAGAAGAACAAATACAGTATGTGTTTGGCAGGGAGGGCTGAGGGTTATCCCCATCTCTGAAATCATATAGCACATAATCTACATACTGTGCGCTACGAGGAATTATAGAGAAATATGTCATGTTGGATCTGTGAGAATATGGCCAGAGGTGAAACCTGTGTGTTATTCCAACAGTGCAAGATGTGAAATGCCTCACACGAAAATACTACATTGCAGCCCAAATGATAGTGATAGAAAACACCACAATAGCATACATGGACTCCTCATCTGAAAAAGGCTACACACTAAGTGGACAGAATTAGAAAACAATGTGGGTGGCCATATTTGGCTTACGTTTGTTCAAATGTAAAATGTACTTACATGTTTCTTTAATCCGTGAGTTAACACTTCAGGTGCTCAATGCATTTGGACATAGTATGTCTATATGCTGCTTATGAGTGTGGCTTCCTCACAGAATTAGAGTGGATTTGGTTCTAATCTCCTGGGTTTACTCCACGTACAGTCCAACAGCAGCTTTGGCTTACAGGATTTTTTGACAGTCGACAGTCACCCCTGGTTTGTCTTGTTAGAGCTTGCCGAGCTCCAGCAAGACAAACCAGGGGTGACTGTTAACCGTCACACACACACACACACACACACACACACACACACACACACACACACACACACACACACACACAACACACACACACACACACACACACACACACACACACACACACACACACACACACACACACACACGCACACACACACACATACGCGTGTACACACACACACACAAACATGCACGCACAGGAACGTTCACACAGAAGCAGAAAGAGAGCCAACTGTACAGTAAATAAACCTGCTTGTCATAATAGTGATGAGAGCCGACTCCATTATGTTCTTTTGAGTTTATTTCTCTGATTTACCGCAGTCGAAGCGACGCTTGCCTGGGACGGTCTCCAAGGTTGCTGTCAGGGGGAATTTAATGTCCTTGGCTTTAGCGTCTTTCTGGGAGCCTGTCACATCGGCTCAGCGCTGACTGGCACACCAGCCGGGACCCCTGGCATTGTGAATATTAATAGAGTATTGATACCGCCAAAACACAGGATCCTCATGTCTCCCCCCTCTGCAGGACTTTAACCCCCTTTGTCCCCCTCTCCCCTCTCTACATGGTCCTCTTTTCTTATTTTGATTGATTAATTTGACCGTTTTTATTACCTCTGCTTTTCCTCAAATTATGAATTAATCAAAAATACAGGTGTATATGACTTCAGAAGTGTTGTGACACATTGCATCAGATCTGTTTCATAAGGCACCCTGTGCATGCACCTTCATGTCTTAAAAGCAATGACTCAGAAAAACCGGGATCTCGTTCAACAATCTTTTTGTAATGTTTCCGACAATGCCGTTACACCAGCCAGTTCTGGCATGACCCCCCACTTATATGTTATTACTGTACTTACTGTATGCCGGCTTCCTTTCCCAGGTGTCTTTGGATCAGATCGTGACAATAAGTAGGAGTATTTAAACACTATGCGCTGCGATGGGAAATTGTATTGTGCAATACATGTTCAGTTTTTTGTCAATGACATTCATGTTTAACGTGCCAAGTCAACAACGTCTTCACAGTGAAGGGGAAAAAAAGAATTATGATACTTTAATACCCTGAAAGTTGGTGTTAAACATTTCCTCTAATAATACATACTTATTGCCACAACTGCAATCAACAAGTAAATAGTATTATTTGTTGGAATAATAACTTAGACTCAGACATGTATTATGAATGTGTTGTGGCTTGATTAAATGTGTTGGATTTTCAACATAATAACCAACTGCTCATATTTTGATTTAAGTATTGTTAATACCGCTATATACATGTATATTATATTTCTCTGATTTGGGCATAGTCATTTGTGACTTTTTTCCAACTGAGTAATGCATGTTTCTTGTTACAAAACAAAAAAAGAATAAATAGTTAATACAGAAACACATTTCTCATCGCCAATATTGTGGTGTTTATTGAGGGCCAAATTATTCATAGCATGAAGTGATTGAGAGTTGTTTTTGTCAAGACTTAAATGCAACTTTTTGTCTCATGAATTCCAAACTTTGCAAACAGTCATTATGAATCACACAACTTCTCCTATAATATCGAACAACATGATGAATTCCAACATGCTTCATCACAAGGGGCATTGATTTTCATGTCAACATAATTATCAAAAAGCGTCAGACTAAATTGGCCTGACAAGATAGAGAGTTCATTATCAGCCGAAACACTTGGGAGTGTGTTTCTCTAATTAATTTTCTATAATGAACCCAATGTTTTTGTTGAGCTCGTAAATACCTCAATGACGCATTGTTTACTGGGAGACTTCATCCCAAATCCTCTGGGTTTTGCGTGGGAAGCTTGTGTTGGCTTGAGTATGGCATTGGACATGTTTAGTTCTGAAAGTGACAATTTATTATAATAAAAATGTAAATTCTAACATTGTGTGACAGGCTATTATGATTGTATTCTACACTGAATTCAACACAGTGGATGTCATCGCTTTAATACGATGGTTTCTCTATCACCTCAGAAACATTTTAAACTTGTTCCAATTTCGGTCAAATAAGTGCTGTCCCCTCTCTAACTCACCGTAAAGGGCGGCGTCGACATCAGAAACTATTTTCAATAATTGATTCTGCACCCTAATTGAACAGCACGACTGCACGACATAGCTCATTACTTTACTCATTAGTTAATTATCGGAGAAGTAGGACAAGTCAATAAAAGTGAAGGCAGTAAATTCTGATACTAATTAGCCGCGCTTCCTTCAAGACATATTTAAAGGCAGATTAGTTACCTGAATGTCCCGCGATGGGATAGGAGGGGGCTGGGGGGGGGGTGAAGTGGAGGGAAATGGTGGGGGGTGGGTGGGATACTAACAGGAAAGATGGCTGAGGTTAGAAGCTTGATATCATTAAAGTGGGAGTGATCATAGTTACAGAAAAGGGATGGAGCTCCCCCCAAAGACAGCTTTTAAACCACATAGGGATTCAAGGTTAGGGAAGAGAGAGGGGGGGGGGGAATTAGTACTGGGGGCAAAGTACAAAAATAAATGTATTTTGTGTAATAATTCATCATGGTGAGGATTTTTGCTTTGTGTAAAAATATTGAAAATTGAAACAAAAATCAAATCAACAAATAAATGAGCATAAACGTTTTAAACAATATAATACAATTAAACATAATATAAAAACGACATTATGTGTGACTCCTCAGTAATATCAGCTGCTATTGTGTCTTTGACATATTGCTCCAAATTGATGAATGAGCCGAATTGATTAAAACAATCTATTCCCTTTCTTTATGAGCCTCTCTGCCTCTATTTGTTTTCTTGGCTAATGCTGCTAATAATAACCGTTTGACACATTGGGCCCACAGTGAATAGCCGTGACTGGGTCCATGCACTCCTAACAGGGGGGGGGGGATTTGCAACAGTAGTGCAGATGCCCTGTCAGCCAATCATAATGCAGCCAACAGTAGTGTCTTTTTCACATGCAAATGCCACAATGTGATAATAGACACCTGACATGGAGCATGACTGAATGATCCTGCCTGTTTAATCAAAGGCGCTCCTTATGAAGCCCCCAATCCTCTGTTGCTATATTTCTGATACCTTCCTCCTTCTCTAATATTTCATCACCCTCTCCTTTCTTCCTGATACTCCGTTATATTTATCTCTACACCTCTTTTAATACTTTTCTTCCTTCCTTTACACTGGCCCTCCCTTCTCTCCCTCCCTCCCTTTTATCACTCAGCTGTTTTCACGGTCATACATTATCACTTTTTCCGTCAATTGGCTTTAACCGTGCTAAGTTTTGTGAGGAGCCATTGGCGGGGGCCCCCTTAGGGACAAGGAAATGACAGAAGGCGGCCTTTATTTACCTCTGTGGCCCCTACCGTGTCGTCTGCTTAATCATGTGGCTAATCGACAACACTGTCTCCCCGCTCGCCCGCACCCGGACAATGGGGAACCTCATTCATATTTAATACAATGGAGTGTTTAAGTCATTGCACGCGTCTGAGGAGGAGGATATTGTGTTTCATTGTGAAGGGCTCCACAGGGACCTCCTCCCTGCCCACCCAGGCCTCCCTATCTGCCCTCCTCCTCCCAACTAGCATATGCTTGGCTCTCCCGGTGTTAAGCAGGCGGGCCCCGGCCCCATGCAGCTGGCTGGACGCGAGAGGGCCCCGGCCTGGTATCAAAGCTCGGATTCCCATGATTAATTCAAATTCTGCTTTATCACGGCTTAAGAAGAATTACCAAGACAAGTATGTACTCCACTGGAGAGTGAATTACGTGGGGGTGTCTTTAATAATGCAACAGGGCGTATAATAGCGGCTCTTTTCCGAGCACTAATCTCCTCGCCACCTCCACTTTAGGGAGCATGGTGTCAGATGCTGGGCACCATGTGCTGCCTCTGTTCTCTAACAGCTCCAAAAAGGGGATTTAACACATTTTGTGCCGTATTTGTTAAAGTGTCTGTTGCTACTTAACCACTTCCATGGCATTTCAGTTGTAGGGCTTTAGTTGAAAACGTAACCCTATGTAACTGCAAACACTTACGGATGTGAGCAGAGGAAATCTTCATGTACTCCTTCTCCCTGTCAGTTTTTCTCTCCCTATCTGTCTCTCTCGCTGTTTCCTCTCCTCCCTGTTTCTCTCAAAGATTAACCAGGGTCATTAAGGACACCGAGAAGGTTCATTTTGTCGTTACGAGTGGCAAATTAATCATGGGGGGGATGCCATTTAATGACACACTTCCCTGGACTGATTACTTGTGTTCTTGCTAATTACATTGGTTAACTACAGTGCACCTATGAAGGTCCTTTTGGTATTTGGTCTCTCAGGTCCACATGCCTCCTTAAAGACACTCTCCCACTTTATTTTCTCCTCGGAGCAAATTAAAGAACATAAAAGAAACAGCTGTGTACGGCGTGGAGCCTCAACGAGCCCATTACCGACGCGCCTGCCTGTGCCACGGAAGGAACTTAACTGTGTCCTATAACCTCCAAAACGAGGGCACGCCGCCTGCCGCAGTTTTGCTGTCGCAGCGCTGCTGCGGCGGCGGCTTCCCTCCTCATCTCTCACTGCTGGTCTAAATGAGAAGAGCACAAAAGCTCAGTGTCATTAAAAAGCACCACCATTAAGACTGGCTGGCTTCATTTGTCCTCCATTATTACTGAAGACAGACGCAGAGGTGGGGAGGGGGCAGCAGGCAATAGAATACAGGTTAGACACAGAGCCCAGTTAATAAGGGAGGGAATCTTGGGGCAGGTAAGGGTCAAACTGGACACTTCCTAGCATGCAGGGAGGAGCCATTCATCTGAATGGAAATGTCAGCAGAGAGCATCAGGTCAACAGCTCCGGGCTAACTCGGACCTGGGTGTGACTCCTGACACTCAGCAGTGGACAGAGGCCAGATAATGGGTTTAGGACCCTGATGGTTATCTCCTCAACTCTGGCTTGTTTTCATTCCTCTCCTCCACTGCCCCTCCTTCCAACCCCCCGTCCTCTAATGACAACTGAGGAGGGGTTAAATGGTCCAATTCCTCAGAGATTTTTTAGGGGGAGAAGAGACGTGACAGATGCAATCGCCGTAAACGTGTCGCTTCATGGAAAAAGCAACTCAGAAGCCACTCAGAAGCCAGGGATAAAAATAGGAATGTTGTTTCCTTGTGATGTGCGTCACCACTATGTATGGGGGGGGGGTGTGTGTGTGTGTGTGTGTGTGTGTGTGTGTGTGTGTGTGTGTGTGTGTAGGTGTGTGCATGTGTGTGTGAACAACTCCAAGTCCCGCCTTTTGACCATCATGGTTGGTTACTTTATTATGTATTTGTCAGATCGCTCAAATGACATCCTCGCCAGGTGCACTGATCCAAGACAAAGTTTGTTTTGAGTGCAATTGATTTTTATTATTGATCGATCTATTTTCGATCATCGTTCAAATTGCTTAGAGTGACATTGCAGTGATTTAGATGTGACAGTTGTTTGGAATGACATGTTTCAGTTGATCATTTTGATCAAAAGAATTTAAATCCCATGGGGAAAAACACTCTTCCGACATGAAATGCAGAACACATTTTGTTTTCAGGAATGCAACCCCTTTGTGTGGAAAACAGCAGACACATATCCACATCTTCCTCATGTCAAAATCTGTCCGAGCGTTTGGAGCCCTTTGATTTTTCTTTTTTTCTTCCTCTTGCTCATATTGAGACGGCTTAGAGGAGATCCTGAAAAGACCTTTTGAAATGGACCAGAGCTGGCAGTCTGGCTATTTGGTAACCCCCCTCCTTTTCCTCAGCCTGTTTTACAATCTCATTAAATCGGCCCTTTGTTTTGCCACTTTCCAAGCTCTGATCTCTGGCTTAGGACGAGTCAAGAGGCCGAGACAGTTTGAAAAAGGCTCCCTCCGCCACAAAGGGGCCGCTTGTTCGTAATCATTCCCCTCTTCAACGCCACCCAGACAAAAAAGAGAGGGAGAGAGCAAGAGGGTCATTCACTGGCGCGTTATCGTGAGAACTTAATGAAAGTTTTATAACTCTTGAAATGTTTATGACCTTCCCACTCAGCAGCTTGTCCCGGCAATTGATGACTGATTCTGACAGCTAGTCCGTTGGCTAATAGGTCCTATCGGCAGAGGGAGGAAGAATATAGTGGCGAAAATGATTAGGCGTTGTCAAAGTGTACTTCAGTCGACAGAAATTATCTCAAGAGAAATTAGAAAATGCTCCTATTTTGTATTCGAGGTGAGTGTTTACAGTGTGCCCTCAGTATCTTACCTTAGCTGTTTGGTTGCTACAGGGCGGCACATGGAGATATCATAATCTGTTTGGCAGCCTCTGCTAACAAAGTCTTCCTCCTCGTCCCTGCCCAGCCGCTTTCCAGCTCTTCATAAATACGGCCTTATTACGCAACATTCCACTCCATTATGTCACGGTGTTTACAAAAAAATGGAGGATTGAAAGGGCCACCATCAAAGAGAGATTCTGCTGCTGCTTCTGCATCACATTCCAAATAACGCTTCCAAAGTGTTGCATGAAAGGCCGAATTGAGCAGTGACTGCAGCCTCTTCACTCACGAGACAGTAGTTACTGAATGACTCCTCCTGCAAGGACCCAGCAGAGATCCATCTTGGTACCGTGAACCTGTCATGGAGCAATGAAGGGGAATCCAGCGCCCATCTGAAACAAATGACAAAGTCTATCGCCCAGGGCCCCGCTCTCCCTCTTCTTAACAGCGATGCTGAGAAGCCATCACTGTCCACAAAATATGATAAAACCCATGGCATAATAAGATTCATAAACATGCCCAAATACAATTTGCTGAGATGTATTTCAGGAAAAGACAATCATTTACAACTTCTGAGGGGGATTTAGAATAAGTATGTTTGTATGCAAATCCGGCAAACACGTTTTATGTACTGCGCTCCCACAGATCATGAAAGCGCATTAGATTTATGGCAATGTGTGTGCATAATTGTGAAGATGCTAGGGTGGGGGAAAAGAGGAAGAAGAAGAACAAGACGACGAAGAAGAAGAACAAGAAGAAGAAGAAGAAGTCTCAGGATTTATAGTGAGACCTTTCGGGGGGTTTTGATTAGTGTAGAAGGAGCCCAGCTTTCATGCCCCCGACATGGAAAACAATGTCTGCCACTTGGCTGAGTCCTGGGCATCCAGGCCCCCATTGCTTCCACATGGGCTGCCGCCAACATTCGCTTTTGGCAATAAAGATAGCCGAGGACAAAAGACAGACAGCACGCACCTCTTGGCAAATTCTTATTTTGCAAGCAGGCCTTCTTAGTTATTGTTTTTTCCTTAAAAAGAAGTGAAATGAGGGGACGTATTTTTGGGGAGGATTGTTTTATAAGTGAAGAAAATAATCCTGAACAAGCACTTAACATTGCCGTAACGTATCTTAAAATGGTATTAATTGGATTCAACTACATGGCTTAACCTAATACCTAACATTTGGTAAAGAGAGTTAAGATTGATTTAGTTTTTTTGAGACATTCGAATCCATTCTCTGACCAAGCTGAAGTAAAACTCTTCGGCTTTGGTCCAGTCTGTGTTGCCTTCTCTGTCATATCCCTGAAGCCTGACACTTTACAGCCTTCCTCTGTGTAAGCTAGTAACTTTTAGGGTCTTATCAAGTTCTCTAGTAAAGAAACTAAGGCGTCCTGATTGGCCTTCTATAAAGATGCCACTTTAAATAAAGAAAGGGCTAAGTCTAATGACTTTATGCTACCTTGGCCTTATGTACACACCATTAGAAACTTTAATCCAATAAAGTCCAATTTACAAACTCATTTATTACCAATAAAGCAGAGGAGAAACACCTGCTTCGTGCCACCTTAACCTCATTTTGGGATTTGTTTTCTTTTCTCTGCCTCGCTCTGTCTGCTGTGCAATGTGGCATGCATTTGTGCGTCTGAGACAGCAGCCTCCTCTTCCTCCATCTCCACCGTTGGCGGGAGAGAAGAAGGAAAGAAGCGGGGGGGGGGGGGGATTGTCCCAGGAATCTGGAGTTTTTTGGAATGAGAGTTCAAAGGAACTCCCCGCAGCCTATATAAACCACCCTCAATTGGCACAAAGAGGAAACTCAATTTGCAGGGAGCTGCGCTGTATACTTTTTATAGAGGAACTTTTAGTCATTAGGCCATATACTCCATCTCACTCAAAGAGCCAGGCGACGCGGCAGGAGGCCTCAACGTGCTTCTTCTACAAAAAAGCAGCACCCCCCCACCCCAGAGAAGAAAAATTCTCTTAATGAGAGCCCAGTCAGTTCCTGTGTCTTCAGATCTGTCCTGTTTGTTCAGCAGGGGGATCTGTGTTAACCCTTCCTCAACGAAATCTGCTTAGAAGGTGTAATCCTATCTAGTATGCATGTAGCAGTCTTCAGGCGGGGCTGTGCAGGAAAAACAGCCAAAGATGCTGTATCAAATTAAACATATGTGTGAAAAAAAGCACACTCTTTTGGGCAACAATCAGTCGGCATTGAAAGAGAATGCATTTCCTCTGAAAATCTACTTTAAGGTTGTCATATTCATTTGAGTCAAATGGGATTTAAGAACAAAACACTGTTTGAAACACGACAGGCCCAATAGTTGATCTGTTTACACAAACATTATTCACTATGCATACGGTGGGACTTTCATCAAAGCAAGTCCGTATTAAATAGAGAAAGATTATTTTAAGTACAGATACAACATACATTCATTTAAATATTATTGATTTAAATATTTAAAACATGCCATACAAATGAAACAAAGTCAAATGTACAATACATTACATTTGGGACAATTGTATTTATGATTTATGAGTCAGTTCCGTCTTTTGTATGGAGCGCCAGTCTTGGGATAAAATAACATTATTTGACAATAAAAACATTTTTACTTTCGGAATTGATTCCGTACACTTTCACATATTTTTCATTTGCTTAAAGCATCACGTAAACAGAAAATGATGTGTTTATAAGTAACATTTATTACCCTTTATCATACCATTTATCCAGGTTTTAATACAGACCAGCAGCTACATTTTAGTTGATTGCATCCATATCTTTTTTGGTACAGAATGTACATAATTTGGGTTGGTTCCAAGGACAAAATACATATTACAATAGCTGACCGTCATTCCCCATTTGTCCTTTTTAATTAGTAATTTAATAAATGCTTCTTTTTAGAGTATAATCATCTGTAAATGTCATCGGAAATAATATTTTTAGGTAGCAGTGATCCTCTTTGTTCCCAGTTTTAGACTCCCTCCTAACATCATCTTTCATAATCTCCCCCTCCCCGTGTCCACCTGGGTTCCTGCTAACCTTCGTGAACTTTGACCTTACCACACAGCGCTCGCCAGCCATCATATTTGTCTCTTTGTGTCCTTTGTCGCCCTTCTCTTCCCCCCCAGTCCCCCCTCCCCTTCACCATGTATGGCAGATTAATGACAGCTAATAATATCTGATGTTCCTGGACATTGCGTCCGGTAATGAGATGCATTCCCAATGGGTAGGCAAGGTGTCACCACTAACAGATTCACCGTGGCTGTGTGCAATTAGCCTGTAAAAAGGCTGGGAAAATACACTAAATCAGTATCGGCCAAGATGGATGAAGCGCGCTGAAAGAAAAATACCCCATTGTTACCAAAGACCCAGGAAGAGGGAGCGAGGGGGGGACATGTCTCTTTTCCTCCTCCACATCCCTCTCCTGCATGTGGACAGGTTACCTTTATGGAAACATTATTCCTTGACTGCTCCCTGGCAGGAGTTCATTACAGCTCAGCCGTACGTTGAAATATTCTGCGCAAAATGTCAGCGTATGTAAATGAGGACTCAGCCCTCATTCGCATGTCATGTTGTGTTTAAAAGTTGTTGCAACCTTTCGTTCACTACTTATTTCTGGCTTTCATGTGGCCCTCCTTATCACCAATGATTCAGATCACGAAAGAATAGAACGTATTATTTGATCATCTAATACAAATATGAAGAATACACCATGTTATCATTTTAATCTACCCTCAAAAGGACATTCATCAATTCATAATTTGTATTGTTTTGTAGCTATTTACAATCTGTGATATCTCAATGTGAAATATGGTGTGATGTGTCTCCCACCAACATTCAGAAGAAGTTAAATGAAAGCCCAAATAATCGATTTTCTGTGTGATGTGGCCATATTTATATCTGTACTAGTAGGCCATATTAAATCATGTTCAACAGCATCGATCCCGGAGGGCAGTTTAAATATTAGTGAGCATTAAATCAATATCAATGCAGGCTGTTGTTGCACTCTGAAAAAGGACGCTGGCATGATTCAACATTTATGCAAAACAACAGCTAAACTCTGGCATAATGTCTGGTGCCATCCTCACTGCTCGCGCCCTGTGGCTACTCGGAGTGATGAGAATGGATAGAGCCTCCATTCACAGCCATCCATGTGCCCAGTGGCTCAAAGCACCCACCAGTAGCCCAGTCATCCCCGATGTGACAGCTAGCTCAACGAAGCTAATGCTAATGCTGCACAGCACCCACTTCCTGCTGTGTAAAGTTGAAGCTCTTTTGCTTTCCAGGGCAGATTTAGATGCTGTGAGGTAAATAATTCCCATCGTTGGAGGCTTGACGCATGTCTGAATGCTTGGGTTGTCAAAAATGTATTATATGCAGACGATGCCAACTAGTTCACCGAGAGCTGTGAGGAAAGGGGATTTGGTGCATTGTGCCTCAGAAGAGAACGCTGCAGTACTCCCATATTCAGCTCCTGCTTTGTGCCCCCCTGTACCCCCCTGAATCTGTGGGGGCTTTGTCAGCCTAATGAAAATTACATTCACACCCGCGCCACTTCTGCCTATACAGCCTACATTATGCAACAGATGAGCACTGGGGCCACGGTGTCTAAGTTTGATAGCATTTCTTAAGCAGGATCAAACTGGAAGTGCGGGAGGAGTGTTGGCAGTGATGTGAATTTGATGAGTTCAACAGTAAAAATATTCACTTTTCACGTCTCATAAGAATGACAAACAGGTCGGCGCCGGGTAGATTTTTGGAGAATTTTTTCGGAAGGAATCTTCTTTTCTAATATCATTACTGGGGGTAAAATTGATATACAAATGAACTTTTTTGAATAATTGACTCGGTGCTCATAACGAGAGGGGATCCCGTCATTTTTTATGAGCCAAATGTATGCTACAATATAGGAAATCCGGTTAGGAGGAAAGTGATGAGTTTCAGGAAGGCACCGAAATCTACATGCAAATGCATAATAATCACACATCTACATTATTGCAAGGAAAAAATACCTTGAATTAAATTATCACGTGGGCTGGAATAATCATAATGTTATTGGAAACTCGATTACGGAGGCAAGCCATGTCTGGAAATTAGCTGAACTTCGCTAAGACAAGTCAGCCCCTTGAATTCATCAAGTATGGATTATCACAATATTACATGTTCACTTTGATTCTGCTGTCCAAAGACAAACATTCACAGTCACTGCTGCACACTCCCCACGTTTGTTTTATTCATGAACTGCGCTCTGATCTATTATACATACAAAACTGATTCTATGCTGATCGCCTCGGGCTAAGAGGCTCAGACATAGAATTAATTATATGATATACACATGCATGATAATTGTGTACGATTCGGTCAAACACAGAGGTATTTCTCCATGTGTGATTACCATTGTTGCTTTGGCGGCAATTATTTTCATTATTGTTGCTAATATTGTTAATGTTATTGTTTTGTCATTACAGCATTTCTCTGGGGCTTATTTTTAAGATATTAGGATGTATGTGACCGCTACTCTGGAATAAATCATGGCGTTGGCTGACGAGGCCCATGACATTAATACATAAACGGCACGCTCACATAGCAAGAAAATTACTTTGAAATTAAACACCAGGCTAGCACAGGTCGGGCACAGGAAATAGAGATAAGGGTGCTAATTCATTAAAAAATATTAATGAAATATCCCCCTCTACGCAGTGCGCGCGGAGACAACCATACTTTTGAATATTGCAGCATTACAAGTCTTTCCTCTGGCTGATATGAAGGGTAGATCTTTCTTTAATATTAATATTATATTGGTTGATACTCTGTTTTCCATGCCAGAGCATGATTGAAAATATCATTTCCACTCGGTACTGGGAGCGTCATGCATGGGTTGGTTATCAAATTCCAACACACACTGCAAGGTCCAATAAGATTCCACTGGAAGATTGTCCGAAGACATTTACATAAAATAAACTGGGTTTATGCAGAGTTTACTATGAAGGGAGTGCTGGACCTACAGTGTGGAGGTCGATTGCACGCATTGGTGGCATTTCTAATACAGATACTGTATTTAGGCATGGACACCGTATAAGGAGCTTTATTGATATTTGCATAGTATGGGAATATCTGAATATTATATGGAAGACGAAGCGTGCAAAACAACTGAAAACATGTTAAGCAATACAGAAAAAGAGAATGAATGGCTTTGTTTCTTACTGCTGTCCAGGGTCAGGGACTCTACTTATTTGTGTGTGTTTCCGTAAACTTGGAGAGTTCCTTTCAGTTCACTCTGTCTCCAGCCTCTCCCCTGTTCCCCTGCACTGAGCTGGGGAACATGCAGCCTCGCTCCGAGACGACTTCAATCCCCTATTATCAGGAGAGCGCACATTGCCGCTCACAAGGGTTTAATTTATTTGTGCCTGTTTCAGCCCAAGATTAAAGTTTAATTGGCGCTGACTGGCAGCTCCCAAGTTTTGACTAATTCTCCTTATCGGGAATCCTTACCGAGTAGCTGTGGGCAATGTGAGGCCTGCTGCCTGTGTGCATGCGTGGCACCGGTGCCCACACACACACACACACACACACACACACACACACACACACACACACACACACACACACACACACACACACACACACACACACACACACACACACACGCACACGCACACGCACGCACACACACACACTCACACTCACACTCACACACGCACACGCACACAAAGGCACACATGCTGTCAACAAAGTAATCCCTTATTTTAATTGGTCGATACCTGTGACTGCATTTTTTTTTTTTACTAGTGTGTATTCTAGGTGTGTGCGCAGGTGTGCATGTTTGTTCACATGTGTTTGTTTGAGCGGTAATACACGTGTAAGCCTATTTTGTCCTTGGCAAGCTCCCAAAAGCTTCTAGATTGTTAGCCATTTAGACATGCATTGTATTATTTACTCTAGACTTTATAATTCATTTGTAAAGGTGGAACCATCCTGCTATCGTTCACACAGCTCGTGTTACTGCAAACAGGAGCTATGTGACGCTAGTGATGTATATGCACGTGCACTGATAGGTACATGTCTCGCAGTGTTGCAAAACCAAGAGAAGAAAGATGCTTGGTAAAATAATCACTATTGGATTGTGGGTTGATGCGACTTGTGCCGCCACATCTTCCATGAATCGTTCTAGCATAAATCATTATAAAGTGCATTACCGTAGAGGGATCACATTTCCATAAGTGCGTGTTTATGCCAAAGTGATACACAACACAAGCGTAAATAACACTGATAATCTCAGCCTGTGTTGGATCAGCCAAATCTGAGTCTGAGGGTGCAATCATTTGTGACCTGTAATATTAGTGGCAGCTATTAAAAGCTGTGGAGGATTTGCAAAGCTTCATTTAGTCCGTCGGGGAGATGTGCGTGAAATAGAGTTCCTTTGGTCGTAACTAATGTCTCTAATTCTAACGAGCGGAGCTTCTGTGTTGCAGCTACATGCTCCTAAACTGGGAAGCACTGCATTAAAAGAGAGGACTCGGGAGGGCACATGGACCTGAGTTCAAAGTCATCAGCTTGATCAGGCATGCAGATGTACACATGGTACAAAAGGCTGTATCAAAGGATTCAACGGATGTACTTTTGTATGGGGGGGGTAAACACACGCTGACTTTTATCCTATAAAAACTGAACTGGAAGTGATACACAATTCGCCATGGCAAGTTTATGGAAATTCGTCTATATGACTTTGATACTGTGCCAGTAAGAGTGACATTTGTAATGTTTCAGTGTAGAATAGAAACATTAAAGATCTATATTGGAAATGGAGGATTACAAAAAGGTAAAAGTTTGAATGTGAATGAAATTGAAGACTACATGCACGTGAATGTAGGAAGAGTGAGAGTCGTCCTGACTGGTTGAAAGCAGTTTCTCCCCTGCCAGAGCAAATCTGGGATATTGCCAAAGTCACAGGTAGCCTGAGCGCTGCGTCCAGCTGGAGAACACGGGCTCCCCTCGGATGCAAATCATGTGCTAATACACTGTCCATGAGAATATCGATGGGCCTAGCTATTCAATGGAACATGCATGCCACTGCTGGCTACCTGTGGGAGTAAGGGGGACAAAGTGAAAATATACATATTTGAAGTAATGTTCAAGTTGTGTTGATGCAGAACTAAATGACAAGCTTGTTCTCTACAGGCTGTCTATATTTTGTTGCCAGTGTCCTTAAAATATTGTTAGACCTCTTTAAAAAAAACACACACATTGTTCTGGATTAAGAACACTGCCCCTAGAGGACTCAAAGACAGTTACCTGTTGCATCTGCCTCCTGATTGGGTAATTGGCTCCAGGTGTGCTCAGGTGCAGGCTGATCACTTCAGATCAGTCCGCCTCACAGCAGACAGACCTGCTTCCTTTATGCGTGTGAGCTTTTTTATGGACATTATTGTTTGAATTAGATTGTGACCATATGCTTGTTTACCTCATTCGTGGATAGTTGGATTTACTGTATTACGTATTATAATTTGACTTTAGACGCATGCATTTGTTTCTATCTTTGTGATATGCTAAAGTAACCACATTCTGGCACGAGCTTCAAATGTAATGCAGGCCTTCAGACATGGCAATATCTTTTTGGCGGACTCTTAGAAAGATAGTGGATGTCCCGAAAATGTTCTCAAAACAATGTTTAAAAGATCAGTACACCCAATTTACCAGAACCCTTCTTAATCACTTAAGCGTATAGATCTATTTTCCAACTCTGATATTCTGGGTTATGTTTTTCCATTCAGCTCTATAATGTTTGTATTGTGGTAAGGTCATGAAGTAGAGTTATTTGTTGGTAGTTAAAGGTGGGGTAGGTAATTTTGGAGAAACCAGCTCGAGTGCGCTAGAATGTGAAAATACACAACCGGAAAAAATCTGCCACTTCCTCACAGAGCCCCTCCTCCAACACACACGAACGTGCACATGACCAATGAGGGCACGAGATAAGTTTGTGCACAGATGGAAGGCTGGCAGGCAGGTAGGCCATCCAGTTATTTTAGACGATGATTGGTCGTGCTTTTTACAGCACTACGGCTTCCACAGATGACATTTTTTTAAGGATTTTTTTGTCAAAGCACTTCAGATATTCATTGCTATCAGGATGTTAAGAGCACTCCATGGAGTATAACAAAACGTATATCTTGAGCCAGTTTCTCAAACTTACCTACCCCACCTTTAATTTAACAGCTTTGGCAAAGTCTTCACACCATATTCAAGAACATAGTTCACCTCGTTCGGGTATTTACATGTAACATTTCCTCTAAGTCAATTTGATACTTGGCTCAAGTTCAACATCACAACTGAATCAGTTATATTTTTTTTGGAAGAGACGGCAAACTTGTTGGATGTAGAACTTGTGAATGATGTGGTTTGGGTGGTGTTTGCTAAACGGCCTTGGAGCATCCCACGTCTTTTGGACTTGGTGAGAATCTTAGCTGGGAGTCATCTTTTGGAGCTGTGGGATCAGACGGGAATGGTGTGTGTGTGTGTGTGTGTGTGTGTGTGTGTGTGTGTGTGTGTGTGTGTGTGTGTGTGTGTGTGTGTGTGTGTGTGTGTGTGTGTGTGTGTGTGTGTGTGTGTGTGTGTGTGTGTGTGTGTGTGTGTGTGTGTGTGTGTGTGTGTGTGTGTGTGTGTGTGTGTGTGTGTGTGTGTGTGTGTGTGTGTGTGTCTCAAGGTGTGAGATTTAAGGGCTGTCAGTGTGCTAAGATGGGGGCGGCAGTCCTTAATGAATCCCCCTGGTCTGAGGGTCTTTCATTGACGGCTGCTAATTTCACCTGACACTGCCGAGACGCCGCTGAGCACGGCCTGGCCACCGATCGGCACGAATCAGTCTCAATCAGAAGGAAATGCCCCCCTCTCTGGCGCTCGCTCACACACACACACACACACACGCACGCACACACACACACCACACCAAGACACACACACACACACACACACACACACACACACACACCACACACCCAAACACACACCACACACACACACACCCACAGCACACACACCACACAACACACCACACACACACACACCACACAAACACACACCACACACACCACACACCACACACACACACACACACACACACACCACACACACACACACACCACACACACACACACACACACACACACACACACCACTTAATACAGGGTCAGGGCTGGTATCAGTTAAGCGTCATCCCCAAGGAGAGCACCTGATCCTGGCCGGGAGGAGACGCTTTTGCTGAGTCTAACTCTTCCTGACCTCCAGGTGCTAAATACTCTGACTCCGTTGTTGCATCTGTCACACCTGAGGATTGAGGAACTCTCCAGGGAAACGCACCGGGGCCTCTTCTATTCTCCGAAGCACAAACTCTTGATACCATCACCTTGGCTGATTGCCACCTTTTCGCACACCCAGTGACAACTCCTACAAACATTGTGTGTATCACCTGAGGAGTGGCAGAGTGGCTTCCTCTCAAGCTGAAGTCAAGCAGCACCGAACAACAACACCCAGTAGACAGATGGTGTCACACTGCTGAGCTGAAGCACAGGGGAGCCAGATAACAGGGTTGCCAGTTATGGTATAACACCATCACCATCCATAGGACATGTGGATGTCTCCTGTGTGTGCTTCAGTATTCAAACATGGTTTCAGTGGCTTGGCTTGGAAACAGTGCACTCCTGTATATCAGAGGCACACGTGTTGGCAGTCTCTGCTGGTCATCTGTGCCACAATCACAAACTTTAATTCACAAGTGTGACAAATGCACACCATCTCCTGCCTTCAACATCTTCCCATTGGTCCTTTTTTTATTTAGACTTTTTTCCAAGGTCTTACTCCGGGGCACGACAAATGTTCCTTTCTGCCATCCAACTCTGATGAATAAAAAGCGAGGCGAGAGATGATTACAGGAGGAAACAAAACAAGAAACAATGTTGAGAAATGGGCGCCGCAGTTAGTTTTTGCAAAACAATTAATGTTGCTTGCGGTGGGCAAAAAGCTCCCGCGGCCAAAACCCATCTCTCGTCCTCCTCAGCGTGTGTATGGAGTCGACGTCGCGGGTTTCTCTCTGTGTCAAGAAAGAACATATTCAAATGTGTATGGCTATTAAATGTTAATTTGCACAACAGATGAATGTCAAGTACAGCGCTTCATCAACAGAATGCCCCTGTGTTTCAGTATGCAAAGAGCCGGGCTTTCACCGAGGCGACTGAGCAAATGATTTTGGCATTAAGAAACCTTAAACTCATTTATTTTATAGTTTTAAAAGTTAGCGTCACATTCATGTTGCAGCTCTGCTCAAGAGATGGAAAAGGATTTCTCCTCACCTTTTGGCTTATGTCTAACATTTGAACAGTGACTATCAAAACATGCTGCGGTGCCACTAAAGACTTCCGTTTTCCCTCTGTATTAGTTTTTGTTTAGACCTTAATCCTGAGCACACTGCTTGAATTGGCCACAGCTCAGGAGTGACTAATGTGGTTGCTCAACATCGTGTTGACACGGAAGAGTGTTGAACCATTATTGACAAATGTCATTGAGCAATGCAAACCAAATCACTGGAGATGGAGCGTTTTAATACGGCGAGCTTAGCGCGCTGAGAGATGGAGATTATCAGAGTGAACCACTCAACACATGATTTACAAATCCAAATCCAAACTCAAACAACGCCTGAGATGCAGTCATTCTTTATGGAGGCCTCCGTTATTGTATGGAGCGTTCTCTTTGACAGTGATTTACCCTGCTCGGCCACAACATGGAACTTTAGCACTTACTGTTCAAGCTTTTGATTTGACGAAACTTTAAGGGAAGGCCCGACATGTGAATGGGATACAAAGCTTGAATTGTGTTTTCACCATGAACCGTCGCTTTTATAAAATGTTAGGTTTAAACAAACACATGATGCATTATCTTATGGAAAACGTAATCATTTGCAAACATTTCCAGAACGGAAATCTGAACATTTAATAAAGCCAGGTTAAAAATGAGTAATTTATTTTATTTGGACATATTCTAGTGAAAAACTAATGTTTTTAAATGCTAAACAGCAATTAAGACCAATTTGTGTTTTATTGAATGTTAAAGAAATCAGGCGATGAATGATATTTAAAAAAAACCTTTTCAACAATAAAGACAAGAATAAAACTGGGATCTGAGTGTATGTTAATAGTAGTAAAACAGAGGTTTCTGGCTCAAAGTCTGAATAAGAAAATAGTTCTGAGAAAATCGTTTATGATATGATTTTCCATTTGTTCCATTTATAGACTATAAGGCTCGGTGTTTAGCTGTAGCTCAGCCATGAAGCGTTGTCCAGATGTGAGTCACCCCTCTTCTCTTTCACACAAACACACACTCAAGCCCCTCTGTCAGGAGAGCTCAGGTATGTTCAGAGCGTACGTACCTGACAGCTTCTCCCAACCACGTCTGCTATGGAGACGCAACACACACTCACACCCGGGCGCTGAAACAGAAACCGCGTAGAGGAAGCGTGGTCCTCGCCTCGCGCCGGAGCTTGAGCTGATGCCGCCTGACACGCTCAAAAACAAAGCTCAGTGTTTCTCCGCCGCTACGTTAAGCATCCAGTGTCAGGCCTTACCTGCTTCCTGTTTGAAGGCTGCACTGAGAGCCGGTGTGACGCACCACCTGGTCAGTGTCAGCCGGAGTCAGTATGAGAGGGAGGGAGGAAGGAAGGGGGAGACCTGGGAGAAACGGCTCCCTCCTGCTGTACTGTATCGCTGCAGGAAACCAATGTTCATTCTCACAAATATTGATTATTTTGTTCTGAAGAAGTAGCTGTACTGTTGGCACATGCCGGATTGTCCAAAACACTGACCTTTGCTCTTAATTCAGACAATTGTGGAATTAAACATTATTTAACATTTGTGTTGGGGGACACATCGGAGGTGAAGCCCGGCAAAAAATAATGTGTTTCCGAACTTGCTGCTTTTATTTTGGCTGCATTTGTGTCATGTGTATGTAATGCCTTCAGGGGATTTATGTATCTATTCATTTATTGAGCTACTGGTGCATTTTAAGAAGTTAGAAACATTTAATAAATTCATTATGTCAGCCCACTTTATATTGATCAGTAAAGTTGTGCCACATGTTCGCATTCTGTACAAGCTTTAGGAATAATTATAAGATTGGAGAAACTGTTTATGCGCAAAATTATAAAATGAAAATGTGCAGTTCGATTAAAGTAGGACATTGCATCAGGAGTGCAAAAGAGATGCAGAGCTGAATGCCTGTGTGTGTTTTCAGCCTTCCCCCAAATGGAGGCCACACCTTTAAGGTCAGCAGAGGAAGTGCAGCGGGTTGCAGAATGTTGCTGGCACTTAGCTCGCTCACTTCTGAACCTCGCAGACTGTGGCAAGGTCACCGCGGGAAGCACAAATGGGAGCTGATGGCTCCGTTGTTCCGTGTCATCCTCCCTGCTCGCCACCATACTATTTGGGGACGGCACTACTGAGCGCAGCTGACATCGCGTACATACATGCACACAAAGGAGGCAGGGGATATTAAAAAAGCGTGGCAAAAATAGAGCCCGGCCCGGCATTATTAAGACACAGGCTTCAGTTAGCGCACACAATGTAATGATGGGATGTCAGTGATGCATGCTCTGTGTCGAGAGAGCTTTTCATGCTGGCCTACACAAACACACATCCTTGTGTCCGAATGCATTTTTTGTGAGCTAGTTTTTTATAAATGGAGAGGATAATGGATTTTCTGATGAGAGGCCAGAGTGGTCCTGATCCTCCACTCGCCCTTTTTTCTACTCAAGACTTTTTTTCCTGCTCTGTGAATGCATTGTTTTACTGCAAATTATAACCATAAAAAGCCTCTGATCCCCCATTCTGTTAAATTAATAGAATTACGCAAAAAATGTAATGATAGCAATTAAGTCTTGAAAATGCAAATTTTATAGTCAAGGACGATTACCTCATTTATAGCATGTGCTGGAATGATGCCAGACGAAGGTAATTTAGATCTGGGTTGCTCACGGTTACATCATGATGAATATGAGACGAGCGGGGCCTCATCACGCACCTCCAGTCGCCAAACTCTCAATCAAACGAAGGTGGGCGCGGAGTTTAGGGGAATGAGGAACACGAGTGCTGTCAGGGACAACCCTTCCCGGGAATAGAGGCATACATCAGGAGCAAATGGGAGTGGAGGGGCATACAATCTGCAGGTATTCTCCAAAAGATGGTATTGCATTTTAAAATGACTGCAAAGGGCACGTCTGCACTGACCATAAGCTTTAAAGGCCTGTTCTTGACTTCTGTGACTTTACAAATATTATGCATTCCAACTCCTTGACAGAGAGAAGCTGTAATGTGTTTTACAACGAATGCTGACATTTTGGAGGGAAATGGATTCTAACACAGGTTTGATGGAAGCCTCTCAGGACGCTTCAGCGCGCCCTGTTAACCTCGTAATGTTTATTGCCCGAGATTAAGAATTCACATCCAAACTCCACGGCCAAATGACATTTAAATGCAGGGTTTTTAAAAGTGTTTGGCTGAGTAAAATACTCACATTAGTTAATTATTCCAGAAAGGCAGCTGTAATGGCATGAATCTTTTATGGAGGTCTGCCTGGTGCCATGATCTCTAATAGCTTAACATTTCACTTTAGCACTCGCTCACCCTCCGTGCTAGTACACTTTTCTAATTAACAACTGTTTTACATGCTGGAGTGTGATGCAGGGGGCAGCATGGCACCAGTCCAAACATGGAGCACCTATTGTTTTAAAATCCCTTCCTCTGTCTGTCATAGCAACACATCACCAGGAGGAAAGTTTAATTTTGTTATGACAATTTATTAAAACAAATTTCACTGAGGTTTCATCCTCATGAGGGCTTGATACGTCCCTCCTATCAGTCATATATGTCCACATATTACCTGATTTAGCTGGATTCACCCCCAGGGAGATTTAGTAGCAGAGAAAGCACTGAGATAAAATAAGAGAAGTATCCCTCTTGTTTCCTTTAAAACTGGAAAGCCATTTAACTAACATCTCACCCTGGCTATTACACAGTCTATTGACACACATTGCACCGGGCTGGACTCTTTCTCAACCCCATCCATCGGTCAAACAGATTGTCCCCTGGTCGGCAGGGGCCTGCGCCACTAATGGAAATGGGCGATGCTGGGAGCATAGAGCCTGGAGTAGCCTGGATGATCCCTCAGGCCATGGCTGCCACGGGATGAAATAGAGAGACTATTACAGCGGAGTTGTAAAGCCCCACACGCTCCACGCACTATCATAATAGAATATTGATTCTATCAGATGAGGCCCAGGCCTGTCCCCGCAATGAAGAAAAGAGCACTAAAGGTCATTGTGTAAAAGAACAGGGTGGGGGGGAGACAGAAGAGCAGAGAGGTATAGAGGAATAGAATAGAGGACAGGAAAGAGAGTGCTGTGCTGTATTTCTGTAATAACCCAATGTATCAAGCAAACAAAACTATTACAAAAGTAAAAGGACTCGTAGAAAAGCTGTATGAATGCATTGGAACCAGCCTTTACACATTTCTGCCATTCAATTATTTTCTCTCTTTTTCTTTGCATTGCCGCATCTGTCTCCACAGCCATAAGTAACAAGGAAGCAATTTCAACCATTAATTGTTGATCAAGGCGGTTGGGAAAAGCGCCAAAGGAAAAGGATGACAAATAAGCGCCCACCACGCGAACAGCAGTACAAATTACACCACAAGCAGGAGACGTTTATGCTTGATTGGAGCCATTTAATGTTTTCTTACAAAAAAAAGCTCGCAAATCCTGGGAGGACAGTTAAGGAAATGACTTTTTAATCATCCAAGGAGCCGCTGCGCCTTGTCTCTCCTGATGGCCCCATATTGAAGACTTAGAGCCATTAGGAGACGGAGTTCATTGGTGGAGGCCGTTCTTAGCAACAGTTGGACTTGTGGTATTTAAGGAGACAACTTTGTAGGGAGCAAACTGAGAAATAACAATTGATACAAAAAGATACTTTTATAAATATCTTTGCAGACCATTTACATGCACAAAAACATATATAACACACTACAGGAAAGGGACCCCCCAAGAGGCGTATTAGGGCCCCTTTGAGATTTCATATAAAAAACAACACGAGAGAATTTACAAGAAATTAAAAACTTGTGTAAATGGAAACAAAAAATAAATGCGCTCAAATACTGTAAGGCCCAACAACACTTTTTGTGTAGCAACAAAAGCCATGGCAGTTTGTCATAAAGCATATACCTACTGTAACAATGCCACCGTTACATGCACAATACATTAGGACATTGACTAATCTTCGCTGTGACATTATGGCCTGTACAAACTTTATGATGAATTCTGTTTTTCCAGGGCCCCACGGAAAATATATTCATGAAATTTCAATGTCCGATGAAACAAGTCATCTTTTAACCAGAGCATGACTGTGACATCCCATTCCTCATTTCCATTCCTGGGCAAGGCTTTATTTTAGTCAAATACATATCCATTCGTCTTGTGTTTCTTTTTTCTTTTCTTCAATTCACACACAGCCCCGGTAATTGAACAGTAGTTGTTGTCGAGGGCCCTGGCAAATGAAACTGTCATTGTAGCATCAAAAATAATCAATTTGATGAGTCTTGTATACACACCCATACTCAAAGTAATGTGATATTGATCTGGAGCTTTGATATAGTAGCTACTCCTCTTCTGCACCACAATGATTATAGGCTTTAGACAAATTCCTGCACACTCTTTTATCCCCCCCCCCCGCTCTGCTCTGCCACCTCTTTTGTCACAAAGGTTCAGTTCCAATCTGCAGCCCGACGTTGTGTGTGTTTTAGGAACACACTTGAACGATAAAAGACTATTTTCTTTATTGCTAAACAACAGCGGGAATACAATTCGACCCGATCAGTCTGCATCAAACCATTTTACACGCGACTCAATTTGCATCTAAAAGACATGCAATTTCATATTGTACACCGCTCTCTCTCTCTCTTTGTTTCACCTTCACACACACACACACACACACACACACACACACACACACACACACACACACACACACACACACACACACACACACACACACACACACACACACACACACACACACACACACACACACACACACACACACACACGCGTTCCTTTAAGTTATTATGTTTCATAGCGGTGTGAGGCATTGTGGGATGGCAGCTCCGAAAATCTAATACATTATTTAAATCTAAATCACCCTCCCCTGTCCGGCCCTGTTATGGATGACAGTGACGCTGCTTCTCTTTTTCTGTAGCTTTCTCTGAATCAAAGAGATGCCATGGAGCAAAACAATCATACGTTTGGGAGTGATGGGATACGGGATGATGGATGAAGTTCAGGGCTTGAGAGACAGAAAGGTGGATGAATGAAAGGAACGGAGGAATAGGAGAGAGGGATGAGGAGTGAGAGGCCGCAGAGGAAAGATGGCAGGCCTCGATAGCAGGCCGGTGTGTATTGATTAGTGTGTGTAATAAAGAGAGTGAGACACTTGGCCCCGGAGAGGACATGGTTCACTTGGTGTCTGCTTTAACAAGGAGTGTGTGTGAGATCTTAAGCCACTAAATATGCCGATGTGTGCATTTTACAAACACAAATGCCTATGGGTGTCTGCAGAAATGAATAAATGAAAAGTATGCGTGTGTGTGCACCTGTGTTTGTGTACATGCAAGAGTGTGTGTGTTTGCGCACGCTGCAGGCTGCATCCCCTTTGCGCCATGGATGAAAACACCTCACACACACACACACACACACATAACCGGGGCCTGCTCATGGAAAAATCAATATGCTGGTGATAGAAATATGCGAGAATGTTTTCTAGGTGAGAGATTGATCTGAGCTCCACTGAGGGTCTGTCCAAATCCAAGTAATGGTTAGGGGCCAGCGACCTCCAGATCTCCACAGAAAACAATAATTATTACCACACTGCACGCCTGAACTCAGCATAAAGGCCACGGTCAATGGCGGCTAAATGCTAACACTGCAAAGGTGGTGACTGAGCAATAAGAGAAACGGCAGCTTTCAACAATAATTAGGTCTGCACAGTAATTGTAGTTATTGTGTTTTTAACCTAAATGACAAAAATCACGCTTTTTTCCTTAACATCTAATAGGGCCGGCAGATTGTTGAGGGTTTTATTCCACCGGGTTGTCAGATTAGAGTTTTCCCAAGTCAACCACTTTTCTAGGGACTATTTCTTTGGTGGAGAGTAGTCCGGAAATTATTTACAGCAGCAAAAAACTAAATATTCAATTCAAGGCTTTGAATTTACTCAAAAAATACTTTATGTCTGCAGTGACTGTTCTTTCTAAGTTGCTGCTTTAAATATGATCTTTGTCTGATTTGAAATACTTTAACACCAAGTAATTATAGAACAATTTAACAAAAGCAATATTCAATTTTTTCTGCTGAATATAACAATTTTACAGGGAGCAAAAGGTTTTTTACATCTACAAATGTTGACATGCTTAGTCTTATTCGAGTGTTTGGTAACTCTTGATAATCCTAAAAGCAAATATGCTAATATAGATGTTTTGTTAATGCTGGATTGGCCCATAGATCTTGATATCACCTAGCCGGCCTATCATCTGCACGGCAACTTTTTGAGTGATGAGTCTCCTACAGGAACCAACAGCTGTATGTGCAAATCATGCATATAAATCAATTACTGGGGCCCTATGTACTTTAAATGCACCCATTAATTAAGCAATGTCAGACACAATGAACCGTGAAGTTCATTACATTTTTAGCATTCAAACCCCGGATTATTTGAAGAGTGCATGAGAGAGAGGGAGATGGCTCCACCTAATGATTAGCCTCATAGCTCAATGTCGGGTAGACGCCAGCGGAAATTTCAGGAAAGCTGTTGCGAGCGGGGACAGAGCGGCGGCGAGCTGTCTGAGCGGAGTACGGAAACACGGAGGGGTGATCAAAAGGAAAGCAGGAAACAACAACAACTGGTCGTGCTACTTCTCAACTTTTAGCATCACAAAACTCCCATTCATACATGAGAATTCTATGGCGGATTGGTTTGAGGATTGTTTGTAATATTCCCACGTTTTATAAGCAGAACGCTCTCGAACAAAACACGCAACATACGTGTATTTTCATCAAAGGAATTTGTTATTTATCCAAAAAGTGTCTTAAGAATTGTCTTAATTCAATCCAATTCGAAGCATTGAACAGCATATTCAGGTGTTTGTGTATGAATGTGAGTCCATGACCTCGGTGTTGCTTCGTGCCAGGCTGCAGTTTGGTTCAAGTTGCTGTAAGATGACAGCAGAGGTGGGGGGGGGGGGGTGCAGAGGGAAGAAGCTGGGCCCAGCTGCCTGGCATTAAGCAATGACCTCTGCATAATGAAAGATGGCGACAACATTTCCCACTCATTACAAGGTTCCACACTGTGACAAGATTTGCATATTCATATATTTTTCCCCTCCGCCTCCCCTCCCTTTTTTTTTTCACCGCAAATTATTTTGTTCCTGTGAGCAGGACATCTGCCTCCTTGACACTGAGGGAAAATAAATAAATATGTGTGCAGAGAGGCACATGATCTATCCAGATGCCACAGAAATATGGCACGATGTTGACTTCCTCGCACACCCCGACCGTGTGTGTTTTCCACGGCTTAAGCACCAGGAAATCGTGTTCGGGGTCAGTGGAGAAGGATACAGCGTGGGCAGGAAACCTGACAGAGGTCTGGAATGTATTTCTGTTTTGCATATTCTTTTTCTACAGCGGTGACATGAATGCCACCGTTACACTGGTGTTGCAGGTCCGACTAAAAGTCTATTTCATTTGTTGCTGAAATGATTAGACCGGCGCTTCCACGCAGCTGGCTTCAATTCAATTAGATGTATACACAAACAGTCTGAAACACAATGGAGATTTGTGGAATTGGCCACCGCAATAAGCTTTTGGAAAAACAAAAACAGGGGCCCAGACACTAAACAGGAAGTATTTACACTACATATTTCAAAAGAACACCTAGAATTAAACATTTACGAGCTTGAGACACCTCAAACGTACCAAACACTATTAAAACTCATCTTTTCTACTTCAAAATTTCCCCAATATAGTCATTATCAGACACAATATTGGTCTCAAATAGGTATATAATAAACACATTATACTGTATGTCTAAGAGAACATTAATGTACAAATTAGCTAATTTTAGTGAGTTGTCTTTGTATATATGATTAAAATAAAACAAGTAATATTAAAAAGAGATGTAAAATATACATTAATGTACATTGCAAAGTTTAAACTACCAAAACATACATTATTATTTTGTTACATTATTAAATAGTTGCAAAGACAGAGGTTGAATATAAAAGTTTAATAGTAAGATGATATGCTTCAAGAAAATAATGATATTAATAGAAGTCTAGGGAACACACATTATAGCTGCATGTCATCAGACGTCTTTGATTGATGTTAGTCTGTAGGATTTCTCTGATCATTAACGCATCAGAGGACGCTCTTCCACTCCTTACAAGACAGAATTACATTTCAACATCAAACAAAGAGGTGCCTTAAATGAAAGTTGGGTGAATAGAAACGTATGCAAAGACAGTGAATGTTCTTGATCAAAAGAAAAGCGTTAGTGGTTTCCTTTCAGAAAAACAATCAGGGGGAAAAAACAAAGCAGTGAAAGTGAGAATTTGAATCCCTTTTATATAGTTGGTAACTTTAATTCAAATGAATCAGGCTGCGTTGCCCCCGCCAACTGCGCCAGAAGAGTCGCCGATCTCCTCGCAGCGGAACCATCACCGCAGCACTTCTGAATACAAACTGTTTTATGTGAACACCTCAAGCTGAGAGCTACATAAATATAGAATTAGACAAAGTGTTATTTTTTTCTTTTTATGTTTTATTTCCCCCCCTCTCTTCTCTCACTCTCCAGCAACATCCCCAGGTCGGGCTGGCTCTAAGCAGATGCAGGCACTTACTTCAAAAAGTTGTGGCTCCCTTATGATAGCTCTGCAAAAAGCTTTTCTTTTAACTTAAATCAGCAAATATGTGGAGCCCAGACCTAGCGGCGTGTTTCTCTCCCCCAGAAATAATTGCTCCCAGGGATCAATTTGAAATTTAAATCGCGGTGAAATGGTGTTTGTCATTAACAATCAAATATTTGAACCGTTGAAATACCTTTACTCCCCCCTTCTGCCTCCAGTTTGAAAATATTGCAGAGGGCATTGTTTTGATGATGAAGAACTGAAAAGTTGGTGTTACTCTCAGAAAACATAGAACAGAGACAAAGCAAGGGGGAAAAACATTCATCAAAGATAATAGCTTTATATAAAGGTGTTCAGATATCAAAACAGCAATATTTATGCTTTTTAGACGCATCGACTCTGCTTCTGAGGCCTCCGTCTTGTTGCTACGAAGGAAATACGTACATAGAGAAATACATAGTGGGAGAAAAGGTGGTAAAGTAGGACAAATGGAGCGAGAGAAGAGCTTCCTGTCATCTTTGAGGCAGCGTCTCTGCTTAATGTTCATTAGGGGGCTGATTGAATTGGGGGGTGTAGCACTGTCACTGTTAATGGAGTGATCTCTAATTGGAGCGCATTAGCTCTATAGGTTCTGGCTACTGTCAAAGGCAGACAGAAGGACACAGAGCAGCGCGAGGGGCTCACATCCTGCCAACGCTAAAGAAATACACCAAATTAAAGAAAATGTCATTATCTGTGCAAACAGTGGAGATACACAATGTAGAATTATGCCAACATTTAAAATCCCACATGGACTTAAAATAAAATGTCATCCCAATACTGCCCTGCTTTCCACTTTTCACAACAATACTGATATTATTCCCAGTATTTGTCACGTTATACTGTTTGTCATGTAAATATTGCTCTGTATTTCAATGTTATAAGAGTATTTTTTTAAATAGTTATTAGAATAGTTTGGTCCTTTTTATTACAACTTATCTTATGTTACTGTGTTTAGAGTGTGCACCATACTGTATACACCAAGGCACATTTTGTGTGTGTAAACCTTCTTGGCAATACATCTAGTTCTGATTCTGATTTCTGATCACATGTTTTGCCATTTTTCTCTTCCTGTTTTGCAGACATGTGGGCCCACAGAGCTGTTAGGATCTGAAACAGGGGTGTGTGTGTGTGTGTGTGTGTGTGTGTGTGTGTGTGTGTGTGTGTGTGTGTGTGTGTGTGTGTGTGTGTGTGTGTGTGTGTGTGTGTGTGTGTGTGTGTGTGTGTGTGTGTGTGTGTGTGTGTGTGTGTGTGTGTGTGTGTGTGTGTGTGTGTGTGTGTGTGTGTGTGTGTGTGTGTCCACATCCCCCCAGGCCACGACTGTGATGGTTTGAAGAGCAACTTCAAGGCCAAAGTAAGGTGTGTACCTGATAATGGCGAGCACGAATGGCCCCTCTACCGCCATCTAAAAAGACCCAGGAGTTGATCCGTAATGGCCGCCTATAAAGGAACATCATCATCAATGAAAATGACAGGTTATTAAGATCCGATTTTAGGAGGGGGGCTATGGCTTTAGTATGATAGGTCAGCTATCTATAAAACCTTTAAAGCCCGGCCCTGGACGACATCAGTCCCGTCTCCCATCTCCCGCGCCCTGTGCCAGAGACACATGCTAATAAGCTCACAACCTTTAATTAAGCAATATGTGTAAGTAGGCAGCCATTATGGCCTGATTTGTGAGCCACTTCATTACACTGAGCACCGGCTAGCAGGCACATATTCAATACAAATCAAGCTGGCCTGAATATTATCCCGCTTAATGTGAAGCCAATATTGATATTTTATCACTCGGGTTCTGATTAGTGACTTTATAGAATCTTCATTTTTTAGGCAGGGCTCAACACCTTACATTGTACTGTTTCTGAACTATCTTTATTAGCTTTCAAGTAGTTCGCATTCTATTTATTGTTTTGTACTTACTTGCAGAGGTATGCTTTTACAATTCAGTTTTTCTGATGAGTCAAACTCCCATAATTCACATTTCAACTCTATAACACATGAGAAAGTGAGAAAGTGCTGCACAATTGTATACACTGTAGCTTTTGAAAAGTAATCAGATATTTGATACCACATTTTCCAGATGATGGCAGCAATACAGCGTTAGTTGAGCTGCTCAGTGAGAAATATTCCGTTTTTAATATTTGAATTCAACAAGGAGGACAGAGTTCAAGTCAAACAGACGGTTGATAAGATAACTCAGTCGTTTAGCGGCCATCTATCTTATCCTTTGCTTGGATATCATTGCCGGAGGTCTTGCAGTGCGAAACTGGAGCCACACCCGCTTCCTCCTACGGGCTCGACGCGGTGGAACCCTGAGGGAGCGAGAGCCGACAAAACTGAGCAAATGCTGCTAAACAAACAGCCGCTAGGATCGAAAGGTAAACAAGGGTCACGTGTGAGATGAAGTGAGGAGGATTACTGATTGTACCCAAATGCACTTACGCCCAAATGGCTTCTTCCGTTTTCGAAGCTGGTGTGAGGCACCTTCCTTGTCCTCTCTCTGATTGGTCGATCCCTGGCTGGGCACCATCAGCGTTGCATTGTCCATCCCTTCCATGTCACCAATCACCTTAATGCGGGAGCAACAATAAATGAACAGCTGTTTCCGGGGGCCACATGCACCAAATACAGGTTGGGTGACAGTCAGTGAGATTGGCAGGAGAACGGAAATGCTCCTGGAGGCCTGAGAGGAGTGTTGTCACGCACAGACTCTACCTCTGAACTTGGAGGAGAAGCAGAAATGGAGACTTTGTATGACACACTCCCTCCAGTCCCAGAGGGGAAACGGCTCTCACAACTCCAGCTTGGCCTACTTATGTACAGGGATATGAAATACAACTTAAATCTCACCGGTATAAGCCATGATAAAACGATGGATCGTAAATGTGTCTGTAAACTTGATATATCTCTTCTATAAATATAGGAACAAATGATATTGTGGTGCATAAATAACGATCGGTAATGTGATAAAATGATGTCACATTCTTTCCTCACACCTTCAGCTCTATATTTCATACAGCATGAAAAAAAAAAGGTAGGCTGGCACATCTCAAAAGTTGCAAATTACACAGCAATTGAGCAAAGTTGAAAAAATGTGCCACCGAGTGCTTTCTTTATCTGGAACTAGAATAAACTTGCCAGATAATTACATGCGGTGTACTTTGGAGAAGTCCTCCTGCTAAGCAGATATGGCTGCCAGGGAGGCATTAATCTCCTCATGCAACATACAGTATGGAGCCAAGGACATCCCCCCCCTTCTCTTTCTCTGTGTCTCTCATATGTGTGCAGGACAGATAGCACACACACTTCCTTTCCTGTGTAAATCGTATTCATATTTCTGAGGGCTGCCGATGACCTCACGGCAAATGAAGCGTGGGTCCTCAGCGGCAATCAAACGTGCGGCAGAGTAATTATAAAACAGGGGACGAGGGAGAGTTGATGCCATTTGTCAATTCATGTTTCTGTAAGGTGTTTTTTTCTCCTCCTTAATTTCTTCATATTCTCTGCATTGTAAATTAGGTCAATATTGGTCCGAGGAAGAGTCATGTGGGCTGAGTCATGCAGAGGCGAGACAAAGGGTGCTTTAATGGGAGATTTGATGGCATATTATCATCATGAGGTGTCCCTATTCCTCATCTTCTCTGATCCTCGCCTGTCCTTATTATCATCAGATGTATCAGCTTTGTAATTATAAAAATCTCCCGACTACAAGGGGATGTCCTCTGCTGATTACACAAAGCACACGTAACACAGCAGTCCTCCCTGCTGATAATTAAATGTGATACAGTTAAAACCCGACTATGTGAATCAACTGCATACCTTTTGTCTTTCTACAAATGGTGGAGCACGGCCCGCCCCGGAGAGGGAGAGAAAAAAGCTGAAATTGCCGAGAAAAGTGTTTTTATTTATACAAGTCGCTGGAGATGCTCATCATCAGCGTTTTTTCCGAGCCATAAATAATTTGCGGAGAGAGGTAATATTCAAGCTGGCAGAGCTTTAGTTGTGCATCTTTAATGGAAGTTTTACAGAAGCTGAGCCAGTTCGTGCATATGCTGCTGCCTCCCATATGGAGGAGAGGAGACAAAAGGGGCACAGTTGGCTTGTCCTATCTTTTTATAAGTCCATCGACACTTAAATGCTAGCCCCGGAGAAAAAGCGACACAGGGGGACATAAACCCACTGTGGTTTTAGGAGGGAAGATAATGACTTTGTCTGCATTAATTTCTTCATCAGCCATCTTGTTTCCTCAGACAGAGTGGTTATGAGGCCCTCTCTGAAGGTCCTAGGTTATATAGATGCATTTCCCTGCATAATCCCGGCCCTAACAGTTGTTGTCAGCAGTGCATTGTGCGAGTTGGCAGCTGGGGAACATCTGTTTATAGGTAATGAGTGTTTGAGAAGCTACACCTCACTTTACCTTTAATGTGTTTTATTGGAGCACACTGATGGGAGCGCGCCTTTAACTTTTTTCTATTGTTGTGAATCAGCGAGAAGATTCCTTCAACATGGCCACCATTAGGAACAGCGGCCCTGGGCGACGCGCTTGATGAGAGCATATGATGGATCATTAATATTAACTTCTTTAAACAGAATACAATATGCAAGTCAATAAAGACTTCATTTTATGTTTTACTGCGAACCCACAACTCAGAATGTAATCCTGCCTCTTTGTTCGTGCCAACATGGGAAGATAACAACTTCAATAATGGCTGAATAAACATCGGAAATGTTTCGTTTCTCATGACTCCTGCTCCATTTCTCACCCTCCAAATCAAACAGGACACACCTCGCGGTTATGTTACATGCACACAGTGTCTATAGCTCAGGGCACTTCTTCCAGGACTTGTTCTTAAGGTGTTCGTTTAGACCTATTTTGGATTTAATTGTGTGGGTATTATGGAAATACTGGCCCCTGGAGCTTTGGTCATGTTAGTCTAAGGGAGGAGCGGGTCCTTCGGGGCATTGGTGTCCAGGACGCTGCCTGAGAAAACACTGCTCTTAAAGGGAAATGAGTGATCAGTCAATATTTCCTCAGTAAATGGAAACAGACTTAAAAAGATGATTATTCTTCTGAGAGGGAGTTCAGGTTTTTCTCATTATCACCCTAAGTGTCAGTGTAATACAAATAATAAAATCCTAGTGCATAGTGTGTTCTAAATTAAGATGTCGAAACAATGATAAGCTTATAATAAAACCTGTGTGGAAATGTCAAAACACCTCAGTATTTTGCTTAGAGTAAAACTAATGACATTATATTTTTTATTGCTCAAACAGGATTCATGCTACATAACCGCATCACCATAAACCATGCCACTGTTCAGATAAGTGAATAAAGTAATAAGCCCATGCAGAAAGACCCATAACATTGCTTTAAAATGTCATAAATCTAAGAACAGATGGGACTCCTCTGCATTACTGTGGTCACCATCGTGGAGCCTTCATCTATTTCATTCTTTATTTTCTATCTATTTAATTTTTTGCAGAAGTGCCTGCGCGGCTCTTATTTCTCTCTGAGGAGCTGTCACCTTACATCTGAAGGCCAGTTTGTACACAGCGCCCTGTCTCAGTGTGTGTATCGCTGCCAGAATTATATAAAGCGCTAATAAAATCAGCTCAAGTGTTCTTCCGAGTGGTGGGGATGCCCTTTGGTGGTTCCCGGATCTTGCTCTATACTGTACATAAAACCAGTCTATATATTCAGGGGAGGATTAGTTTTGAATATGTAAAGTGGGGGTCCGCGCTGAGAGGGGAAGGGGAATGGCATAGTGCTCTCTCGGCGATGCTGCGCGTCGGTGTTATCGCTCCCCTCTACCAGCGGGTGAAAGAGGGTGCCACCGGCGTCTCTGCTACTGGAGGTCCCTGCCTGTTAAGTTGCAAGGAACAGACAGCAACACCCAAGAGACACAGTGTGTGAGAAAAGAGCAACAGAAAGATTGTGTGTGTGTGTGTGCACGTGTTTTCCAAGGACATTTACACCTATCTTTCACTTAAGATGGCCTCGATGAAACTCCCTTCACAGTTTAAAGAATGGAGTCAGCACAGTAGAAAGAATTGCAAAGTAGTATTTATGATGTCGAAGATATTTAGAAAAAATAATGTAGAAACATAAATTACAAAAATGACTTAGTATTGTGTGTCGAAAAATAAAAAAAGCCTAGTATAGTATTTACATTTATTTTAAAAACATAGTCTAGTATGTCAAAACAATTCTGAAAACGTGACTTAGTATTGTATACCAAAGAATAATCAAACAATAGTATTTTATATATATATATATATATGATGTATGACATACTTTACTCTCAGTAAGCTAATGTGTTGTTTGTGTTTGTTTTTGAGTGTAGTACATATGTGTCGTCATCTGTATCTGTATGTTTTTGTCTAGAAAAATAACAGTTTTTCACACAGGAAGTGATGATCTGTGCATCTGTATCAGAGTCGAATAGTGTGTGCTGTTTGGCTCTGAACAATCCACCCAGATGTCTCATCTGCTATGCACAGGTCTAGAGGGGCACACACACGCACGCGCACGCACACACACGCACGCGCATGCGCACGCACACGCACACGCACACGCACACGCACACGCACACGCACACACACACACACACACACACACACACAGTGCGACGACACCAGTAATAAATATACCATGCTGTGTGTTTACTCACATAAGCTCACCATCACTCAAATTATGACGGAGAACCATTAGAACGCGAAAGAGCCTCAGAGCTAATTGTTAGCGCACAAAACCCCCTCCTTCCTCACTCCTCTGACATTCAAACTTCAAAATATTAATTTGGTCGGGATGATCCAGGTTGCTCTTGGGCGACTGACAAAATGATTGAGGAAAGGAACGACTTCCTGCCGCTGTAGCAGGAGTCACAAACACTGCTTTTAATTAGGCAGCAATCTGGGAATCAGTCTGTGTCTGACCTGCCTGTTGAAGGACGGAGAGCTAAATATAAGTTGCAATGGGTACGATGCCTGTCAATGTGTGCGTATTCTGCTATCTACAAAATACGTCATCAACAGTTTTAAATAGATTGAGATGCTGAATTGTCATTATTAGAGATTGTAAAACGATGAAACGGGCAGAATAGAAAAAGGTGAGTTGTGTTGACTCGGTTGTCCTGAGCAGCGTTTATAGATACACAGTAAACTAAGTCTTGATTTGATTCTCAGGGCACATCCTGTCATTTACTATTTGAAGAGAATAAATCATTGAAAATGTGGATAACGCAAGAAGAAAAAAGAATAAGGACCTAGTTTCTGCATCCAATTCTGTCCTTACCCTTTTTTACTCTCGATTGCAGAGAAAGTCTTCCTCACCCTCTCTATGTCCATGTTCTCTTTCATTGCAAACTTTAGTTAAAATAGATCTTTGCTGGACTTAATATGGGGGCGGTTTTGGCGCAGTGGTTAGAGTGTTGATCATCAGATCAAGGGGCGTTGGTGAACTCCAGTTCGAAACCCGCCTTGGCGTCAGGCCGTTGTGTCCTTGGGCAAGACGCATTTGCTCCTGTGGGTAATGTCCACAATATTGGCATTTACATGTCTAATATGTGTAATATGTCATTGTAAAGCGCTTTGAGCACCTGTAAAAGCGCTCTAATTAAAAAATGTAATCCATTATTATTATTATTATTAATATCTTGAACATTTAAATAATCTCTTGTTTATCACGACAACAGATTCCGACAGTTTTAAATCCATGATGTAAGGATGTCTTCTCTGTATTTATGGACAATTGTTGTATCGAGTGTATTTCTCATAGTACCCTTCATACTGAAAAGCCTGTCGTACGTAATCTCATTGGCAATAATAGCAAGTAGAATTAGCCCTGGATATCCTGAAAGACAACTTGTGTCCCACAGGTTTTTTTAAATAGGAAAAACTTGATGTTGATATCTCACCTCAACGATAGCCCCGTCCGGTTGACGGAGGAAGTGTCTGTATCTCTGTTTCTGCCCACTCAGGTACAGAGTGTAGACTGCCACATGGGTGCTGGTCTCCCCCTCTGGTGGGGGTTCACCCTCCCTTGGGGGGTCATTAGGGACTGCTGAGCCTGCCAAGGGGTCCTCTGCTGTCCAGATATAGTCGTAAACTGTAACCTAATCAAGCAAAGACATTAAAATACATTATGATAAATTGATGATAATGAAAAACTCTAAGATCCTGCATAAAAATAAGGTTTAGGATTAGAGTTTGTAATCAATGTACCGTATATTATAACTGGCTTCAACCCACTGAGTTGCTCATTTTATTTACATACAACTGCGTACACCAGATAAGCTCCACTGGTGCATCAGCCGCTGATTCCTAGAGAGTCCTGTGGGGCCTGATCTGTGGCAGGTAAAGAGACAGGTTGTGTTTGTGATCATGCATACATATGTATAATCCTGGTGGCAGGCTTGTTTATGACTCTTTGTGTGTCTGTGTGTGTGTATTGGGGGCTTACACACCTGTAATGCGCTGCCCTTCTGTATTAGGGTGAGACACGGGGAGCAAGCGGAGCGTGTAACGTGTTATATAGGTCATGTAACTCGGAGTCATCCATGTGTGAAGATCATGGAAGCTCTTTCCCCCTCTGATAGTGTCTGCGGGTGAAGCTTTAATGTGTGTTGATCATGCATTAGGCTGGATCTTATACATTATTTCAACTTAAAGGCAACTTTGTTTATCCCAATGCAACAACATTAAATGAATGAAAATATCGAACTGTTGTTTGACATAAATCCTGTGTTCCTGCTTCAGACTTCCGGGCAAAGTGAGGCCCTTATGTCCTGTTCTGGGATGTGATAATTACTAGCAAAAGGCGCTTTCACACCAAGTACTTTGCCGTACTTAGTTCATGAGAACTTAGTTCATCAGAACTCTTTAGTTCTGATGAATTAAAGAGCAGATCGCGTTCACACGATCCTGAGGGAGGATTAGGCAAATGAAGCCGCTGACATCACTTCTTCTTCTGCTTTGGGTTTACTGGCAGGCCGCAAACAACTTCACGGCGTATACTGCCACCCGAAGTCCCCGGCCGGAAGTCCCCAGCAGCTTCTACTGAAGCCTTCCGAGTAAATCGCCAGAACGCCGACATCTCCTCATCTCCACCGCTCCCACGTTTTATTTTGTGTTGCCATAAGTTAGTCTCTCTCCGTTGGTGCGCAGGGCTAATGCTAATAATCTTAATGCGAGTAAATAAAATGGCGGCTTCACAAAACCCTTTGGGAGTTTTACGGGGCGTGGTTTGCAATCCGCCCAGCCAATCAGAAATGGGAACTTTTCACCACCTTTTCAGTCCCTGCTAGAGAGCAGGTACTTTCATGGGAGAACAAGTTCTCATGAATTAAGTTCTAGTTCCGGATTTTTTTGGTGTGAACGCACATTTTCGGAACTATACTAGGAAAAGTACTCCGGTGCAAAAGCGCCTATTGAGTCACATGTATAAAACTATTCAAGATTCAAATATCCAAAGATTTAAAGGCTTTATTCTGAAAGGCAAAAAAGGTCAATCGTAGTTGTTGGACTTAAATATCTCAGTTCCAGGCTCCTCCAACAGTGCAACATACAATATAGTTAAGAAATAAGGAAGTACTATCCCTAACTTAACGTACATTTTAGGCTAATTTGAACACCAAATGACCTAATTTTGACCCCCCCATGCTGTCTTTTTAACTCTGAGTCATAACACATACCATGGTCACGTTAAAGCACCAATGGCGTTAGTAAAAACCTGCAAACAGTCTGTACGTCCATCTGCTATAGGGAGAAATGTAAGCCATAATGCAAAAGTTATCCAACACCCAAGACTCATACCAGGTAAAAGCTAATGGACCCACTCACACACACTTGGAGTAATGACAAGGAGGAAGTTTTTCCAAGTAGTTTCTTAAATTCAAGGTGACCTCCTAATTGGCTGCGTAATTATGATTGGTTTAAAAATACAGAAAAAGGGAAAAAGGTAAACTCATTCAGCAGGCCGTGAGTGGCAGGGTCAAGCTGAAGGAGAGGTTTAATTTGGTGTTGTATCGCTGTCAACCCGCACTTATAAACGGTTAGCCAAACACAACTCTAGGCACTTCACCGAGAAAACAGTGGGAGCCATTACCGCACTCGTAATTGGAGACGTTGCATAAACGGCAAACCAGAGGAGAAAGGACCTCATTGTCAAAACGTCAAAGAGTCACGAGTGCAGAAAGACTAGCGAAGAACATTTAAAAAACGTGTGTGTGTGCATGTAAGGGGGAGGTAAGGACGCAAGGATGCATCTCTTGAACGCTAATTAAGACGCTCATTAGTGAAAACGCCTGAACTGCGCCTTGCCTCCAGCTTGGCCTCTGCCCACACTGGAGGAAACTGATTACCTGAGTCCTTTAAGTAATCAGCACCTCTGCTAGGCAGCAATCAGTCTGTTTGGATAGTGTGTGTATGTTGAATTGCTGCTTTTTTAAGGAAATACAAGTGTGTGCAGAAACTCCCAGGTTCGTTTCCTACATTGTGTGGCTCTTGTAGGACGATACAGTACAAATCACAACCATTTAAAGTCACGAATATGGAGAGAACTGACATCTTTCCCGCTGTGCTAGCCACAGGAAGTCCGGCTATTACCCTGTGAAGGCCCAACTCAAGGGTTTCATAACCCAAACTGTACAGGGGTGATAGAAACACCATGTATGCAGCCTCCCAAGTCACTTTGGCTAACACACCTGCTTAAATCCCCCTGTTTGTATGTTTTTTGGCTTGCATGAAAATAGATTTTTCTTTATGTTAGCCATGCCACCATCCTACGCTAATTAGCACGTGAAATCCAGTTGACAAGACTAGACAAAAGCTTGAAAAGGTGTTTGTGTGTTCGGTTTGGGTGATGCCATTTCATGCAATGCACCATGGCTCTCAGGACGCATCACCGCCAAGACACAAAAAGGGAAAGAGCATTAGAGGGGCCTGTCTGCTCGACACTACTCTGTTCTGCTCTGTTGTGTTGCGTTATGGTGCTAGCCTGGCTTCTAGCCCTAGCTTGAGTGCTCTCTCCACTCCACCATTGTTCCATTTGATAGCACTAAGTGACTGATTTAGGTTCAATGCCTGCATGGAGCAGACAGGCCAGCTGTGGGTTAAGCAGATAGCATTCAAGTGAGCTAACCCAATTGAAACCCAATCAAGCCGGGATTTATTGTTGGGGTCTGTATTTAGAAATCTGATAGAGTCTGCATCAGTCCCTTGACTTGCATCAGGAGAGACGGGCCTTATTTATTTTAGCGGAGGACTATAAACGGCTGTTTTCCAGCAGGGACATCAATTTCAGGATTTGTAGACATTACCGCAAATGCACACAGAGGACGGGAGGGAGTGACAGGGGCACAGGAAGTGGGGATGACACAGCTGCAGACATGGCTCCATGGTTCACAAATAGAGTCTGCCTTTCTCAGAGAAGATACGATTTCACACCAACCGAATGATACCGTATGAAAGCAACATAAAAGCAATCGGCACTTAAATGCATGTGCCTGTGGATAACTTTTTTCTTTTAAAATGGGCTGACATGTTGTGAAAAATGCCTGACCTGTCAATCATGTTTATTCAAGTGTTCAAATATAAAGTCTGTCAAGAGATGGATTTATAATTATTTCACTGTGGTGTTAGTGTAAGGCCAAAAAGAAAGGCACCACTGCTTCAAACATTAAATGGATATTATTTTGTGTTGTGTTTAAAAGAAGGGCCGTAGTTTGAGTTAGGGAAAGTACAAGTTGTTGAGATTTGTTTTCTGTCTGGTTATTTAATATTTGTGTTACTTTTTTGATACTTTTGGCTCACATGCTTGATTAGCATTTAAACGTGCCTCTAACAACTAAAAAGAGGGAGGAAAGTATTTCAGAGAAAGTGGGAATTAAACAGTCATTTTCCATTGTCCTTTACTGTCATACATATCTTCATATCTCCTTCATTTCGTTGGACACAAACAAAGCACATTATAGTTACAATGGGAATCACTCCCGTTCAAAAATGTGAAAGTCACCCATCGAGCCACCATTTTGAAAACACTACCAGAAGGGGGGATGCATCAGCGATTAATAAACACAAACCAACAAGGGCCCAGAGTGAGTGAGTTATCCATAGCCATTAAATATTAAGCTTTATGGAGAGAGGGAGTTTACATGTGTGCTTAAATGCATCAGTGTATGATGTATGATGGGAACACACATGTGTTTCGCTGAACTGAAGGGAGGAGAGAATTAAGGAGAAGTCTCCACGGTCGGGCAGGCTGAGCCGGGCTGGCGACTGTCCAGGACCGGAGCCTGAGGCGTGGGCACGAACAGGCCTGTCGGTCCCCCTGATCCTTTAATGATTGATCCAAACTAGATAGCCATCATTACCATTCGTGCACTCTCTCTTCCCCAGGTCTCCCTGCCTCTGTCTAATTTTACCTTTCATTTGCATGTTCCCATGGACTAATTAAATCTTTCCTCTCTATTTCTCTCTCCCTACGTCTCTCTCTCTCTCCGTGTCCATTGGTATGAAAAATAATGCAGCACATTATTATGTATGAAATGTGAGGGAATAATGTATTCCAGTTGGTTGAAGTTCTGTAGACCCTGTACTGTATGTAATGAGCACAACAGAAGTCGACTTGCTGCACTGTGAACACCATACCTCCCTTTCCTCCCCTTTTAAAGACAAAAGCCTCCCTCCATACTCCAGCCACACACTTCACTTACCCACCATACATCCATAGGTGGGCTTTGGTTTTCTCCTGCCACTGCCGTGATCATTTTGGTTTGTAGTTCTGTCCCACTTGGCTTTAATTTACAGTGGGGAAATAATTAGAATCTCACTTTTACGAAGAGTGGAGTGAAAATGTAAACAATGCTTCCCTGCGGGCGGGTGCTTCATCACTTTGACAGGTGCATTTGAATTTGCCTGGGTGGCGGACAGGTTTGGTTATTTATGTGTCGCACATGGAAGCCCCGGCTGTGGCTGGGACTACGGCTGGGACCGAGACTGGGGAAGAGATTGGAACTCTGTGGAGAGTGGGAGATAAGTTGAGATTTGGGAGAACACTGAGGATGGTGCTGGTTCTGGACATGGTGCTGAGAACAGGGCTGTTGCTGGTCCTTGCACTCTGAAAGGTCATAGCGTATTAGGGTTAGATCCGGATGTGGATCCTGTGTGGATCTTTGGCGTGGGGATCTAGGTGCTTTACTTGGTGGTATATTTGGAAATATATTGAGCAACAGCTGTGTATGGACTTGACTTTATCTCAAATAAAGCTTCCTAGGGTTAGGGTTAGGAATTCAGGCTTGCCCCTGTAAGAAGAGACAGCCTGTTAAATCAAGACATGGCAATGGATGAGGCTTAATGGTCTCCATAAAGCCCTCAAATGGTGAATGACATAAGATTTTGAAAGGAAGTATCATTGTGTTGTATCAAATGAATGCTATAGCACTTTAAACTACCTTTGAAAGCACTTTGAATTGTCGCGTACAGAAACGTGCTATATAAATAAACTTGCCTTGCCTTACCTAAGGATGCTAAATTGTTTAACCAAATATGCCGTCAGAATATTATATCTTAATTGTTTGTCTTTTAGAAATGGCTTAAATGCTCATAAAACTTTATTAACCACTGCATGGAAGCTACGGTGTGTTCGAACAGACCAGGTCACTGTTTTCAATATCCTATATTTCTCTACCTCTTGTATTTATTTGTGTGTAACCATTTGACACGAGATGTTTCAGTAGATTTCAAACAAAAGGCAGTCACTACACGAACATGCAGCGGGCACACTAGATAGAGCATCAATGATTATTGCCAAGTGAGAGAAGAGGTAGACGTGGTTGCTTCTTTTGTCCACAGATCCACACACACACACACACACACACACACACACACACACACACACACACACACACACACACACACACACACACACACACACACACACACACACACACACACACACACACACACACACACACACACACACACACACACACACACACACACACACGCTCACAAACAGACAAAGCCTCACACAGTGCGAGGCAACGCATGCATGCATCTCCAGTGCCTGCGGGCGCTTGGGCTAGGCAGCAGGGAGAGGGGGGGGGGGGCAGGAGGGGAGATGGAGAGGAGGGGGGGGAGAGAAGTGTGCACTGTGCAGAGGCTCTCTAAGCTATAGAGGGTCAAACCCTCCACTCCACCCCCCCCCCCACCACCACCACCACCACCACCACTACCCTGTCTGTCTGTCAGAGCTGGCCCGGGCTCAAGGCCTCTTTGCTGAGCACTGGGTTCATGCAACACTGTATGTAGGCACACACACACACACACACACACACACACACACACACACACACACACACACACACACACACACACACACACACACACACACACACACACACACACACACACACAAGTGCCAACACATCCTTATGGACACACACACACACACACATTTGAAATAACAGTCACATATACTGCAGTACAGATGGACAAGCTTTGTACATCAGGGGTCATACTGCACAAATGCACATGCTCATTCACAGAGATATTCATGCATGCACATGTACACGTACACGTACACACACACACACACACACACACACACACACACACACACACACACACACACACACACACACACACACACACACACACACACACACACACACACACACACACACACACACACACACACCACACACACACACACACACACACACACACACACACACACACACACACACACACAACACACACACACACACACACACACACACACACACACACACACTGGCTCCACATACAAGGTCAAGACATCATTGCACATGGCTGGGAACAGACCGAACCACAGAGCAGAAAAGACCACCGACATACATGCATGGGTAAGCCAAGCAATGTCAGCCATTAGAATGGAAATAGATATGCTATTATTGTAAATTTGCCCAATATGTGGACGCTTCGCGGATATAATTGGAGCAGCTTGAAAATGGCATGGATGCACACTGTCTGCGTTGGGACTGATTTGGCTGAATCAAAGGTCTGTGTCTGGTTAAACGCACCACTGGACAAGACAGGCCACCCATTCATATTTGCATGCAGGGACACACATAATGAACACACGGGTACACACGCGGAGTGACAAAAAGGCTAGTACGCTACAGTGGCTCTCATACACCCTCCTCATTACAGTGGCTATAAAGCCGAGATCGCAGGCTATAAATATTCCAAGTGCAATACCGCACTCCATCCAACAGTAGCACAGACCAAATTGGACTTTGAGAAAAAAGATAAACAAGCAACAATGACTATATTTACATTCAGAAAAAAACTTTAAAAGAGATTATGCAGTGAGATAATATCTCTGAGTGCCTGCGATAATCCAGAAAATGAGATATGCATAATTCACTGTTACTAATCTCCTTTGCAGAAAATAAAGCCTACTCCCAGCCTACAGTAAACAACTCTGAGAGTCGCCCATCGTTCCCTTCCACACCATGTCTGACTCACTCCCCTCAGGAGATCACTTTTCCAGGTTTGTTTAGAGCGCATTGAAGTTCACCTGCAACTTTATTTGACAAAGGAAAATATGTGCGCTCAGGGATAATAAAGAAGGATGATTAAAACATTAAAGGTGATAAATTAATCACTCCACCTGCAGATATGTAACCTTCATCATGCACACATAAGCCAAAGTAAAAAATGCAAATTCACAACTTGTTTGTTTAATTTAAGATATAAGCAATATTAAAGGATTATATATGTAACACATGTGCATTCATGCCTCTAATATAAGTTATATTTGGCAAAAGTTTAATCATGCAAACAATCACACCGACAGTAAAGCTCTAGTATTCACGCCAAACAAATTCAGTGTTGACTTGCTCCCCACTGATAATCCTTGTAAACACATGTTCCTACTTAAAGTGTATGAAACACATATTTTAAGACGTTTGCTCAGAATCCCAGAAACTCAGGCTCCGTATTAAGATGCTCCAGACAGATGTCAAAGTTGAGTATTGCCATTGATATCCAAAATGTAACTTTGGAGAAGCTTCAACCTAATCAGGCCTCCCAGGCAGGAGGTGATAAGTATCCGAGCCAATAACCCGAAATGAGAGTTAGGGAATCAGCGGTAAGACGTATGCACGCACACACACACACACACACACACACACACACACACACACACACACACACACACACACACACACACACACACACACACACACACACACACACACACACACACACACCACACACACACACACACACACACACACACACACACACACACACACACACACACACACACACACACACACACACACACACACACACACACACACACACACACACACACACACACTCTTTAAGGTTATAAGTGAAACCCTTGTAAAAAAAAGAAAAGAAAAGAAGCCCCTCCAAATGTCTATCTCTCCTCGGGATGTCATGTGGGGCTGTTAAGACGCGACACCTGTCACGATCACCAGACCTTCCTCATCCCCTCCGGGCCGCAGGGAGCGGCCAAGGTCAAACTCTTTAAAGGAGAGGAAGGGAGAAAGGGGGAAAGAAGTGACTAACGACGGACAGTCACAAAGAATCAGATCTGTCAAGTTGGGCTGTAAAACCTCTGCGGAGTCAGAATCTGAATACTTTATTTAACTCGGAGGGAAATAGGATCTTGGGGCACTGGCAACATCTTAGAATAAACATTTATAAATATAAATGAAAATAGAGTAAAAGTGTCAATTCAAGTCCAAAAGCCACTTGGACACAGCTTCTTAAAGGGTGCACCTTTATAGATGAGTTTAAGTCAGCATTATATTCATCGTTGCCTCATAGAGTACGCAACGTTTTTCTGCATATAAGTCATGTGACATTTATTCTACGTTGGGTAAACCACATTAACAGTATGTCCACACGCAGAAAAACCTGGAGCTGTGCTCTTAATTTTGATTCCATGTGTCGGAGCCTCCTGCTAAATCTTATCACACTCTTCAACAGTCGAATGTGTTGCCTGATGTTTCACATTATGGAATGGCTAGGGAACAGGCCAGGGGCCTGTAGCATGGAGGAAGGAGGGGAGGTTGAGGATGAGGACAAGGAAGGAGGAACCAAAAAGCATCTCGAAGTGGTAAAAACCTGCCGTCAATTTAACTTTCTCCAGCTGGACATGTTTTGACAGCTGACAGGCTCATATTCTCATATACTCGCAAATCTCTTCCTCACTGACAGTCACATGAGGCAGGTGTCCGAAACATTCGATGAACACATTGTTTTGAATTGGCCTCCAAGAATCTTTGCTTGATCCTGTTCTGTGACACCGGGTCGAACATGCTGTAGGCGGCCCTTCCTTGTTTTGACTGGCTTTCTCCTCCTTTTTTTGACTCCCTCCCTCCTTTGCCTCTGAAAGAACAGCCTGCCCAGAACCAGGCTTTGGTAGATAATGACATCCTCTCCCTGGATTAATTGTGAGGGACACATTAAGCAATGGGGCTGACACTCCCTGTAATTAAACTGTTCACACCAACGAGTTCATACTGGAACACTTTCTGCTTTCTCCTTCGATGTGCTGCTAAAGCTGTTTAGAAATGGGATGAGACATTATAGGGCTGTGTTTGGGAGAAAAGGGAGTGCATGACCTTGTGAAATTGGTGGGATCCGCCTGTGTTCACACCGAATAACCATTTCTTGGTAATATAAAACCCGATCTCAAGATGATACTCGCACTTAATGAATCTTACGATGTGACACCATAGTGATAGCCCCTGTCCACTGAGCCAGCCAAGCTTTGTTTGTTAAACCACTGAAAAATGGTAATAACCAAGCGGCAACTACCAGGACTAACAATGTATCTAATGCGGAAGTACCAAAAACTGCAGTTCCTCGAACGGCCATTTCAGGCTGGTTTCAAAATCCAGTCAATCCCCATAAGTCCCCTTGTTAAAATGTCCAACTTTAGTGGTTTTAAATAAAAAATATATACAAGTTATGATAATAACTATCACTGCGTCCATCCCCTCACATGGCCAGGTCTCTGGGAAAGTGTGCATGGGTTTGGGTGTGCCTCTTGCTCCAAACAGCAGGTGATGAACAGAGGTCAAATAAGAGGCACGTGTATCAAAAAGAAAAATGCTGACTTGAACAAAGGAACAGACAAATGGTTAACAGCTCGCCACCCACAGCTCATTTAAGGTAGAGCTGGGTAAATGCCCTTAAAAGAACAGTTGTGCAGAAAGTAGTTATTCAAGCATTTGCGTCCTTAAAACCCTATATGTGTGAATTGGAGAGGAGATGAGATGTGTCTGATATTTATCTGCTTTTTTACCCTCCTTTTTTTTTGCACCACTGTGAACTGCCTTCACACATTACTGCCCAGCAAAGTCCGTGACCTTTTCAGGAACACAGGCATGTAGCTGTGCAGTCATATCTCATATTGAGCTCCCTAATGCTCCGACTGGATGCTGTGCTTGCTGCTACGTCGCTCGTGTCCTTGCCTGCCTGCTCGCTATCGCCTCGGGCCATCGGGGCCCACAGCGCTGTCCACAAAAAAAAGAAAAAAGAACCCATCCCCTGTAATTGAAGAAGCCACTTTAATGTGACATGCACATGCGGGCGTGGAAAGGTTTGCAAGTATACACACTTACAAATGACAGTATACTCACATGCATAGATGTACACATGAACGAATATACAATACATTGCTGTTTGGTAGACGTTATTGGGGGGGTTGGGCGAACTTCGGTGATCCCACTCCTACACACACTCGCGCACACACACCAACCATCGTCCAATAGTTGCCCTCTGACTCTAGACGACCCCTCCTGTGCTACTGAAGCACTTAGCTCCTCTCCTGGTGTTCCTGTGTTGCTGTTTTGGGTTCCTGTTCAGGAGCTGAGGGTCCTATTGTTGTGTGACAGCGGTTCCTGTGTATCCTGTCACAGTCCACTGCCCCCTCTGTCCGCCTTCCTCTTTAAATCGTCTTCTTCCTTCACCTACGTTTAGATGTTTGTCTCGGATGGCCTCATCCTCACTTTACTGTAGTATTTGCACGACGTGAAGTGCTACGTTTCATTGTCTTTTTTTACAGAGAGTAAAGATGCAATTACCCTCAAAAGTATTTCACCTGTGATACCATGGCTGCCCTGTATGGCACCTGACAAACAACCAGTAGTAGTTTGCAGTTCCTTTCTGCCACATATCAGATTTGTTGAAAAGTGAGTAAAGATGCCATGCTGACTCATTTACTCTGATACATGAAATGATTGTAAACTTAAACGGCACTTAGAGGGCAAAGACCTGCCAAAGCCAAGGCTGCATTCAAATGCCCCTGGGATAATCTTGTTTCCTGAGTTTGAACATTATTCTTTCGTCTAAGGTGTGTTCATGAGCTTTAAGGTGTCATGTGGAAACAACCTCCTTGGCGTAGGTAGTAATTATAGTGGTCTGGATAGGGTTATTTCGTTTAAAAACGAGAGGCATTACAGAATATTTCCGATTTAACTTTTCAACAATATTTAAACACCAAGTGTTATTTTTTTGTAATTGGTAGGAAACAAAATGGCGCTAGTATGGCTTTGATCAGGTGGTACCATCATGTCACTGCTTTACATTAAGATGGAGAACACATCCTACATGATTAACAGCTAGCCTCCCAGACTCAGGTTATCATTAGCACTCCAATCTGTGCTGTTTGACTCTCAACAGGTTTACTCCCCACCAACCACGCTGCTGTTGCAAAGCACCTTGGGTGTTCCCAAACTCGCCGCTGGTAACCCATTACCTAGACATACGGAGACAAACGGCACGAAGGTACGCAAATGTTGATGCAATCAGGTTGGGAAAACATCTCCAGGGCCACCACTCAAACCCCCTCTTTCCCTCCTTCCCCCGCTTCTTTTAATCTCTCCCTCTCTCCTTCAATTATCACAATGTCACTAGCACCACCACTGGGAAACTTCTGGTGAATTAACAGGAAAAGAGCTTTGCAGCCGGCGCTACACTCCGTCATTGTCATGGCGGTGGCTCTGACAAAACAGTTTGCGTACCTGCTTAAGTATTACAGAAATTAACACCTCCCTTCCAGGTACAGTAATCAACGGGGTGACGGGAGACAATTAATTAGGTCCATCTGCATCACTGCCTTTACATAATTAATGGGGCTCATTACTGAACTAGTATGATGTGGAGCTAGCTAGCACACACAAGCTTAGAGCATGATAGTACTTAACACGGTATTAAAGTGAAGACTTTTGTTTGTTTCATTTGGTACAAATGTTATTCTGATTGACTCATTTGCAGTGTGAACAGCAGTTAAATAAACAAATGGAAATGAATTATTTTGGCTGTATTCAAAGCTTTTGTTAGCCTCCATGCTAACCACCTTAACACAAAGACACAGTCACATTGGTTGTGATACAGAACAGCTGCCAAGTGACAACAACACTAAAGTAGGATATAAGAACATTCATTAATTATAAAGAAAACCTCCAAACATTTATTTAATTGAAGCACACTTTTAGGCCCCGACCACACGAGGACGAAAACGGTCGTTTGCGTTACTGTTTAGTGTCATATAGACAGTTCGGCTACACGAAGACGACCGAATACGGCACTAAACGACTGCGGAAACGATAACGGGTCCCAAGGTGGATAGAACGGCATACGCAACGCTCTGGGGGGTCCAACGGCTCCGTGTCTACGACCTATACGATAATTTTCGGATAATGATGAGGCAATAGCCCCGCCTCTCCCCACCTCTGCTGCTCACCCCCGCGTCAAAGTAAACTGCACACTGAATTCAGATTATTTATCTTTCTCTCGATATGGACATAAACGCGAGTGAAGTCTAATCTGACAGGACGGAGACACCTCTCAATCTACCTAAACTAGTTATAAATATGTTTATTTTTACTGTCGGCCGGGTCACTCATTACTGGATCAGCTGCTGCATGAGACAGACACTGACGCTGTCAGAAGAGAGGGATGAAAAAGAGAGGCTCTGTGTATTTTATTATTATATTATATAGAGTCGTTATTCATTTCTTTTAAAGCTCAATAAATAACAAAGAAGACCTTTGACCGGCACTTTTATCCGGAAGATTTTAACTTTAATACACGTTGACTGGCGAAAAACGCCCGATTCCCTCGGCTCCCACCGCGGAGAATAAACAGAAGGGCAACCATGACAACCATGCTTCTTCGCTGCTTTTGTGGAGGAAGTTACAGCGCCACGTACAGGCTCCTGCATATGTACTGCAGCTTCTCCAGCGGTTGGAGCTAAACGGAGCAGTCTCGTGTGGACAGACACTATCCGGTGAATATTGCGTGTGGACGGAAGCTTTTTTGCGATTGCGTTAATCCTATGAGTTTAGCCGTTTTCGTCCTGGTGTGGCCGGGGCCTTAAAGCAGTGGTTCCCAACCTGGGGGGCGCGTCCCCCTTGGGGGGGCGCCAAAGATCGCAGGGGGGCGCCAGGCCTCAGATGATTTGAGGCCAAATATCATCTTTAGACTATTTTTTTTTTAACACTTTTTTTTTTTACATATAATTGTAAGGCAATACATGATTGTCACTAAAAGCCTTGTCTCTACATTACAATAATTGATTAATTAATTTTAATAAAAATTCAAGTTAGTAGCTATTAAAGGCAGAAAAAGACAGAAATGTATAATTCTTTCTATAGAAATGTTTCTTCTGCCCTTAAAGTTTCCAAACCGGGCTTCTCTGGATAAGCGCATTTTTAAAGCATAGTCATTGTCCATGCCGTTTTCAGTTGGATCATTTGTCACAGTTGCTCCGATCAGATCCGTCTCCTCCATTTTGTAGATATTTACGACTTTTGAATCCACATAAACACATCGGCAAAATCCGGCTTACATGTGTTTTAAACAATTGAATCCCTTTGTGAATTGTTTCCACTTCCACGCCGTCCTTTAATTTCTTCATACAGCGGGAATCCAAATGAATTAATCCTGAGTCCAATAACCATCAAAGTCACTCCAATAGTGCTCCTTAATTACGCTTTCATCCTCCTTTAACAAAATACTTCACATTCATCCAGTTTGTGACAGTAGTTGTAGCATTTTTGAGACTTTTAAACTTTAATTACGGCTGTTGCCCCCCCCCCCCCGTGTGTGTGTGTGTGTGTGTGTGTGTGTGTGTGTGTGTGTGTGTGTGTGTGTGTGTGTGTGTGTGTGTGTGTGTGTGTGTGTGTGTGTGTGTGTGTGTGTGTGTGTGTGTGTGTGTGTGTGTGTGTGTGTGTGTGTGTGTGTGTGTGTGTGTGTGTGTGTGTGTGTGTGTGTGTGGGGGGGGCAACTTCCAACAGGAATCATTTGGGGGGGCTCTTGGGAAAAAAGGTTAGGAACCCCTGCCTTAAAGGACGCTGTAAATAGCAGTGTGAGGTAAGTCTTGAAGAATTTCAATCATGACAAATTGGTGGTTGAGCTAATCCCCCCCAACTCAGCTGTTATCCACAACACTTGAGGCATTTGATCTTTGATGGAAACTCATAATTGTTCCTTCCTTCCTGCCTACAAGTCAAATTAAAGAGTACACAGGTAGATGCATCTTTGACTCATTCACACTATTTGCTAAAGCTCCACTACTGACATCTTAACCTCAGTCATAGTTAAACCTCAGAGGAACTCAAATTATCATATGGCATGCAGGAATCTATAATATAAAGTTAATTGGCGAGAAAGTAAAAATTAGATTATGTTTAATGACCGCCTTGTGGAAATTACAAGTTTGATAATCATAGGCCATTTGCAGGTTATTGAATGTGGATCCTCTTTTTATTGTTTCAGTGCTGGAGGGAGATGCAGCGTCAGACAACATGTGCTGGCTTTAGAGTTACAGCATCCGGAAAACAGTTTTTAAACTTTGATTTGCTTCAACTAAATCCTGTATTGTTATCTTGCCAAGTGTAAAGTATTTTTACTATTAATGCCAACATATATAGCCTGTTGTCTTATCTTAGATGAGGTCTGCTCAACATAACACATGACACTCTTCCTGTCCCATTGCTGCGTACCTTACCCTTTACATACTAAATTAACCTTAAAAAACATTCACTTGTGTTAACTATAGTTGCCCTGTATTGCACCTGACAAACAACCAGTATCAAATTAGTCTAAAACATTGCTGCAGTTTCTTACTGCAACATGTCTGAATAGTTGAAAATGTTATATCCTTTTAAGAGCGTGCTGTTCAATAACTTTCTAAAATTGGCTCAATATCAGACGGCTGCTGTTCCTGTGAGCACCTTGTTTTCCTTCTCCTCATTCCTCCTCTCTCTCACTCAGCTAATGAAGGCCTCGTGGCCCACTGTTATTAAAATTACGCCCTTGCCTCTGATATTAATTGGTTCCGTAATAAGGAATGCGTCGGATTCATTATTTAATTGCAAGGGCATATTTGGAATACAGTTTCTGAAATGTATTTTTAATGAAAAACACTACATCCTGACCTAATCATATCAACCTTATTCTATCTAATTAAGGATGCAAAAAATCATTAGAGTTGCAAAATATTAGCTTCAGCTCTGTCGGGCTGCTCCTTTGCTTGCCTTCATGAATATATTTTTTTTCCTGTCTATGATAAATAGTTAATGAGGGAAAAATGACAAAAATTAGCATGAAGGCAAATTAGTCTAATAGGGATATGTCTTTGCTGAGTTTGGAAAGTGACCCTTTTCACAGGAGAAATTGTTCCAATAATTATGAAATAATGGCACGGCCCATCTTATTTTGATGAAAAATGGTCGGCTTGAATAATGGAAAAATCATAAAATGCAATAACCCTACATTTTCATCATGCTGGAGAATGTGTTAGCATTTTATCAGTTTAATAACGGCAAATTAAGGATAATATGAAGTATGCTGTAATTGTTGCTGTGGAGGAAGATATGCAGTAATGCAGGGATGATTTAGCCGAGCCACCACAGCAAGAGGCCATCAGCGGCTAAATGAAGCATTTTCTTAATCACAAACTTTAGGGGTGTAATTTCTTTCAAAGTCTCCAAAACATTGGGAGGTTCCATTTTCTCCCAATAAACAGGTCCATCACCATCCCATTAGCAGTGGTGTAGTCACCTCTCTGAGGCAGGGCTGCACTTCATTAAGGCTTAAAAACAGGTGGTAAAAGAATAGCAGATTAACTCTTTATTTATGTAGGTACAAATGAAGTAAATAATAGTCAACATGTTCTGTCTTATTCATCCCATTTTTCTCAGTGATTCTGAATTAGGAGAACAGGAAGTGAGAACAGGAAGTGAGGTCACTCGTGTCCGGTTATATTTTTGTAGACACCAACTGTTGAACGGCAGTCAATCATTCACCAGGGTTTGACTGAAGTTTCTGGTTCCATTTCACCCCTTCCCAGCCGTGTGAACTTGTGTGAGCAAAGAGCAGCGGAGTTAATGAACATGGAGAACACCGAGCGATGTGTGCCACTAACACATTCTGCAGGATAAATTAAAGGGTGGCTGCAGTTTGAACGCTGCGTTCCATTTTCCCTTATCTCAACAAGTCACATTTTCAATCACTATGCAAAGATTTTACATCGGGTGTAGGCTCGGCGCTAATACACTGCCCTTCCCTGTGTCATCTCCATCGACCTACCGGCTGTGAAACATCCGACAGCCTCTCGTGAGCAATAGTAATTTCATGGGGATATGCATTTATAGGAACTGGGATCCTGCATGTCCCTAGCAGTTGTCTGAAGAATGCCCAGTGTAACATATGTATCCCAGTATGTGTGTTGATTGAGCAGTCTTACTTTAATGAAATATCTTCGGAAATTGGTTTCCACAGACTAATCAGGCAGCCCGCTAGCCGAGTTTCTGTTTTGGTAATTATCTTGTACTAATTAGAATGAAGCTAAAGACCTCTGAGATGAATTCTCTGCTTTCTGAAATGTAACTAAAGAAAATGTAATGATACAAAATGAGCCTGTTCTATACATCTCCTCGGACGTAATATCTTGGTTAAAGTGACCAGATTGGATGCGGTATTGTCGTTGTGATTCCTTTCTTTACAGACCAATCCAGCAGATAACGATAGTGACCTTTTGTCTCTCCTTAAGAAAACATCCATTAGCCCAATTAATCACCAAGCGTTTGAGGAGACGACTGCTTACCTTGCGCCTCTCCCCGTTGAAGCCTCTCCATTGCTCCGCCTTCTTGACAATGTAGCTCAGTTCCTGATTGGACAGCTCCAGGTCTTGAGGCAGGAAGTAAGTTCCCTCCTTGGCTGTGAGGCGCTGAAAGACATCCAGCATGCGACCATCGTTGTGACATCTAGAAGGGGAGAAATAAGTGATGAGGGGGGGACGCAGTGACGCCATTCTGAATCACAGCCCTGTAAAGGTCACATGTGGGCAAATGCTAAAGCAAGGACACGCATGCATATTTGTTTTAATGGTTATAATCACAGCTAACTAGCTCTGTGGCTAGCTCCTAGCATCATGTATTTTTTTCATATTGGCTGGCTTATACTGTATGGTCAAATCACAGTGATCCCAACTGGCTAGAAGAACTTCTATTGATTAGACACTACAAAAGTCTAATACATCGATACAAACACAATGAGAGAGCAAAAGGAATCAAACAAATTGACCTGTGAGTAGGAAGCACTTTGTAAAGACAAGCTGCAGCGCTGGCTGTGTGTCTACGCGGCGGTACATCTGTTACTGTGTGGGAGTCAGATCCTGGGATAGTCTTCAGTGTTATTGCCGGGCTTCAAAGATGGCAGATGCAATGGACGTGCTGGTTGCAGATGTGTCTGGAGAGACCGGCCTGAGTCACAAGAAAACGTTCGGCGCAGCAGAAGGCGTATTGATTCATACCTCCCGATGAGCGCACACCACCAAAATGTTGCTTTTCTTTTACCACACAAGGGTGCACGCAGCCAACCCCTAAAAAGAATCACCATGTCTGTAAACAAATGCCTTGGCTGACCATCAAAACCAGCAGACCTTTCGCCCTTCCATAGAGAATCTATCCTGTCAGAGGGTAATCAACTCTCAAATAAAACCAACATCAAGGAGACGGGGATTTATACGAGAAGCTGGTGTGGAGCTTTGAACTCAGCATCATTCCCCATCGCTCTTGGGAGAAGGATGTTTGTAGAATGTTGACCTCAGACACAGGAATAGCACGCATTCATTTTGATCCTACACTTGAATTGCGCTTCTCATTCATTTATGCGCTCGCTGTCTTGGAGGAAATCAGCATCTTTGCATCTTTGGACTTCAAAACTGGCTGATTTCCTTGGTGTTGGGAGTGCTCTGAATTTCAGTATATGTAACTTATATACAGTAGGGGGTCCGACCTTGATGATAAGGCTTTCCTTTAGTGGAGGGGTCCCCTTAAGGACATGTTAACTTATGGAATACATTTGAACAGAATATTCGACATTAGCAGGGTGGATAGAAATGGAAGGTCTTTTTTGTGTGGGAAAAGCTTTACAACTTAATTATGTATGCAGTGTTTTCTATCTTTGACTATGATATTTACATTTTATTGGCAAACAATTAAAAGCATTGCCCTACCTCCCAATCCCATGCCAATGCTCATGCATTTACTATAAATATCAGCTGTTAATCTTTAAGAAGAGGTCCAGATGTAAACTGTACATGCACACTTGAGAAGGACATCACTTGTGTAAGAAAATGCAAATTAAGTGTCTTTTTAGTTTTTGAACCTTGTAATCATTTGCATGTATTTGCACCACAACCACTGTGACATCACTTTTTTGTATCTATGAAGTTTCAAACAGTATGGAGATGTAAAGCACATCACTGATGTGTATATTTGCAGCCAGTGAATAAAGGCTGCCTAAAATGTAATTAAAAAAGGATAACAGTCCATTCTATCTATACATATAGCCAGAGGCGTTTTTTTAGAAATAGGTCACGCTCTGTGTCAGAGCCCCCTTCCTTGCAGCCAATAGGAAACTGTAACCCATAAAATTATCAGCCTTGCTTCAGCCTCGTGGCCTACATTCAATACAAACCAGCGTGGAGGTTGAGTGGCAGAAGTCATTATTCCCCGCTGCTGTTTTAATATTGTCCATTTAGCCGGAGCCCGATAAGCGTCCCGCTTACTGAAATTAGATGGTACCCTCTCCTCGGCCGCCAATCTCAAACTGATTAATTCAATAAGGGTTTTCTTACATTTTGAGCCGTTAATGGAATTTGGTCCTTTATGGGGGTGGGAGAACACACCTTGGAAGAATACTGAGTTACATTATTCAGTAATTTATCACCCGCCCTTCTACTTTTTTTACTACCATGCTGAAAATAATGATGTCCTTCTATTATTTAAAAAGTGCAATAGTCATCTTTTAAGCCGGGAATTTGGAATTAGTAGTTCTGCGGTGCATGTTTACGTCCACCCTCCCATTGCAATGCAGTGCCAAGCTCCTGTCATTTTCTGAAACGGAGACAGAAGATAATGTTTGACTCAACACTGACTAAGAACTCTAGTCACAGAAGCTCCATGAAGGCTTGGTAGAAAAGAGTCTGAGGTGCTAAAACATATCACAAACCTAGCAAGTAAATGCTTCAGCATGGGCGACCTCAAACTTCAAGACATGAGGTGAAGACACGGTGAGATACAGTGTGTGTGTTCCCCACCATGGAGATGTCCATTTAAATATGTATGAGACCTGCAGTGATACCAACCATGGAAAACATTCCGTCTAATCAGATAGTGTAAGGGGGCTATGCGTTCACGCTATATCAAAACACATCACACTTTTGGATTAAGAACGCTTTAACATTTTCCGACCAATTGCAGAGTATGGTGTTTTCGTAACTGTGTTGTGTATTTCTGCTTATGTGTGTGTAGATGTGTGAGGTTGATGCATAACTGCACGAGTAATTCTTTGCGACTAAAACATCTAAATGGATTAGATCAACTTTTTTTTTCATTTTCCAACTTTTTTTTGGTGCTTTTCTGTGAATAGAGGAAACAAATGGTGGACGGTGGAGATGGCACGAGGCTGCGGGGTGGACGGTTCAAAGTTGTTTCTGAACGGGTGTTTGAGAGTAGAAGGCCACAGAAAGGGTCTTCCTCGTCATTGGAAGACTTTCCATTTGGGCTCTGTCAATACAGGATCAAGTCTGATATCATAAAATCCATATAATATCAAGATAAATAAACATATTGTTATTGTATTGTTGATGTAGTGAAGATTTCTGCTATTGAAACATATTTCTCTACGTTTTAATCGTGTTGGAGGTCATGGATCCAACATGCCGTTTATTCACACGTTTTACCAAATGATCGGATTTGTTTTCCGTCCCCGCCTTCCTGCACGTCTGACCTGAGCATGTTGATGAAGAGGATGGTGACGGACAGCAGGAAGATGACTGCATAGAGGAAAAGAGTGATGATCACTCCCGCTGCACCTGATTGGTCAACTCTGAAGAAGTGCCAGTAAAGCTTGGCTGCGTCTCCCACCGGTGTGTCTGGGCTGTAGGCGAGACGCTGAGGAGACAGGGAATGAAAGAAAAGAAGGAACAAAACAGACATATATGGATAACTGTTATACAACCGGACATTTGCAATATGGTAAAGCTCTTGCCCGGGACTAAGATGCATCAGAAAGATCACATGATGGCTCAAGGACCGAACACTGGTCAGCTGGTGCTCCTCTCCCTCTACGTAGAATACAATCCCAAATGCAACAAAATGTATTCCTTAGCAATAAGTACCAAAAAGAAGGAGTTATTATAAGACACCATTCCAATGCCATTTCATTACCCTCATGTCAACAGTCCAAATCAATCAGCATCTTCGTCTCCTTAACTGTCAGAATGAAATCAACCGCTAAAAAAAGACACCCATCCAACCTTGCACATTTTCATTCTCACCCAACGCCCTCCCCCTCTTTGTTTTTGTTATCTAAAGTCACTTTGCCAAGATAAAGTGAACTCCTATTTAAAGTGCACAAGTGTCCAAGTTATTTTTAAGTGACTTACCCCGAGGACGGCGTCCACCGCAAAGACGGCCAGGGGGTCGAGGACTGTCCACACTCCCTGAGCCATGATAAACTTTGACGTGAAGGAAGGGAGTGAGCCAAATATCTGTTGACAGCCACATCTGATCAGAACCAGCAGGAACGTTGCTGCGTTCAAGGTCAGGGGACCCACCACCACCATCGCCAGCTCCTCCCGGGTGTGCAGCAGAGAACTCTGGTACACCAGGTCCACCGTGTGTGCGTGGAACTGGAATCTGGAGGGAGAGGAAACGGAGGCGGGTGACGTGTGAAATGGGTGCATGTGTCAATATGCATGTGGTAGATTTGTGATGCTTTCTAGAGGCAATTCACAAACTATTGCTAGTGGTTGATTCAATCATATTCAATTAGTTTGACGACAATTAAGGTTGTATTCGGCTGATTGCTAGTACACGCTGCCCTTACTGGTCAAATGTGATGTGTTTATAAGATAATCTGTGTATTTATATCAAATTAAACTAAAATATGTTAAAATAAACGGACAGACGCTACAATAATATTAACACCTGAGAGCTTTTGTTATCCAGACTCCCCATTTACCGCAAGCCTCATGAGCTCCTTAATCTTCCCATCAGTCTGGAGGAGGTAGAGCCAGTGGTGGGGAGGAGAAGTCCAGTTTGTGCTCATTAATTTCCATCTGATTTGCTCCAAGAGTCAAGCGTCTCTCAGATTCTGTCCATTAATCTGACAGTGGAGGTCCATTGGTGTTTCATCTGAAGCAGATCTACTTACAAACATATTTAACCCTATAAAACACCTCACTGAATGACCGGTGCAGACTCCTGCAGAGTTGTTTTCACTCTGCAGGTTTCTATTTTTCCAGATAAATTGCATTGCTAAATCTAATTTCAAGACTGACAGGGGAATATTTCATTTATAGAGAATCGTGATTTAATACAATGAAAGTTTCCAGTTCAATAACTTGTAACAGCATTTTGACATTGGCAGCATCATCCCATCTCAAATACTGACGGTCATCATTCCATATTAAATCACATTTTGTATCTCTTAAATGTGATGTGTGAAATTTCAAAACTGCAGGTGGTACTTGGCTCTGTAATGGATTGAGCATGTGACCTGCTATTCCCTGGCCATGTGGATCTCGATTAGTGGTACGATCTCATTTAATTATAAAGATATAGCAAAATATTCAATAAAAGAAAAAAGCTAGAATTACTTTTTATTTACAAGAGGAAAATAAAATAAAATGAGCACATATGACATTACATTGTAACATATAAATCAAATACCCAACATGACAAAATCATATTTGCAATAAATAAAGCTAAAAATACACTGCTTACAGATTGATGCATAAATAGTCTATTAATTAATTTAAATATACCACTTACATGGGCATTTGTGCATGAGTACTTTTACGTCCGCTTTTGAGCACATGTACTGTAGTAATTTTAGACGGTTGCATTATTGTGTTAGTATATGAAAGTGCAACACAAAAGAAAGGAGTTCTCTGGTGAATGAAGGAACATTGGGGCCAGAGACTCTGTGGCCCCGGGGCACACTTTGCTGTCCACTGATGTCCAAGGATGGATTATGGGAAAGCAGGAGAGAGAGAGAGAGAGAGAGAGAGAGAGAGAAACAGAGAGAGAGAGAGAAACAGAGAGGGGGAGGCCTGTCACACACACCCCCCCCCCCCTCTGATCCTGTCACTTGGCCTCTCTCTCTGGGCACCACCAGCTCCGGCCATGGCATGGAGAGAAATGCTCCGAGGGAAAGCAGCAGATTTCGACATGTGGAAGTTGTCATCCGACGTTGACCCCCTCTGTTTTCGCAATTTTGTTTTTTCACCTCCCATACAGTACACCCCCTCAGTCCATTTTGTTTGTAACATTCCGCCGCATTTTTTCTTCTGTCAGCCATCACTTTCCATGATTTAATGCGCGATGTTGTTTGGACCGCCATGTTATTGCAATAAAAAGCTGCCTGTATGCATGTTTGCAGCCAGCCTGTTTTATTGTGATGAATTAAATCAGCACCACATGCTATTGAGATGTGATTTAACAGTTCTGTGGTGTCTCATTGCTGTTCATTATCAATGCCGTGTAACAAATAATACAAATAAATTCCTTCCAAATAATGTAGCCTTTTGGGACTTGAAGCTGTGCGGTGAAATCAGCAAACTCCCCCAGCAATGGTTTGTTAATATTGAGAGAGTCTTGTTAAAATGTTAATGGGGGGATTCCAAACAGATGATTTGGGGCGGATCCATTGTGTGCGTGTGTGTGTGTGTGCTTGTTTGCCAACACACACACACACACACACACACACACACACACACACACACACACACACACACACACACACACACACACACACACACACACACACACACACACACACACACACACACACACACACACACACACACACACACACACACACACACACACACACACACACACACAATGCACATCCTCTTTCTCTCATTTGCTCCTTAACCTTGCCACATCTCATTTTACCACCATGTTTTGCATGTGTGTGCTACGAGCTTGCACGAACTTGTGTGTGTATCTGGAATTTGCATATGTGCCTCTATGCATGTATCTGCCCCCTGTGTAAAAGATTGATGTCAGCAGTGATGTTTGTGCTTAAAAAGTATGTAGTTGTGCTCTATGTATCTCTATCCATAGGCTCCACTACGCCCATTTGTGTCTGTGTGTGTGTGTTTGAGAGTGTGTGTGTGTGCAGGGTGATATCAAAGGAAGCAAACTCACTTGTTGACAGGAACTGCTATGGCCTGAAGGTAGAGCCACTGGCTGCAGTAATGCAGGTAGAGCCTCACAAACCACATCAAAGCCAGCAGCAGCATAATTAGGCCGAGCTGCCGAACGGAGCCACGCCAGCTACTATGCGGCTGTTGTTGCCCCGGCAACGGCAGGCCCAGCTCGGACGGCAGCATGCGCAGGGCCAGGCAGGCTCGCTCGGACAGGCGTGAGGGGCGGGAGGCAGCTCCAGGCAGCGCTGATCTGTTTTTAGACAGAGGAGAACCGACATTTCTCATAATAATATGTATTCAAATACTTTGACAACATGGTATCTACGTAACAGTTCCCGTACACATGTGGCAGTGTCGTTAAAGATTATATTTGAAACAGGGTACATGCTATTTAAAATAAGGTGGGCTACAACACTTGATGTTCATGTATCTACGTTTTAATTCCCAGTGCAATCACTTCCTTTCCCATGCATTACACAGAGAGTAGTATTCAAATGCATTGTCTTTACCCTCATCAGATGCATACAATGAATAATAGGTAGGGAAATGTAGTATTCAAATTGACACACATCCACACAAACAGATAGGAATCCCTTCCAGCAATGCGCAGCTTCCCTCAGCACCTCTGCCTCCTCTGTGCCGCCCTTTGTCAGGCCTGCTCAGCTATTCCCTTTCATATACAGGGCACAGATGGAACAGTGGAGATGAGTGGAAAAGAAAGCTACAATGGGCTTCTAACAGGCCCGCCTTAAAAATGTCATACATAGCAGTGTGTGTGTGTGTGTGTGTGTGTGTAGTAAATTAGTGTTCATTGTAAGGATGTGCATACAAATCAATCGACTATAGTTCGAACATGTCAACACAGACACGGATGACCCCAATCGTCTGCTGACAGTAATTAGGCGCAGGCTAACGTAGGTGTGTACATTAGCGCTCAGTTAGCATCACAGAGTGTGACTTTAGGCCGTAGCCTGTGGACATCCCTGCGCCTCACCACTGTGTCCCAGAGCACAGTTGGAATTCACTTTGTAGTGTGTATCTAGGGAAATTGATACACTGCCTTAAGACGAAAAAACAAGAAAAAAGGAGAATCAATTGTATTGCCCCCCCCCCCCCTTCTCTCCTTACCAAATAATTAGGCTAGACTTGCATCAAAATGCAGCATTGTGTTTTCTCCTCTTGCATTGCTGCTGGATTTTGAACAGCTGCGTTTAAAACAAAAGGGATCATCTTCCCTGTTCCTTTGAGGTGGGTACACGCACACTCTGAAGTGTTTATCAAGTTACTGAGAGGATGCACACGGGTGTAGTGTACGGTACTCTCCGGAGAACTCATTCAGAAAACGCTCAGTCAACAGTTTGGGGTGATAAATATTCATAGCTCAGCTGAAATAAAATCGAGCAGAGAGGATAAACATCTGGCATAAAAGTCAGATACCGGTCAGTTCAATGGTTGACATTTTACATTATAGTACAATTCTAAATGAACAATGCATATAAATACTCTATATAGCTTGTGTGAGGTCAGTTAGATGCTATAGAAGATAATGTATGCAGGGGGGGTGTACATTGCATCTGATTTCATTACATGTAAATTAAATCCTCTGAAGGCATTGTTTACTGTTTTTACCGCACTATTAATGTTGCATGAGGACAGTATGTGGTAAAGGAACAGACTGCTCTTTATTATGGGATGACACTGCCTCCATATTAATGAATAGCACTGGCAATAAAGATAACTCTTCATTACGTAACCACTCTGGATATTTACGTAGTGAATACAAGAAGCCATAAAGGATACTTTAGATATACAGCAGATCTTGCAAATGAAATACATGGGATTTTAGATCTGATCTCGCATAATACAGCAAACACAAAAACCAAGAACACTCGTCTCATGTCCTATTTCCTGTTATATTTTGTAAAGAAACTCTCCTTTTGTCTTGTCTTAATATCACTTCCTGTCTTTGTGTTTTCCTGCCCTTTTGTGATTGTTTGCCCTGCCCTGATTCTCTCCACCTTCCGCCCTTGTGATTAGTTTCTGTGTGTTTATGCCAGTGTTCTTTGTGAGTCCCTTGTCAATATTCCCCTGCTATGGTGCTGCTCGCTTACCGTAGTTTCATTAGCATTCATACCCAGGTTTTATTCACTATTAGTTTATTTGTGAATCTGTTTTTTTGTACTGCGTTAGCCTTCCTTGCCCCACTTCTGACACTGACAACGTGCTATTCCAGTGTCCTGATTTTGAACTGTAATGCAAACCAAAAGATCATAATGTACAAGAAATTGCATGTCTCTGCTTCTCTTTTGTGATTTTAATCCAAGCTTTTCACCACTTGCTTCACTGTGTGGTATGAATCTGCTTTCCGCATGTTCGCAAAAAGTGGAATTACAGAGTAGACAAAAAAGCAGCGAGTCACAGACACAGGCAAGATGCTAGCCTGTCAAGTGGCATTAAACGGAAACAGCAAACACAACCTGACGCACATCTTTCATATAATGAAGATATTGATGATGCATGAAAGAGGAATATTTTTAGCCGTCTTCATGTGGCGGCCTCTTCCAAAGGAAACTGGTAACATGATGTGAAATCTGTTATCACCACTGAATTGATTTCATTATGGCACCTCCAATTACAAAAGTACAATGTAGGAAAAAGAGGGGACGGCAGGGGGTGGAGGTGTGGGCTTCTTTATCTTGCAGGATATTTCACAGCTTGTCCCCTGAACGACTGATAGTATGTGGCGTAACGGCCCACAGATGAAACGAACCATTTCAACAGGCATGCTTTGGCACATAATACTATATTTTTGTATTGTATGATTGTGTGAAATCTGGGCCAGGAGCTGTTCCCTCATTATCTCAGTTTTGATATGTTTGTTGTTAATTTCCACGTCATCAAAGCACGTCGCGAGAGGACTCATCCCTCATAAACCTTTCTACAGAGTGGCAAAGCCTGTAAATCAGATTGAACTAGCGTATATGTGCCAACTATTGGAGCAAGAAGCATGTCCTGGACTGGTTTTCCCAGGCTGTGTCCCTTAATGTTGTGCGGCGTGACGTAACGGGACCTGTGCTCTTAAAAATAGCACAGAGTGAATATCAAGTACAGACGAGTATTAAACCTCAAACACGGCATGGGTAATGAGAGATGGAGGGGGCGGGGGGGAGGAGAGGAGTACAGTGGGGTGTTTTTAAATAGCAGATTTATGGCGAGGTGGCTCCGGGGCCGAGGAGACTGAAGGTAACAATCCCTCTGCAGGGCCCTGATGGCTTAAACCCTCCAGTCTGAGGCCACTTAAAATATTGGACTTATCCCGTTTACAGTATTTTGAGGATTAAGTTATTTTCTGTCACTTTCTTATTTGGGCCACCGGCATTGTTTATAAATGCACACGTCTTTCCCCACATAGTCGGAGGATGTCTTGCTGTTGGGGAAAAGATACAGTGTGGAAATAGACTTAAAAGATTGACGGATAACGTGATTGTTTTCTTAGTGGCCCAGATGCACGAGTGTTGTGGTGATTATGGAAGTGAGATTAGCTTAGGTGTCAAGAGATAGGACTGAAGATGCTTCTTCTTTGTTTACATTTCATTTTTGAAGAATGCTGATAATGCTTTTGTTTTGGATAGTATAGCCACCTGTTCTGAACTGGCTAACTCCTGAGGTGCACATATGCTACATTTGAGCTATATACTGTATTGTATTTTAACATTATTTTAGATGGTGTATTCACTTTTAGTCTTTGAATGTCGTTTAAAAATAAATATTATCTTAGCAGACCATATCTGATAATAATATTGAGTACTTAGCAAGCTGTTTGTTTTAAAGGCCTTAAAGGGGGCCCTATTCTGCTCATTTGCAGGTTCATATTAGTATGTAGCGCCTCTACTGTGACATGTTTACACTACTTAGCGCTAGCCAATAGAAGTGCAAGTGTTACCTATGTCACTATGGAAGTACAAAGGACTACAATCGAGGCATTTCAGGGTGACAGAAAGTCCCTCTCGAGAGATGTTAGCCTTTGCAGACCATTTACATGCACAGAAACCTATAACACACACTACAGGAAAGAGAAAACCCAAAAAGCATGATAGGGCCTCTTAATATAAAAAGAAAATACGCCATCGACGAGCTAAATGCCATATCAGCTAGCCAGAAAACTCGGATATCATTTAATATTTGCACCAATAACCTACAGTATAGGTCAACCCACAGAAAGTAAGTTAGCTAGGGAAGCACTTTATTAACTATGTTGCATAAACATACCCAATAAAGTTACTCTCTGTATGCCAATCCAAGTTACATCGTGTACAGATGCTGCAGTCAGGCCTAACTGCCTATTCATTGCATTTATGCAGAAGCAAACAAGTTTGCGTAACAATTGGCATGGCAGAGCTTTGCACAGGTGGGGAAAATATAATACAGGAAGCTATGAAACATCACAAATAAAACTGCTCCCACAAGATGCATTAAATGATAATCATTGGTTACCAAGCTGGTATCATTTTCCAAATCACCTCGATTGCGTGTGTGCATAAAAACAAGTTGAACAGAGCAGCAGTATATGCCCGCAAGGCTTCTGGATAATTGAGTCATTTTTATATCATCTTGTGAGAAGTTTTATTTATACTGGAAAGAATGTTTACGAAAAAAAGCTTCCGATTCAACTTTCTGGAGCTCCTTCTCTTTCTCTTGTAATGATATTTGTTCCAAGAACAATTACCATTTGGGTCTTTTTACAGAGACCCTGGCAAAGGGAGAACACACATAAATGAGTTGCATTGACAAAATAGGAGCATAGTGGCAGGTATTTGGGGAGTAGTTAAAGAGAATTATGTAATAGTGACTCAGCTGCAGTACTGGAGTCCATCATCATGTAATTAAAACAGAACGATGCACCTACAAATGATCAGAATTATTTGCAGCTGAGTGGAGGGGAGCACAATCAGAAGCAGGAACACATTAATGTTCCACTTAATTAGGAATCCATGTTTGACTAATAGTTGGCTGCTCGTTTTTACAATGCAGGGGGGGGGGGCAGGCAATGGAAAAGGCCACGTGTGCTGTTGATCAGCAAGCAATGGATTCGATGCAATGCTGGCACTGAATGGCAAGCTTGTATAAATGTTGCACTGATGATTGTATCATATTTAATGTGAAACAGTGTTGACTGGGAATAAACCCATGGTGGGAATTAAGGGAAGGATGTTGGGTATTTCATGTAAACTTCCACTTGGAGTTCTGACAATTACTACTCATTAGTTTCAAATAGAGAAGTGTATGCAATTGATTACAAATCCATTACAAACTGATGCATTGTGCTAATTTTCAGGTTGGCACTAGACTATTGTTTAGATTGGTTGGCAATACGAATATGGCGCACCTTGATACTCAGATAGGGGGCGGTACTTTCTAATGAGCTGCAGGTGACATAACAAACCTGAGTGGTTTGTTGAATCGCATGTTTTCTGACAGAAAAGCCAATAAAAAACCCTGTGTTGCCTTTTACGCAGAATGGGATGGTCACACTGTAGCCAAACAACTTGTCTCCAGTCCAATGCACTAATATTCCCTGTTTAATGGCAAACCTCTAAACTTTAGCTACCAGCAATAATACCCTCCAAGAACAGAAATTGGATGATCCCGCTCCATGACTCCGGCACTGGCCAAACAAATCCCTCCTATAAAAATGTGTTTTGGCCTCCCCACACACCTTGGATCGGTTTAGATGTATACATGAGGTAGCCCGTTCACTGCCATGCAACATGTGGCGTTTTTATGGAGCGCCCGACTTAGCACGAGAGGGGATTAAAACATGGAAATGGCAGGTCCCTCGGTGCGCCATAAACTAGGGTGGAAACATTTGAAATGCAGATGCACCTGGGATCAACACACACACACACTGGGCCTTCCCATGCACTCACACAGCTACCACAGCTACCAACGATGAAGAACAGGTTGTTTTTCCCTCTATACACTTTTTTTGGGAGGCAGTGATGCCAGTAGATGTGTAATACATTAAATGATTAATGCAGGACAAATAATGAAAAAGGAGATCTATCTATTCATCAATTTGGGTGAGGCGTACAGGGAAGAGTGCTGCAGAGGCTGAGTATGGGCCTCCAGAGAGTTGCATCAGTATTTAAATGGCTTTCACTTCTCTGACCTTGCCTCGTAACTGCAGGACATTGTCACCAGAGAGATGGAGACGGAGAGAGAATGAGGAGAGGATGGCGAGAGGAAAGACGAAGGGAATTACACGCAGAGATAAGGCGGGAGTGAGTGAGAGGATATCATTAGGAGCAAGAGAGACTAACTATATGTTATATGTGTGTATTTAGGTAGCAATTCAGTTGTGATAGACCAGAAACCTCCCCCATGATCATAGAGCAGATAAGGCATATGGACAGGGTTGACTGGGCTCCAGGTTTATCAAGTGTCACTCTTCCCTTGTATAAGCTTACAAACAAGACACAACAGCAACGTTGTGCAATTATCAATCGAGCATGCTTTAATTCTAAACTGGGAATGGCTAAAACAGGTCCGGTTTGCTTCATGCTCACACACACACACACTCTCACACACACCCATTTTAGAATCAAATTCTGATTACATTGGCATCTACGACTTGTCAGTGGTATTATTAGAGCTGCCAGTCAGCTGTGTTTTCCTAAAAAGTTCATATTTATGTGCACAGGGTACAGTGCATTAGAGCATGTTTGTGCTACAGTGCATTAGCTAGCATGTATCTGCGTGTACAAATCCATTTCTTAAATTCTCCGCGAGTTGTTTGTTGACTTTTCAGATCTTGTTTGGGGTGTTTATGTCAGTGTCTTGGGGAACGAGTGATTACAGATGAAAAGAGAAGAGCGTGAGGGAGGTGTCACCTCTGGCCTGGGTCTCTTTGGCTATCGCACCCGCCCACCATCTTGGACAAATCACACGCAATCACTCAAACGCTCCCTCGTGTAGTCATTTGTTCTCTATCTGAACCCTCCCTCTCCACTCCTCTCTCTTACGTGTCTGTGGGAAATACATTTCGTTTGACCCGGAACACCAATGGGACCGCACTCGGCTCTGACTGACAGCTACATCACTGCAGATTAACCAATCAAATCGCAACGTTAGCCTGTCAGGGATCTGACAGCTGTGATTTCCATAAAGGAAGTTGATTGTGTACGTCTGTGAGCTCCGGAGTGACCCAGGGCGCGTCTGGCCGCAGAGACCCTAACATGTGCACTCGGGCTGGGTAGCCAGGGGCCCTCTCTTTCACATGCACGCTCGCACTCAAGCAGACGCATTCCAGACCCAGGGGTGACCAGCACTGCCATCTCCACCCACCTCTCCTGCCAGCGTTACATCACAATTGATTGACCCTTGCGCCGAGTTGTGATTTGGAGCCGCAGTGTGCCGGGGATTGACAGCCTGGGACTCGCTGTTATTCCAGGTGTTTTTCTCCCCGTCTGTTTCTGCAGACCGATCCCTCTTTCCCCGCGATGAGTCTCTTCTTGAGAGGAGGAATGACACTGCAGGGTGCATGTTATCAATGTGTTCGGCACGTGATCCTGCAGCGAACGATATCACTTGTATGCAAACAGATGGAGGGCACAGGAAGACGGAGACAGACACAGAGCGAGTGAGTGCTCTGATAGGCTCGGTTGGGGGAAACGGGCGGAGAGGATTGTTGGTCCCCAACGAGGCGAGCTAACTGGGGGAAATTAGGTCAGTGTGTTCCCTCTGACTCCACAACAAGAACAGGCTGTGCGTGTGTGTGCACGTGTGTGTGTGTTTTGCCGGTGCACCTTCAGCACTGCACTGCTATAGTGACATACAGTGCAGGTCTGTGCGTGTCTCTGTGAATGTGCTAGCAAAGGTCACGCTGGATTTTTAATACAGGTGATCATTATTTCCTCCACTTTGATTCGACACCTTTAATACATACTTAATAGCGTTTGATAAATAGCTTTGAAGCCACCCGTATTTATTTTGATTCCTCATCCTTCTAATTGAAACACAAGTGTAGGATGTAACTACTCATAAGATCATCAGTAGTAATAAAATACTTCTGAATAGAAAAAAAAGAATAAAGGTTAAGTGACATTTATCCCCAAATGGCATTTTGGAATACAAAGCTTCGGGGACAGATGGAGTCAGTTCTGCAGTCGTGTGGCCTCCGGAGGATGTGGATGCCTTTTTTCATTCTACCTCCCACCCAGATATGCCTTGACTTTGTCTCTCTTCATGTCTCCTGATCAGGACACATACTATAATTGATATGAGATTTAGGGGGTATATTTCAATGTAATTAGAATCTTGATAATTGGACTAATTAGATCTAATTGCTACGTGAGAATGACTTTGATTAAAACAGGTTTCTCTCCTCAAAACCAGAACAGAACAAAAATGGTTGGGTGACATTGCTAAGACCCAAAGGTAATTTACAATAAACATGGATGCATACAAATAAGTAACAACAGATATGACCAAATACTAAGAAAAACAACTAATAATACTGATTTTGAATGTAATTAACCCTGAATATAAGGGAATACAAGCTAGCAACAGTTAGCTTTTCTGAGTACACTGTGAAAAGTACTGCTAAAGTACTTTCTTAGTTGTAAAATGAATTTACTTTATATGTTTACCTTTTCTAGAAGATGTTGCCTCACCATCCGTACGCATTAAATTAGCCCTATCAAATTACAACAGCTGCATTGAATCAGGTGCTTTGGTTTTGCTCAGTGCTATTCTGTGAGAAAAAAGGTGGTTAAGTTTACACTTGTCGAAATCAAATAAGCTGGAAGGTCGGCAGGAGCCTTTCATGTATGTTCAAACGGATAGCAGCAGCAAAGACACTTGTGAAGAGAAGAAGAATCATCCCAGGCTTATTTCCCCCTGCCAAGAATTGACTTGCAACTGTCAATACTCTCATTAAAAATAGCATTATCATTTTGTCTTTGGAATTTAAATGTATGGTTCACCGTTATTGTGATTCCATGCGACCCTTTTCAAAGGTGGATAGGTGCGCTTCTGAGGTTGTCAGCCAGGTACTTCAATAGAATAATACAAAAGAAGATAATTAAATGTGTAACTCGAAAGATGCACAGAGAAGTTGACCCTCACACACACATTACATTTAAAAATCAATATGTATCAAATCATATACAGTATAATGCAGAAAGCACAACATTATGTATTTTTAGTACATTTGAAACTGCAATCAGAAAAACAATAAAGTGTCAATTATGCCAAAAGAATTTGTCTTGAACCAAAACATGTTGTATAAGTTAAGGGTTAGAATTAGGCAGATTCACACACGTTATTTACTAGTGTTATAACTATCGGTACTGAGCGAACTGAGGCTCTGTGAGACATCCCTTTACATTTTATTACATTTATTCTACTTAGAGAATAAAGTGTTGCTGACTGTGACAGTGTGCAAATGAATGCTCTGTGAAAAGCCTTCCCAGACTACCCTAACTGAATCTTACTGTTTCCAAGTGTTTGCTAAATAATGCATGAGCATCTGATTTGCACATTGGTGTCGGGACGCCCTATAAAAATCTCAATGAGCTCGATCTCTTGTGGCTCAATAGATGGCAGTAATATCCCTCAATCACCGCAGTATGAATCCTCATCCCACATGAGAATGCATGTGTGCGCACGCATACTGTACACAGTGGAGACACACACACACACTCCCACACACATGCACAAATGCACACAGAGATACAAACAAAATGCCAGAAGAGATGGAGATGACATCATTACGGCACATAAAACAAAAAAAATCCGTAAACAATCCCTTTCGTGTGTCAGTCCTCAGGTGATGTAGAGAATCCCAGAGTAAGTCAAACAGCACAGTGGGAGAGACGGGTGAGGGAACGACTTGTATGCATGACTGCAGTGTCTTTAACTTCCCTGTGAAAGCCGGTATCTTCCGAATGTTCTGATTAGGCGAGGGCAAAGAGAAAAAGGTGCCTTTAGAGATACTGTGTGCGTGTAAAGATTAAATCAATAGCAGCAGCACCTTCACAGGGCATCAGGGAACCGCCAGGGCTGCAACTCAATACACTCCGTACCTATAACTGATAGAAATGTCTCGTCTCACGGAGCCCGGGCGACCGCTCAGAGGTAAAAAGCGGCACTATGAATAATCGTGAAAACCATTTAATTGTGTCCCTTTGTGCGCAGCCTGCCCGGGTTTCTGTGTTTCGTTCTGTGTTCACTCTCCCTCCAGATAGTCCCTGTGTCGTCATTTGTTTGGCAGGATACGCTGGTAATCATTTGAATTCCCCCAGTATGTTCAGAAGATGTCAGGGAGTAGTCTCTGATCTTGTTTAATATGTGACCAGCAGCTATAACTTACCAACTCGCAGAAATGAGGAAACATGGGTACTTCTAAATCTCCAGGGAGGGCTCTCGTTCTGTCTCCCTCACACACACACACACACACACACACACACACACACACACACACACACACACACACACACACACACACACACACACACACACACACACACACACACACACACACACACACACACACACACACACACACACACACACACACACACACACACACACACACACACACACACACACACACACACACACACACACACACACACACAATCCCCTCCCCTTAATTTAGTTGAAATAAAAACAAATACCTGTGAATCTTTTTGTTGAAATAAGCAATTTTGCTTTTAGCCTATTCTGATGCTCTCACGGCGCCGCTGCCTTGTTGCGTTTAACACGTTTGGCCAAGGTGTTTTAAAAATGCCGTGCATCCTGCTTGTTTGTATTTCATATATCCCTGCTTTCTCATTAAAATCAAATGCTGTAAGCCAAGACGAAGACGAAGAAGAAGAAGAGAGGAAAACACATTTTTCCTAACCCTCCTTTGTTGCGTGTTGTTGTGCAGAGGAGCAGGACACAAATAAACCACATCGTGACATAATGGGTGTCGGTTGAGCAATTGTTCGGTCTGGCTATGCAATATTGTTACAAAGCAAATTAGTTTAAAATAAAAGATTGATTCCTTTTGTCGCAAAAATGTAAATCACTGAGGGAAATGAGGCATGTTGAAATTAAACATTTCTGCATTTGATTTCAAAGTAAATCTAATGCAGACATTTTTTGTCCTGTCTTTTCTTTCTAACAAACTTTGTGACTTTCTCTAGTTTAAGGGCAGGTCATGAGGCTCCGGAAAGATATCCGCCTTTAACTTGTTGCTGGTGACAAATGAATACAAGATGAACGCTACCACCCATTTAGCTTGGATTGCCCTCGGATGCCATGTGACTCTATATCTGTACAGGAGGTGTTGGAGGCGCATTTGGTTGTCAGCTGCTTGATGCCGTGCACATCACTATCTGTCGTCACCCACAATTTCCTCTTTTTCCCTTCCCCACGTTTGAATGTTGCCAGACTCAAGCAGGATAATGAGTGGTGAGACTTACTGTAGGGAGAATGTATACTCCTCCATCTCCTCCGTAGAGAGGTTCTCCACTGAAGGCTGCATCTTCTGCTTGTCTACCTGCCGAGGCGGTGCGCTGCTCATGCTGGGGCCGCGGCTATTTGTCTTCTTGATTGGCTTCTTCTGTGAGGAGCAGAAATCGGGGAGAACACATGCGGATGTCATTTGTAATCAAAGCAGGAAACAGGCCTCTGAATTTATCTTGGGGGATGCACACGGTGACAGTGACAGTGTGCGTGGCACTCCGGAGCCTCTCCTATATCTCAACCGTGCCTCAATTGACACGAGAACAAGAAAGACGGCGAAATCGCATACGGCACGCCATCATTCAAGTTGAGTTCATTTGGAAACGTGCGTACAGTGACGTTAAATATGTGATATTGGAGCAGCTGGCACTGTTTTTTTCCACACAAGTCGTTTACTGTCATCGTCATAAACACAGTCAAATGGAGTTAGGAAGTGGGGTTTTAAATATTTCACCGAGGTACTTGGGAGCAGACATTATTTGTTAAGCCGCCAACATGTTAACGGCTTGCTTTCCCTGGCCCTGTCAGCCTGCCTGTGTTGCCCTTGGGTGGGCTTAGTGCCTTTCTGCTTGAAGTTGTGAAATACTCACTGATGTATGTTAATGAGATCCACAGTTAGAATAAGCAACCTCTCCCTTTCTTCTCACTCCTTTTTTTTCCTCTCCTCCATCTCTGTCTCTCCCTGTGAGATAAACTGGGCCCAGGAAGTAGTAAATGGGCAGGGCCCCATAAAAGCTCCATCCGTTTTCATAGGGCAATCTTTGCCAAAGCAAGCTTGGATTCCAGAGTGATGATCACAATAAAAGGGTGGAAAGGAGCGGGAAAAGAAGGCAGGGAGGGAAAAAATGCGGGAGATATATAAACCACAATGTTCTCCTGTGTCTCCCCACAATACATTTAATGCAATACCTTAAGAGCGGATTCCGTATATCGCTGGATTCCTGCCCTGTGGGCAAAGTGGTCGCCTGGAGAAAATTCATTTTAATTAGGCTTGCACTGCAGGTTGAAGGGTTGAAATCTGATCCCGAGCGCTCCCAGGCTGGGGCAGGTTGGAGATCACTTCACTTAATCATTAGACAACTGGGTTCAACAGCACGACATTTGACAGAGTTAGCAAGGCTTTAAAGATAGGGGGCCATGAGGAGAAGGAGAAAAACGTGGTCTACAGAGGCTAAGGATAAATAAAACCTCAGATCAACAAACTCATTTATTAAACCGGTCATCACTGATTAATGGTGGACTGAGGAGCCTCATGTACAGCAGGAGGTTAGTAGGAATAAAGACTTGGAGGGATAGAAGAAGGAGGCGGGGGGGAGGATCTGTGTGTGACAGGCGGAGGCTTGATGTTGTTCACAGGCCTCTCACTACCTCAACAATAACATCGCACCAACAAAAGGCCGCAGAGGAGGAACAATAGCAGCAATGCCAGATCAGCACAGAGTCATTTTGCAATTACCACTTCAAAGTATGGCAGGTAACATGCAGGCTTTGATTAATTTAGCTTAAGTCCTCTGTAGCACAGGAAGAGGCGTGTTCACAGCGGCTCGGAGGGAAAAGGGAGGCCTGGCTGGCGTTGCTGATTTCACAGAATTGGAGCTGCTTTGGCTTGTCAAGCAGATCAAAACTGGCTTTGAAGGCAGAAAAATACCTGTTAGTGTGAAATGTATTTTGACAAATCTCAGATAATAAGCTAGGTGTGTGTGGGGGGCGCACTGAGGGGCGGGAAGGAGAAAGCAGAAGGTGCTCATTTCAAGGGTGGGAACAGTTTCCCCCTAAATCACAGTGTTACCTTGTAGTGGATCTCGCCCTCTGCTTTCTCCCTGCTCGGATCACTCTTCTCTCCCGTGTTTCCAGAAATGGCTCCCGAGGAGGAATTCTTCCCTGCACCCCCCCCCCCCCAAAGAAAGACAAAGTAATGTGCAGTGAGTGTGAAAAAAGTACAAAATGTTCTTGTTTGTTTTCTTTCGCAAACCACATCTGGCAATCATAGTTAGGATCAAGGGTGGCGGAGTGGTATTTATATTGCAAAATCCAAATGATTGCGAGTATAGACTTGTTAAAAGTACTGAGGAAATATATATTTTTTAAAGTAGTGAAAACTGACAAAAAACTACTTTAACTATGAAAAAACATTACAAATCAAATCGAAAAGATGATTTACTTACAAAACATTAATCAAAACAACAATGCAAGGTTTAAAATGACTGAAACTCTGAAGAATAACGGTGTGCAGTATGAGGAAATCAAATACAATAGGTATTGCATATCTGAACACACTTGCTTACTGTTATTCTACTATATGTTTTTTTGTATACTATCCAGAGGCAGATTTTTCGTAGTAAAAAAAAAATCAGAGCTGAACCTCCCTTTCCGCAACGCTCTAATGTACGCAATTAGAAATGAGGAAAAATCTCAAAAGAAATTAACTTTGGTTGTAACACATTTCCCCATTCTTCTTTTCTCCGGAAAATGACTTTTGACGTATTTTTTCATCCTAACCCTCTTTCTTCTTTTCTCTCTCGATCTATCTGTCTCACTCTTTTTTCTTTTTTTCCCGCTGTAATTTAAATGGTAAGCCGCCAGATGTGTGTCTCATGCTTGAAGAGTCGGCGATCTGCATTATTTAGCATATTAACATTCACAGAATTTAAAAAAGGGTTCCTGCATTGCCTGGAGGTTGTAATTAAGTAAACCTTAGCTTGATACATGTACAAATCTCACTATGTGAAACTTTTCCCCCCGTGGAACCAGTCACATCTATATGATACATATGGAAGCCTGCGCGATGATATAATTTTGTCTTGCTGCAGGATTAAATATATCAGCAGTAATAACTTAAATAGAGGCGACACATCAGAAATCCTTCCGACAGCTCAAATGTACTTAAATGGCAGGAGGAGTCTGCTCGCTGCTATTTTTAAACCGGTCTGAAATCAGATTTCATCCTAACACAGCTGTAGTTTTTAATTACCGTCGCTTTGCTGGTAAACATGTGGAGTGCCTACAGTTACAAGGTAATGGGGTTATATTTGTTCTATTCCAGGAATCAAATCATTTATATTTCTGCATTTGCAAGACGTTACATAACTGTTAACTCACTTTTGTGTCAAGATTTCAATACTCTCACATCATTTCACATATTTTGTGTTCACAGTGTGAACATGTCTTCATGTCCCGACCTTCTTTTATAATCACTGATGAAGAAATGTCAGAGATGGAATAGCATTTAGTAAAGGAAGAAGGAGCATTTCAAGAGGAACAAGTCCGATCCACTTTTGGGTCAGATATACAAATGTTTTATATTATTTTCAGACCACATTCACGCATAAAAAAAAGTTTAGAAGTTTATTCTGCATTTCCAAATGTATAAAACACCCATATTGAGCAAAGGAGAGTATAGTCATATTTAATTGCTCATATAAATAATGAAGATAAAAGGGACAATTGGTAAAATACATAAAACATTTATATTATATTCAAACTGCATTTACCCCCAAAAAATAGATCTGTGTATTCTGCATTTCCAAATTGTATTTCATTCATATTTAGCAAAGTAAAGTTGCATTTTATTGCTAATATAAAAATGTGAAATGTTGCAAGTGCAGCAATAGTATATTATAGTATGTGTTGCTATGCAAACAGTATGAGACAGGGCAAAGTGGCCCATTGCCAGCTGCTTTCATACACACACACACACACACACACACACACACACACACACACACACACACACACACACACCTCAATCTCTATTACTAACAACAACCGTGGACTTGTCGAATTGGACCACTGTGGACTAGGATGCTTCCATAGATTGCACACACACACACACACACACACACACACACACACACACACACACACACACACACACACACACACACACACACACACACACACACACACACACACACACACACACACACACACACACAATCATTACATCAGGCCCCACTTGCTAATGCGCAGACGCTGTGGAACCGTGGTGAGCGCGGAGGAAGCATCGACAGCTTCGACAGATTCGACAGCTAAGGGCTACGTCTGTGAACTCGGAGCGTTGGAGCTGCCACAACTCCAGCCTCTCCGGGCACTCAAGGCCAACAACAAACTACTTGTTATCCCCCTGCGCTCTGACACACACACACACACACACACACACACACACACACACACACACACACACACACACACACACACACACACACACACACACACACACACACACACACACACACACACACACATCCAGAGCACTGCACCCACACACAGGACGGCGTACAAACAAAGATATTCATTTGTAGACACTTGCATACATGCGCAAACATTTTCCAGGGTAGAAACACAAATGAGTGTACCTCACAACTCAACATACCTCTTTTCTCTCCTGCTTGCACACCAAAACAGGCCGAGGAAAAAGAGAGGAAGCCTGGGGGCCGTAACACTGTGGAGACCCCATCACTGTGTTGCTGGTGAGATGCAACCAAGGCTGTATGGGGGCTCTCGCTCACCTAGGCCCCTAATTGCCTGATGACTGGTCCAAAGTTATAGAGGGATCGAAGGTCAGTGACTCACGGATTACCCCCGAGTCCACGTCCGGATCTCGTGTTAAGGTTGCTATGATACGGTGAGGATTTGGTGTCGCTTTACACAGGAGTTTATTTTCCTGTAATCCATTGCATTTTAATGACAATAACAGACACTAAATGCATACTAATGTGTAGAAAACGACTTGTTTCACTCTCAATGCTGAAGTCTTCTGCAAATCTGTCTTTATCATTCCCACAAAGGCTGGTGCTCTTTAGAGGAAAGACTTCACCTCTGGGTGTATTTGTCCCACATGCAATCTTTTAGCCTTGTTTACCACACAGCATGACACACGTGTATTTCTGCAAATAGGCTTCAAAGGGTTGAGTCCATCCATTTGGAATCCGGACATTTGTTGGATTAATTGGCAGGATGCAGAGTGCGACTGATTGAGAGGCTATGACGTAACGTTGTGGTTAAAAAAACTCTTGATGACTGGGACCGGCCCGGAGGGAAGCACATCCCGAAAGTGCAGGGCAGCGATCCAAAGAAGACATTAGATGAGGAATCCTCGAAATCTCCTACGGCGCTCAAGGGGATGGAGTCTACGATACATTTGTTAAAAAAAAGAGAAACGAAGAAGCAATATGGCAATCATGCGCGTGTTCATAGGGATCCTCTAAAGGCGATCATGAAACAAGAGGCTAATCTAATTAGTCGTTTGGGTTCAAACAAACCCAATGTAACTGGATCATTCAGTTAATGTGAAAGGTCACTTAACCCAGTGTGCCTGTAGCTAATCTCTTCGTTAAAACACCAAATGCACTCCTATGCTTGGACGAGTAAATTAATATTATCCAATGGCGAAATAATCAAGAGAAGGACAGTACATCTTCAGATTTCTCGATCAGAACTTGTCAGAGTTATTATCTCGGATTGGGATGTCAGGTTTGGTTCTGTAATAGACACCTCATCGCGCACTGTGATTTTTCTACAGGGATTAATTAACTTAAGGCCTCAGGAATACAAACTTCCAGTCTCACTGTCAAGCTCTGCCGTGTGTACGTTATCGCAATGACAAGAGGTCTCTGTATACTTGTCCTGATTCTGAGACAAATTGGTAATGTGGAAAAATCCCGGTGTCACACGCACGGCAGAAAAAAGTGATCTCCACACATCAGAAACAGAGAGGCATGAAATGGGAAGTAAATGTCTACTGACTTGACAGAGGGCTGAGGAAGGGGATAATTTGTTCTTTTTCTCCTCGCTCAATTGGATTTCCATATTTCTTTGGCTGGGTTAAAGTTGTCCGTCCGATCGCTCCCTTCAACATTGACGTAATCTCCACATCTGAATGCCATAATTCGCTCCAGAGGTAATGCAAAATGAACAGATCTGTATGTAAATGTGGCCCAGACGTCAGGTCGGCTTAGGGAGCGGGCGTGGACGAGGTGTTGTGCCGGACGGCTTTTGATCCGTTATTTCACTTACGGATCGGGTTCACTTCCCAGGCAACCTCCTCACCTGGCTGCGAGAATGTGTGTGTGTCGACGTCCGTGTCTGTGTGTGAGCCCTCGGAAAAGACCCGGTACCTTTTGCCTTGTGTGGCAGAACATAAATCTCCCATAGTGAGTGCCTCCCTCCCTTTCCTCTCCCTCTCTGGAAAGGCAGGCAGTTCGATGGGGACACTTCCCTTGTGGGCGTTAGGATCTCTGTGGGGGGTCACAGGTCAGTCGGCGGAGGAAGCGACAAGCTGTGAAATGTAAAAGACCAATTTCTTCCACATGTTTCAGTGCTGGGAGAACACTGCCAAGCTGTCAGCCGGCATCACGTTTAAAATGGGCCAGGGTGCTACCCAGCAGACCTGTCACAACTCATTTGTAATTAAAAAGCCTGTGTGATGTTTAAAGCAGAGCACCCCAGAAACTTTTGAGGACTGTTAAATAAAGATGAGCTGTGCGTGCAAAAAAAAAGAAAAGGAACAAAAAAAAGTGGGATGTATTAATAACAAAGAAAGTAGCCAGTCGCCTCTGGAGTAGATCAATACCAAATGAGCCTGGATCTGATTCCTGACGAAAGCCAGGATGCTGGATTACTTAGGGGGTAAAACAAGAATATTATGTTTTTAAAATGAGGAAATGGATGCTTATTACTATTAACAGAAGTCATTAGCCACCTCTAGATGTGGTTACGATTGTGGTATGACCTCGCCTTGACTGACAGATATGTTGTGGAACCACATCAGAACAGTGTATCTGATGGACACTATTGCCGTAACATATTGGAGTGTATCCCAGCATGCACTGAAAGAAAAGCAAACTAACAACAGTCCATCAGAACTAAAACATGGAAACATAATCATAGTAACACCTGGGAGTGCAAGTCTCACATCAACCTGAGCTGCATGTCTTCGGACCGTGGGAGGAAACCAGAGAACCCGGAGGAAAACAGCAGAATGTGGGGGAAATATGCGAGCTCCACACAAAGACAGTCTGCTCTCTGTGAGGAACAACTAACCACTGAGCTACTAAGCAGATGCTACAACGGTGCACCTGCTATCTAAAACCACTGCTTTCTAAAGTGATGCCAAACTACGGTAATCAGATTACACAGGAAACCAGAGTAATCCAGTGATAATGGGAAGAACTTGTAAATGTATGGTGCATTAATCGCAGAGTGTCGGTTAAAAAAATAAGACTTTTACCGCATTATCTCAGTAAAACACATATAACCGAGAATTGATAAAGCCAGAAAATGTGTATTAATGATACAAAAATAACAAGAATGTGTGTCGGCATGTCACAATGTATTGGTTACTTTAGCTAAATTGGGCAATGGAGTATAAAGCCATGCATATTGAAAGTCTTATATTTCTTGAATGTACTCTTAGAAATTGGCTAACATTAGCATTAGCATATCGATAATTTGGATAAATTATTTGCAGTCCAACAATTATAGAAGAAAAGTGAGAAACGTAACACCTAGAAAGAATGATGGTGTCATTTTATACGTTTATATAAGGCTTTCTGTGTCAGCGTGCCAAACATTGTTTGTTCACCAATGGGCGGTTGTTTTATGGAGACTCATTATCTGAATGTGAAACAAGTGTTGTGCTTCTTGCTCAAACATTTGCCTTTACTAACACTAATTCTACAGTGTATCCGGATTTTTGCATTTAATCTAACTAAGAAAACATCATTAGTTTGATATCGCTCCTGTCTGTCTACACACGGTGGATCAACACCACCCAACCCTCCCCTGGAGCAGTTCTCCTCAGCGAGGCCTGCCACTCTTCTCTTCCCAGTGCTTGTGACATTCGGGTGACATTTCCTCCCCACCGCGGCATAGTCGGGGGGTTTTAACATAGGACCCCTACCTGGCAGAGATGAGGAAGAGCACGCCGAATCAGCTGACAGGTAGAGAGGAGACCCCCGGTGAGAGAGAACCACAGAGGGCTCTCCTGCTCTGCTGCTGGGCCCCGACGGCTGGGAGTATAACTGGGGCAGAGGACGGAGCTGCGCCTGAGACTGGATTGGCAGTTGGCCTGGTGGTTGGTCAAGATGGACCTCAGGGTGGGGCATCAGAGGGGGGTTGGGTGGGGGGATGGATAGGGAGATGCAGCGCTCTGGAACACCAGATGTCCCAGAAGGGAGCCGCTTTACCTGAAACATCAAAAACAATCGGTGTGTTTAAGGTCTACACATGGGTTCAGTGAACATTAATATAACCACTTCATTTTGAAGTCAACAACAATTATGATCATATTCTTCCATTGCATCACCATATTGTGTGGGAAGAACAGCATGTGTGTGTAATTAAACTACAGGTGTAGAGTTAAAACTGCAGACAACTATTAGTATTTGCCATGATTGCCTACAAATAATTCAATTTTGATCCTATTTGTGGCTAGTATGACTATTGCACTCCCTATTGTTACTCAAAGACGTGGGCTATTAACATTGTTTTGAAATCAAAGCAGTAATGATGATGCCGTAATGCAAACAGCATGTCACAGTGGAAGGGACACATACAGAGACAACCCCAAGACACAAAGCTTTGTTCTGGATTTTAATTCAATTAAGATGTTTACTAATCTAATCAATGCATCAGCCATAATGCATCCGGAATCGCTGGGTAAAGATGTGGTTCCTGTTTGCTCTCTGGGGCCAATTACTTTTATCATAGAAATCCAAAAATCCAAGCCCTGTTCCACCATCCTGCCCCCTAAATATCACATAACATCAGTGTGTAGGAAAGAACATGCACACACACGAGAATATGATATAGCCAGCAAACGATTAGGAATATAACATAAAAGAAGATGATACGTATCTGCAAAAGAAACATGCATCACACACCTGAAAGTACAAGTTGCACAGCCAGTGGTCTAAATCTGAGGAGATGACGGCTTCAATCTTTTTGAATTGGTCCAGGCGTGTGTTCGGCTCCCCCCTGAGCAGAGGGGTTTTGAACCTGGGTCAATGACACATAACCGGTAATGGTCACTTTACAACCAGATTTATGATGGGTTAGGTATTTTCAAACTCAAGGTCTGAAAATAATTACAATGTTATGATAGTTCGCGTGATGTTTTGAAAGTAGTAGTTTAATGAGCCGGAATATTAAGGAAAATAAAAACAATTTTGAGGACCGACTGATGATTTGATACGGCTTTGACGCACCTGCCCTGGACCAAACCGAGGCTCGATCCACAAACAGGAAATGCCCCCCACGCCACTACAGAGCTGATGTGACTGCCGTCCCCTGGTAGTGTGATCAGCTGGAACACCAGGACCATGGAGGGGACGACCTTACAGGCCGCAGGACAGATCTGCAGACACATCGGAAGGCACAAAGTCACTCACATTTCCACTTAGTTGAACTCGCACGCGTGCAGGCACATACACAGTGACACGGCATATACTGTACTACGGGAGTAAGCAAACATAGACTTGCTCACAGCCATGAAGCCAATGACAAACTGACACTCAGAAGGTACCAAACATGACAGGAGCCCTCGGGGAGCTACTTAATCTGCATCCTAGACTTGAAACCTCTTTTAACTTATTTCTCTGTTATTTAAAGAGCTTTTTTAACTGCCACTCTTACCCATCCAACCTTGGAAATTCTCTAAAAGGAGATGTTGGATAATGATAAAGACAGTTGATCTCAAACATAGGGTGGAGGATAATTGCCGTTGTAGTGTACAAGCTGACAGTTACTTTGAAGTGAATTTGCATTTAAGCTACATAAATCAAACTGATTATGTCCAGGAGCACATGAAACTAAAAGTGTTAGCGGTTAGCAGTCGACGGCAAACATTCTTATTTACCCAGAGAACGGTGGGTTTATTTAAAAAATGAACTGACAGTGAGGTGTGTGTGCCACTTCATCCATCACTGGGTGGACATATTGTATCCCTTTATTAGTTGTAATGGAAAAACGCAGGGGACTTGTTTTAACACATAAATCATGTGTATCCCCCCGTACCCCCCCTGATAACCTGCTTTTGGTATGCACCTGTGAAATGATGGGTAGTAGTGTCTGAGCCAGGACACAAATGTATGGCATAATATCACGGATTATGGATATTGAGGATATTTCATATTATTCATTTACTGTAAGAAATATACCTGCATAAATAGTCATTTGTGTGCATATGTGTGCAGTGCCGCACGCAGACATGTGTTTGCATATGTGTGTGTGGGAAGCGTTGCAGTGAGGTTTGTGAGCTTGGATGATGTGGATGATGGCCCGATTGTGCTTTTTCTGGGAGTTTCTCTCACACACACCTCAAAATGAGCATACTAGGGCCCCTTTAGAAAATGGACATGGTGCAAGATGACTCAGTTCTTAACCATATAACTAAAAATGATCCCCGATGACCAAAACATAGGACAAAAAATGAATAAAATGACAAAGAAATACATCGACCTCCGTAAACTCCTCAGAAGTTTTTACACTTTTTATTTTCTTCCTCATTCCTTTTGCTTCCAGCTTTAATATTACATTTTGGGATTTTACGCTTCTTCCCATTCGGTGTAAAAAGTGCACAAAGACTACGGGCTCTTCAGATGTCGGGCCGACTCCTCTCATGTGCTCCCACTTGCCTTGCATATCCAAGACATGTTCAACTGTACTGCACTGTTTCTGTCTAAATCCGAAACCCAGACACACAAAGCAAAGGGGTGAATGAAAAAAAAGAGGAGAGGGAGGAAAGGAAAATAAGCTCCTGGCTTCCTCTTACCATCACTAATTCCTCATTTCCTCTTAGAAGGCACTGTAAGCACTCCTGAAATTGCACGGCACAGTGTGGGCAAGAGGAGAGGCAGAGAGAAAACATCCAGGCTGATGCTGATAGTGGTGGAAACGCTGATCAGATCTGTTTGTCAATGAGGACAACAACAACAACAACAGGTTTGTCTATATAGCACAGGCGAGGGTTTGGGGAGGGAGTAAGAGTGACATGAGGCATTTACCACGCTTTACTTAAACCTTTTCTACCTCTGAATCAGATCCCAGGTCCGCATTCAGTTTATGCCAGCTTTTACCCGCCCTTTATGTTTTATAGGAGCTGCAGACAATATTATCAGGCTGCTGTAGCTCAGTGAATACGCCCACCAGCACATTGGCAGTGTCCACATGTGCTAAATGCTCCAGCTAAGGCCTGTGGAGTTGCCATCAGAACACTGAAGAAGCCCTTCCTGAGCCTGTACAAAACTCTATGAGGGACACTGGATTTAGTGCCTTCTGTTTTAAGGTTTTTCTCTTGTGAATCTTGCCTACTGTGCACACACCGACCATGAATAAACACAAACAAAGAGATCTAATCCACTGGTCAATATCGACCATCCAAAACGAGAATTTTAAAATAAGCTTCTATGGAGGATGTCTTCCTCAAATCAAGAGGTTTAAGGAAGTGGTTGTGAAATGTGCATAGATTTAATGTAATCTGATGTTTTTCTTCATGAAAAGGACTAAGAATGAAACAAGTTTAGTCCTTGACTGTACATTGGGAATGGAGGTTGAATTTGTAATACTAATTTTAGTCAACTTCCTCCTTTTATCCAGTTGCAGAGGCTCAAAGACGTGCAGAAAAGACACTACATTTTTCATTGCATTTGTACATTTTCATTCCAATAAAACATTACTTCCTTATATAAATGAATAATTGATCCGCAGTTTGATTTACATGCATGGATTAAATGTCATGTTTGAAAAGTTGTTGTTTTATTCATACGGAGATCCCCGGAGAAAAACCTAGAGGCTATGCGTGCCGTATTTTCATATCCCGTCTTTTACAGCAATATAACTTCTCATAACCCTTTCAATCTTCACTGCAACTGATGAAACCGGGGGAAAGAGGAATTTCGGAAATAATGTGGCAAAAACTAAAAACTAAACACGAGTGTAGTCGGTTCTGCCATATTAGCAAAGCATGTTTTATTGTTGGCTTTTATCTGAGGGGACTGTTTGTTTTCAGATTGCGCTTTACTGAGACTTTCCGTTGTATTTCACATCAAAGGCTTTGTCCGGGTTATTGAAAGTGAGTGTGTTTTAATTCAGGTTCCCTCAATGTCAAAATTGCTTTTGGATAAGAGATATTTATATTTATTCAAATATTTAGCTGGAAATAAAAGAAATATTCAAAGCAATGTCCCCAAGCATCGCATGAATAAAGAGGTGGTTATTAAATGAGATTGCAGCGTAACAAATCACAACCTGATTCTGTCCTTTCCTTTTGTGTATAAAAAAGTGTTCGTGTCAATACAGGAAAACAACTTTTTACTGGTACCTCAAAAATCCGACCTCTGGGTATTTTTTCACAACAGCAACAACAGCGATCTCTGTTTTGTTTGAATTCAGTTATGATTCATTGTTGCTTAAAATTCAAGCCGTTTTCTAAATCCACAAAAAAACCGAGATATTTCTGATGTCTTGTTGAGTGTTTGCTTTTTTAAAATGTTTCTTCTTTCTGTGTTTGATGTTCTGCTTTTGTCCTCACCAGGAACAGGCTCTGGTTGATGTTCAGGTCGGTGTCGCAGTAGCGGCCGCGATGCTCGATGGGCTCCGTGGACACCGCCCGCTCATGCTGCTCCTTCTTACCGTGCCAGGCCAGAGCTGGACCCCCGAGACGGCTGTGAAGGGCCACACTGACTGTGTAGAGGCCCCTCGGCAGCTTGTCTCTGGTGGCTCTGAGGCAACACACACACACCTCCACAGGCTGAGGGGATGTGATCTGGTCCACCTGTAACACACAGAACATAAGGTCTGATTACAATATTCCATTCATTTTTTTTTTCCAACATCAACTGATTGTATTACCTAGCCTAAAAACCCTTATAATTATATTAAGACTGTAGATTATAGTCAGGGTTTGTTTGCAGTTAAGTGTAACAATATTATAATTGATTATCAACGTTATCTTACGAAAGCGTTTATATTTGTTAATTAAATGTTGCACTATGAGCTATCAGTAATGACCTCCCTCTGATAAACAAACATTGTTGACAGTGTTTGGCTTCCACGTTTACCAAGTTGTAAATGCTGTCAAGACTTGTGTTATCGTCTGTAATGCACTACATAACTATTTGAAGGAGTGCTATGTAAATAAGGTTTACTTGCTTAGATACTTTGTAGCTTCCCTCCTTATTTACTTACATCGTTAGCTGTTGTTGAACTTAGAAATCTCGCTATCACTTCTTGTCCTTAGGGTTGAGTCTCTGGGTTATGACCTAAAGGACCTAACCCTTACCCTAGCTTAAGGGTGCTGTGCTGTCTTTACCTCAGATTATTAAGGGAAACCCCCCAGTTGTTGGTATTGCTGAAATACTTTGTAACTGCGCTCCTTAGTTACTTACAGTAAATACTTAGCAGTTGTTGAACCAAGCAATCTTGATATTAGTTGTTCTTGTTATTGTAGAAAATACTTTAGAGTAGCACAGCATTGTCTTTACCTTAGATTTTCATGACATAACCCGATAACATCCTTGTTAAGAACATTATCAGAATCAGAATACCTTTATTAGTCCCATTATTGCACCATATCAGAAAATAAGGTCATAACAAAAACCAAAGTAACATGTCATTTACTAAAGGAGTGAAGTGAGAGAAATATCCCAACCTTGCTATATCTAGCCCATCCAATGAATATAATATTACATTACATTTAGCTGACGCTTTTATCCAAAGCGACGTACAATAAGTGCATTCGACCAACAAAATACAAACTTGAAGAAATTAGGAACAACATCTGGACTTAAGAAAGCATGGCCACAGTGTTAGATAATGGGGTTTGTTGTCGCTTGTTGGAGCATTGACAACTTCTAAATAATGATTCCTAACCATGACGCTTTGTATTTGTTTTTGAGGAAGGCAACTTCAGGTACGTTTTCTTAACAAGAGAAGTGTGTTTGTCCAACTGCAGTGAAGCAGTCATGTATGTAAGACTCGCCCGTACAGCTGCGGGCTTCCGTCCAATGATCTCCATTCAACCATTTAGAGGTTAAGTGCCTTGCTCAAGGGCACATCAGCATTCCTTGTTATCGAAGTTGAGAGCAGTATTTATTTCCCCTGGCCACACTGCCCATTCAGATGAAGGTTTGAAAACGCCAACCTTGTGGTAATGAGCTCATCCCAACAACCTTCAGGCTACATCAGCCCACTTGTTGTTTATTTGCTTGTTTGTTTTTGTTGACATGTGCCTCCTTTTTAGGGCTTAGCATGAGTAATAGGGTGGTGCGACAGTTTACTTTTATGAAACATAATCAGAGAACAATGTAAATACATATTCAGTCTCTTGTCCCCTATGGCATCTGTTGAACAGCACTACATGAAAAGTCAATCTGGCTTAAACAGAGCCACTTCTTTTATCACCACTGATATGTTTGTAATCTTCAGTAGCAATGTTGATTGGTCCCTTGTTGTTTGTTTGGACATTTTTTCCATCCAGTTGTTCATCTAACACACGCTATCCTTTCCTGTCCAATCTAGGGTTGCACCTATCCACTACTAGTATGGGATATTTGCAGGTTCTAGTTTATATAGCTGGAAAGGTCATTCCGAGACAATTGGGCTGATCTATTCAGTTTGATTCTACGTTTACGCCTGATTGCACTGATAGGGAAAACATATTCAACATGTCAGCTGTTTGGAGGTATTTTATACTTACTACTCCAACATGTATTAATACTACTTGCCATATTTCATGAAGGGTGCAAAATCAAAGATATAACACTTAATGAGGCACCTCCGGAAGCATGAGGCTAAGCAACAAGTTCAACACATTTCAAAAGTGTTGCAGGTGCACAGTGAATTTTTTCACTGCCAAGTAATGATTCTGAATGGCAATCGGTACCTAGAATCAGACGATATCGAAACCCCAGTTATCGTATACAGTATCAATACTAAAAAAGGCCTATTTATGCATCTCCTGTTATCCCATCCAATCTTTTTAAAGTGCATGCATTTGTTTCCCTTTGATGAACTCAGATCTATCTTGCAAAGCCAATTTATTTTATGCACTTGAATTATCAGTTGACCAATTTAGGTCAAATGTGAAATGTGTCAAATAGAGCCAGTGTTGTCACCAAAACAACCTGACACACATCACACACACATTCACCTCACACCGGTGTGTGAGGGGGGAAGGTGTGTGCTGAGCCCTGCTGCAGTAATGCTCCTCAATCTACCCACTGTGAGCATCTTTGCATACCGAAACAACAAAAACAATTTAGGCAGAAGTGAAATTAGTATAATTGGTGGCAAAGCGGTTTAGCCCACACATCTTACATTTGGGAGGAAGTGATGGAGGCCTCCAAACCCCCACACTGGAAAGAGATGGAAAGGAAGAGGAGGAGGATGATAAAGGAGGGGAAAAGAGGCAAAGAAATGAACAACAATAACGCGGTCCAATATAAGGAGGTATTGTTATTATCTGGCCTGCATGCTTTGCGTGTAAGAGACGGGCGAAGAAGGTAAAAGGTGAAGTGAGCCAATTTTCCATATCAGAGGTGGTTTGTTTGCCCCGAGCCTGAGTTGTGCCTAAAGTGCCGTAACATTACAGCACTCCTACAGATGAGATCAAAGGCTCCAGCGAGTGATCCTCCGTGGTTTCTCTGGCAAGCGGCCGTCCTCTCGCTGAAACATCTTTTCAGGGCTTTCCACACATTGACTGATCACACAACATGCACTCTTAATAGAGACAGGAAATGCCACATACAAAAACTTCCTTTCTTTCTAAGTATGGGCTAATATTCAGAGATTAAGCTTTCTCGTTAATTATTTTCATTTTAATTAGTAAATCTTAATTAACAATGAACATTTACCCTTAAAAATTGTTGGCTTCGGAATGAAGGAGGGGGGTGAAGAAAGCAGAGAATAAATATGACAATCTTTTTGGGACCGCCGGGCAGGATTACTGATGCAGGCTGCCTTAGTTATTAAACACGTTCTAAATTAAATGCCTCCATGAATTTTGCACAGATATATATTTTCATAGTTTTGCATGCCAAATGTGAATTTTATATTTCAGATGCATCTCGCTGCAGTCATTTTAGGGAAATGTCATATAAACAAAGATTTTGTCATTTACCAAAAGAAATTACTATGCGTGGCAGGTTTGGCCATTGCTTTCTCTCACTCTCTTTCTCTCGTTCCCTCTCCCTCTTTTGCCCCCTATTCTGCCTGTGCCGGTTGTTTCAAGTCAGCAAGCCATAAAAAATCTTTATCTCAGTGAAACACAGCAATTTGGGAGATAATCGAATGGTGACTGGGGGGCACAAACGCCAGTCTGAGGAATTATACCACAATCTCCCCTGCATTTACAACCTTCCTCAAAGCTAGTTGTCACCCTGGAAGGAAAGCCCCCGACTGAAGATTCATTACATCTTTAAGCCAGCATGGTGGCATGGCAGCCTCATCCCCAGATGCAACACAACAGCAGCCTCCTCCCACAGCTGCTGATGCTACCGCTAAAGCTGCAGCTTCCTCCTCTCTTTCCCACTTCTCTGTTCCCCTTTTATCATCTCCAAAGACTCCTTTTCCCTCCTACTTAAATTCCTAAAACCACAGACGCCATCCGCACAAAGCAGGAGGAAAAAAATCTTTATACTGTATAAAAAGAACGCGACTGAATAGTTAGCATACAGTATATGAGACGGTTTTTGCTCGTGGTGCCTGTATGTGAATGTGCTTTTGTGTGGGCATACAGTACCCATTAGTGTAATGAAAGGAGTGAAGGAATTTGAAAAACATGGGAGATAATTTCCTCATTCCCTTACAGGTCCCACTCGTGGCATGATTTCAGATAATTACATCATTGCAGTGTTTTTTTGCACAAACAAACCCTGCATATTTTTGGGTAAACATTTCGGGATCGATATCTCCTCCCGTGATACAAGCCTTGAGGAGATTAAGAGCTATGTCACTTCCTGTTTGTGCAGCTCACAGTCAGGGCGGCTAACAGATCTTACCGGCCACTGGGGTCGTGATGCCGAAGAGGAGGATTCTGGGAGCTCTGTCATCTGACCGTATTTTGCCATCGCTTCCTCTTGGCCTTCCCCCAGCGCTCTGAGTGACGGGCTTTCAATGGTTCTGCCGCTACACACACACACACCACACACACACACACACACACACACACACACACACACACACACACACACACACACACACACACACACACACACACAAATACAAGAAGCTAACCCTGTTAACAGCCACCTGCATTTTGGACTCTGTTGTTCCACTCTGTAGCCAACAGCAGCTCAATCTAATAACACCACAACAAAACACTTTCCACGGGTCCCTCTCTTTCTCTCTCCCTGCCTATCTTGCCGTTTCAATCTTATCATTGGTAATGTAATAAGCGGCTGCTTCGCTCTGTCTCCTCGCCACCTCTCTTAATTCCTCAAAATAAAGCAATATCACAGGAGCCCTGGCCTGCCTGTGACTGGGGATAAGATGCTTGTAAAGGGAGGGATAATTCAGCAAATAAATGCTCGGCATCAAAGGCAGGCACTGGGTCTTTCTTCCCTTTCTCTCCCTCCTCAGTGTTCGCCTATCAAAAGTATTACATGTGCTTTCATCAGTTCACAACAAGGCACAATGTGCTTCTTAATGCAATTACTCGACCTCCATTAAATCAGAAACAGTGGAAACAAATGAATTACACATTTGTTCCAAAAACCACAAGTCAGCGCCGCGTCTCTTCTCTTTATTTTATTTTCCTTTCATAGGCGCAGGGAGAGAAAAAGTGGAATCATTTCTCATTAAATTTCAGGCAGATGTAGCCCTAGGTGATGCATAGAAAGTCTCCCATGCCTAATAGCCACCCACCATTGATATCAGAAGGAATTTACAGAGTTCAAGGCTGTCGAGAGGAGGTCATCTTGCTAAACTCCGAACCACATTCATCTGACAGGGCTGGTGTCCGACTACCACCCACCCATAAAACAACCAAACATAAGAGGAGATACTGTACAGTACAGTAGTTTGTGATTTTATCATGTCAGCCGGCGCCGTAATTACTAAAAAGTTAAACATGCTGCGAGATCTGATGTGTGATCTCATACTAAAGTGGATGGACCAAAAATGGATGCGCCTTCAAGCCCGATGACATGGACGGATTTCTGCGCCCTCGAGCCAAAGTGCCCACAATGCAATGCTCGTTGACGGAAGAAGCCATGCAGAGGACATGTGAATTACATTCCTTCTTGAACGTCAGTGGGAATGCTTTTCGCACAATTACAGTCATGGCGCATCAATATGGAGAGAAACATGGAGGGCTCACCACTGCAGCAGTGTGTTCAGTCTGGGCTGCGGAGCATCGTCACAGTCTCTTTGTGAATGAGGCTCCTTTGAAATATTAAAGTGGATATGTTAACAAACACTGTTAATGTGTTAACAGTCATTATCCGCTAATTGACAGTTTCATTTAAAACCCATCAATCTAAATGATGATGTAAGATTTTTTTTTTTTTTTTCTGTGACCGAGTGTTATTCAATATTTCTAATAGATGAGCGCTCAAGCTTTTGTGTTATGGGAGAATTGCTTTTAAAATGATCTATAGGTGGTTATCTAAAACTGAAAATCAACATATGCTTCACATATACATCAGACGGGTCTTTACCTTAACATTTCCAGCAAAGAAGTCCATTAGCTCCTTCTTTCTGTTTGCCCACTCACTCCTCTTCAGCGGCCCCTTCTGAGCCACCTGCTGAAAAAACGTGTAAACACACACTTTCTTTGGATGCAGCTTTATGGAACAGTGCAGTGCGCCATAATGGCAGAATTAAGCACAAGGGGCAACTGTAATGCAATCTGCAGGCAATCGATACTGAGCCAGGCCCTTAAGACATGTAGCGTTTGATGAGTATTTCTGCCGGTTTTACATTCAGTCAGCACATTCACACTCCCCATTCACATGCATTGACACTACTAAGTGACAGCGTCTCGCCCTGTAGGGGCTTTGTACGGCAGAATGGAGACAGAAGAAAAACGCTATTATTTTTAAAATAGATGTGAAATCTCTGGTGGATAATGTGCTTTCAATGGGAGGTGGGTGTGGAAACAGTAGGAAAGCGCATACATATTATGGCAGAATAAGATAACACTGATCCCAATACTGATACAGTACACAGTAGATGCTGCTGATTATCCAGTAAGGGAGGATGAGTCAACTGTTGCTAGTGAGACATTGTTTAAGCATTTCTTTCCCAATTACGTTTACTTTCTATTCATATCATTTGATACTCCTACTCTCTTTTCAAGCAAGATTATGACTAAAAATTCAGAGAATGGAAGTTGTGCATTCTCTTTACGTATGCGCTAATGTTTGGGTTTCTTTGCAATATAGATTTGCCAACACAATGGAAACCCCATGTTCTTGTATCCTTTCCCATTTCCGATTTATAGAATACAAACACTTGTTCTGAAAGGAGCTTCAGATCTTACCGCTAGTTCACAACTTCCCCAGTTGGGAATTAAATAGTAGTCACGCTCTATTTTTCTTGAAAAGAACATAAGACGGGTAAAGGAAAAAAAATCTGCTTCTGTGAGAAACAAATGTGCATAATAATGCAAAACAAAGTTCAAAGACGGAACAAAAGTGTCTCCACAAATAAGTTAATTGTGCAAGGATATTATATGTAGCGTAGATTATACAGCAGAAATCCATGCACTCATTCTGAGCCGAGGATGAATGAGTTATCTAACCTTGAATGCATGTTTCATGAGTGCATTCAGCAGAGATTCAGATCACTGAAAATGAAATGCAGAACTTTTACAAAGGTGGCAGTGGGAAGAAAAGAGGTTGGGAACACAAAATGGAGCAAGGAAAGAGAAAATTGAGAATGTAACACACATACAGATAGACAAAACAGATAAATGTACACGCACACATGCACACACTCTATGTCCATTAGCCACAGCCACTGATACACAGCATAATGGACATGGCTGATGTGCTGGTGAATATGGGATGATGACACAGATATTCCTCTTTGTAGCCCTGACCTGCTGCAGTGAAAGGCTGCCAAGCATGATCATGTCAGGCCGCACACGCTCCCTCAGCTGCTGGGCGTAGTGGGGGATCTGCTCCTCCACTGGCCTCACTGCAAGAAATAATACAGACCTTATCATATGTATCCAAAATAAAATGCTACTGTTGCGTGATGAGTGATTCTTAGAATTTTGTAAATCTATGAATGAAATATTTTTCAAAGACAAATTCAACAAAAATGAATGTAACGTCCTGGAATAATAGAGTGGTGCAGTGATGATGTACTTTGTAGGCCGACCAGGAAGTAAGCATCGACAGACGATACATTTTTGTGAATATTTAAGAAAATAAGCTCTGTGGCAAACATGTTTTACGATATTTAAAAAAAATGTGTTGGGCCCGATATTCCTCATATTTCAAAACCACTTTATATTATGAAGCGTAAATTAAAATGGCTAAAGTAAAAAGCCAAGGTAGTGCTTCACCACCGCTAACCCCAAGGTGGCTTATGTTCGGTGTGATGACATTTAGTACCTCGTTTAGTAGTCACTTGTTAGCAACCGCTGTTTGTATGACACAAAGAAGCTTTCTGACATTTACGAATAGGGTATTTACCTACAGTCTATGGTATTTAGAGGCGTGTTTTATGTCGTACAATAAAAAGTGAAAATCTGTTTAGCTTGTGTTAACTACAGACCTTGTTTTAGGCTTCTAAACACCAACACGTTTAAAACAACGTTGACTCATTCCTCCACCACTTAATTACTCGCTATATCTTCTAATGATCAATTGATATCATGTGCAAAGCAAACATATTCTATACTATACTTAATATTATTGATCCAGCTATCAAATTCAAAACGTAAATAAAAGCATAGCATTACTTTTTACAGCGCTCTCTCTGCCCATTACCATCCTCCCTGCTTCGAGTCCAGCCTCTCCTCCCGGCCCAGCACTGACCCCAGTCTGGGCTTTGGCGATGGTTTGGGTCTGGGAGGGTGTGGAGCCCGAGGCTTCACCACCACCACCGTGGAGCTGAAGGACTGGATCACCCGCCTTCACCTCCAACACCTCCTCATCCCTGGAGGCTAGCAGCGTACCTGGAGAGATATGCATCGGTGGGCACACACACACACACACACACACACACACACACACACACACACACACACACACACACACACACACACACACACACACACACACACACACACACACACACACACACACACACACACACACACACACACACACACACACACACACACACACACACACACACACACACACACACACACACACACACACACACACACATACGTACTGATGGATGTGCATACTGTATATTTACCACATCCAGACATACACTTACAGAGACTGTATACAGACCCATGAAGGTGGACAATGACAGTACCTCACACAAAAGCCAAGTGTGAGCATTAACAAAAGATGCATGTTATCACTTTAAAACCTTTTTATCCTTCAATTCTTGAGTTTTACATAAACATATTAACAGGACCTTAGTTCTACATGGCCATTAAACACGAACACATTAGCCTGCTATGCTAGTCTTTTGCTAAAGTGTTAGAAGATGTTTGTTCGAGTCTTATAAATGAAATATATTATACCATTCATCCAAAATCATGCAGGAACAGACAAACGCATGGCTGGAATTTCTTAATAAAATAGCAGATATAAAATATGTTGAAAATATGGTTGAACTGATGCTACAGATCTCAGATATTCAATGTGTTTCTATACAAGAATCGAAGGAAGATCCTGCTTTGGCAATGAGTTCATTTGAATTGGAACATACATAGAAAAAAAGTTTTCTTCTACACTGTATTTGAACTAGTTTCTATTTAGCAGCCTAGAATCAATTACAGAAAGCAGAGAAGCATCTTCTATAGCTAACCTGCTTGCTGTGCGTCTTTTCAATTTTGCTTCGCCGCCTCGTTGTTAGAAACAAGAAGGTATTCTTCGAGCATCCGTGTATTCAACGTGTGCAGTCCAAGACAGCCAAAGCCGTTATCACTGCCGAATGCTTTTCACATAGAAGCTGATATCAATGCCTCACGCCTTACAGAGAACTAGAATGAATAGAGTACCAATTCAGTTTTCTTTCATCTCCAAGCCAAAGCAATAGAATGTATCAAGATAAAAAGGAAGAGCTGAAGATCTTAGACAGACAGAAGGGATTTCTCTAGGATTCTTTTTTTCTGAGAAGGTGTCTACAGCACTGGCGACTGTCCATTTCATTAATACTTTGTCGTATTCATGCTCTTTCTTGTGAGATGTGCTTTGTAGCAGACTGTTATCGCTGAGACAAAACCCTGAGAAACAATCACAAAATGTCAGGATCAGAACTGACATACACTGAGCTGGTTCTGAAGCTGCATAAGAAGACTGGCCTACACCGGTGGGAGGCATCATACAACGGCATAAGGTGATTGTCTGGAAGTCTATTGTGGCTCGGTGAAGTGCTTACTGGCAGTCGCCGCAATTGGACTCCAACAGTACAGAAGTAAGAGCTCTCTCTCTTCCTCCTTCTCTTCCTCTCCCAGTCTCTCAGCCTATTGCATGGAGGAACTGTTAATCCGAGATCCTCTTTACTTTCTGTGGGATTTCATGAACATTCCAAGACAATGGATGGGGCTGCTAATCTCGGTGGTACAGCTAAATCCAAGACAATGGCAAATAATACAAGCCGGCTAAATTCTACCGTGTTGAAGCGGGCCTAAACCCATCACTTGTGCACTGGAATTACAAGAGAGATGTGCGTCATGTCAACAGGATCTGGTGCGACTGTCTTCACCCAGAACAATGCTAAGCTTAAACCACCTCAGTGTTGCCTGGCTGGCTACATATTCAAATGAAACTGTGCTAATGAGAAAAGGCACGCCTACTGTGACACAATGGCTGTGCTTGGAAAGCACTGAGTATAAGTGAACGTCCGTTTCTAGTCTTATTCTTTGTTCTGTTAATGCTGCTTTAAGTGTTTGTGGAAAATGTGGTCTTATTTTTGTCTGGGTTGTTTATGATATCACTGTCTTGAGCTTCTCTTTAAAATACTGCACCTTAAAGACTGCAACCGGCACCATTGTTAACCCTGATGTTAACAACCTGACTGTTTTACTGTAACTTTGGTATTCTAGTTTCAGGATGTTATATATATTCTAGTTTCAGGATGTTATATATATTCTAGTTTCAGGATGTTATATATATTCTAGTTTCAGGATGTTATATCACAATGTTTGTTTCAATATATTACCAAATAAACACACAACATGTTCTAATTTGTGAGGAAATAATGATTACACTCTATCTCAGCACCTTTGGAAAGGTATTAAAAAGAAATACGAAAATCGAATATATTAAATTGTTCTGAATTTAAATATATATATTATTTAGTTAGAAAGTTAGAAATGTGTTATCCATTGCTATTTTGACCATTATAGCCAAGATACAGGACTAGAGTAATTCTGGGATACATACCTGGTATATTGATGAAGGTATCGTCCTCATCCAGCATCGCAGCCATTCTGTGATACAGCCTGTTTTCATCAGCGTTCAATATTGCTACAAGTCAAAACAATTATAATGTGAGTACACCCTCAAAGGTGCTGGAAAATTGCGTGCATGTGTGTGCTTCAAAAGTACTTTCTACATATCAGACAAGTCAATCTAAACCACATCCTAACATGCAAACGAGGGAAATTAGCCGTGGCTGGAGAGGGCTGAAAATCAAGTGTGCAGAGGGGTAATGAAATAGGAGCATTAACAGCCTGTTAGCCGGCCTGTCATCATGTGATGAGATTTGGTTTGGCGAATCCTTTGATATTACACGGCAGTGATATCCAAAAGATACAGGTGTAATGGCTTCTCCATTAATAGCCATGTTTCATTATAACATGCATATTACTTTTCTCCCAAGAGCTCGCTTTTAATAGGCCTACTTTGGGAGGGGGCTGCAAACTATTGATATGGCTCTGCGTGTGCCATTTGAAAAGGGGGAGAAAACGCTATCTTGGAAAGAGAGTTGACCAATGATACGTGACCTTCGCCAATGACAGCGGGTTAGATAGCTAGTGATGCCATCACTTGGTATATTTACATAGACTGTCCTGGCGTCTCAAATGGCAAACTGCTACCAGTGATCTCTCTCACCTCGCTTTAATGAACCGAGGAGAACTATTATGACGGAGAATGGCATACTTAATTCCAGCTCATCTTCAGTGCTGACCCCAGCCATCCCGCAATGCCTTGGGTCTGTCTGCTCCGCCGCCGACGGGTCAAAGTAATTTTGGACGCGTTTATTTCCTGTGGAAAGTGCGAGAGGTGAGAGAAAGAGGAGTTGGGGGTTGGCAAGCGGGGAAGGGGAGTTGTACAGGTTCAGGTTAGTGGTTATTAGAAGCACATGAAGCGAAATGTTAATTTTGAAACCCACACTGTGGAAGGGCCGGGGCAGCGAGCAGATAAGGCAGAGCCGAGATGAGACGGGAGCACAGAGGCACAGAGGAAGAAGTGGGATAGAGACTCGCTGCACCTCTCCGCGGCCTGCAGTGCTCTGGGGCCTAATTAGCATGCCGCAAAAGGTCACGGCAGGCAATCTCTTAAATACGACTGCCATATGTTTGCCGTGTTCAAAAGGAACTAATGAGAAAGTCTACAAGCTCAAAAGTACCTGGAATTTCAAAGACAATACCTTCTAAATACTCCGAGGTCAGCGGCCTCGAGGACCGGGCAAGTTTGGAGGAGCAGATCCAAAGGAAAATAACCCGAGCCCATGTCTCATTGACTTCTTATTAGCAATCACTGACCTATGGGTATCAAGTCAGCTCCACAGAGTTTATGGGAATCCAATGGCTCCGGGCTTTTTTCTATTAAGGGTACACCCCACCAAGCAGCTTTCTTAACCCCAAATCATTCTCATTACAGGACTTGAATATTTCACTCCAATCTAAATTGCTTTACTCGTATTTCTCAGGTTGTGGGGCGAAAATAAATGGCATGGTGTGTTATATCATGTTATATAGTCCACACAAGGATCGCCTTTATAGAAGTATTGCACACACACAAATGTGAGTGTTTTCATAGGAGCACCGCTGGCCCACTAGGCCACCGCCCAGAAAAGCTCACTGGGATTCTTTCGTGCTCACATGAAAAATCTGAGGTTTTAACACTTGAAGTTAAACAGTCAGACTGGAGAAGTTATTAAACAAATTGACTGTGAAATGCACACGTTAAATCCCTCTACATCATTACGAAAGAATTTGAACAATTTTCTCCGCAAATAACTGAGTTTATGAAACCCTTTTCTCAAACACAAATTTGCATAATGGAAGTAACGTCCACGGATTTTGAATCATATCTGTGATTTACCTAAATGGTCTGGCTGTCCTCCAGTTCATCTCTCGAATGAACATTTAAATTCTCTGTTCTTACATGTACATGTTCAATAACTAGCTGCACAGAAAGAGAGATACTGACATTCTTTTTTTGGTAAAGGCCAAATAGAAGTGTCACAAACATGGAACAATGTGACATTTTGATCGTCCAATAACAGCTCATAGTCACTGCATATTCACACTCTCTAATGTAAGAGGGTTGCTTATTTTGTACTTGTGATGTATGGTTTGTTTATCCAAAATGTGCTGCAATTATCACAAAGAATTAGGCAATGATCCTATAAAACACATAGTGTGTGATTTATAATGCCTTCTGCCTGTAATAAGAGTTTCTATGCACATGACACAGCACTGTTAAAGCAAAGTTATACTATTAATACATTACCACATGTATGTATTGTGTATGCTTTACGTACATGGCCTAATTTGCATTTTCAGCTAATAAAAAAGAAAAGAAGAGACAAACTTCTGTTTTGGGACGCAATTATTAAATATGTATTTAAGGATGGTTTGGGAACATTACCGAAAATAGCTTCAGCCAAACTACCTGAATGCCCAACACAATGTATTCCTGGTGATTTCCCTGTAATTCCAAGACTTTATAACTTAATAACTAATATATTAACAATTTGTTCTCTTCTTCAAGCAATATCAGTCTATTCGAAAAGCCCTCAATCAGTCAGTGGCTAAAAAACCTCTCTTGTTGTTTGACCTTAGAGAATTAACCTATGCTATGAAGGGAACGCCTGATACCTTCTTTGGTGTGTGAGATATGATGGGATGTGATGTAGCTTCTTGTTTACCAGCCTCATCAATTACTGTTAAAACTTAATTTTAAATTCACATTCACATTCACATCATTTTTAATCATGTATGTTGTTTAAAATGCTCTATTATTTCTACTAATTATGTATATTTCTGTACTTTATTTACTTTTCTTGTCTCTTATTTTTTTGTGTGTAATGCAAATAAAAAACTATTTCTCAAACTAACATGCAATGAGTAATGTGTGCTTTATCATACATGTGTATGGTCTGTTGATACAAATATGTTTTAGTCCTACTGTATGCTGGCCTGTCCAACACACTATTATAAGTGTAACCCTACCTCCTGTGCACAAACATTATGACAATAATTGATAATAATTACTAGCCATGCAAAGCAAAAACCAAATAAAACCACATTAAATCAAGAATCCTACATGTGACTCATCCCTGAGAAAAACTGGCACGCTCGCAACCTTGAACGCATCCTAATTTACCATCCCATTCCTCAAGAGTTCTCCCTGACATACTGAATTATAAGGGGGCATATTCGTATGCCTGATTGGCCTTAAGCCGTGTTTCGGGGGCGTTGTGAGTACACCACACAGACAGCGGATCGGCTTGGTAGCGTAGTAGCGTATGTAAATGCACTCTCCTATGACTCCAGCCCACCACAAGGCATGTAGCCGAGAGTGGGAGTCAAGGCTGATTGTGTCGAGGGTACTTCTAGATAGAGATAGAACACCCACTGCTGCAGCGGTCTCCAGCGGAGGAAGAAGTTATACGAGGGTTGCTTGTTAGGACACGCTTGCCTTGGAATGCAGGGACCAAGGGCCCCCCGAATGGAGAGAAGAGAGAAAAGAGAGGAAGAAAGAGGGAGGGAGAGAAAGGTTAGATCAGGAACACATCTACTGTCAACAAATTTGAGGCTAATGAAGAATGAAGCTTCACCTCTTTCTTTGGCAGGGGCTTGCAGCTCCGTTTTTTTTCGGTGAGCTGCAAGGGTGCTATCTGGCCTGTCACCTCGAATTTCTCTCCCCAGCCAAACCGGAGGAATGGAAAGCTCGCTGCTTCCTCCTCCATCGAAGGCTGGGTTTTCTATGCCAACCAGAGTGGCACTCTCGTCTCTCTCTGACAAAATAAGTAGAAACATAAATACAAATACAAACACTGACATGAAGGGGCAATACAACAGTTAGGTCAAAGCGACTTCTAAAAAAACATTTAAAGGAAACAAAATGCTTCTGTTGGGGAATTTTCTGCGCCTAAATGTTCAAGCGCATCCTCTTGGAATGACACTAAAACACAATTAGGTTAAAATTAAATCAGAATCTTGCAAAGGAGGAGGAAAAAAAGGAGAAGAAGAAGAAATGATTAAAATAATTACAAATTGCGCCCTGACAAGCAAGAGCAAAATTTAGCCCAGAGCCATTTGTCTGTAATTAGTTAATTAATCCTTACACAAATTATGAGCAATAACTCATCAAGCAGGACTCACCCATCAGAAATTCAGCCGACTTGGATTTCTTCTGCTTAGGTTGCTGCAGAGCCTTCTGCTGTAACTTCTGGAGGGAAATTGTTAAATGAATAAATTAGCTGCAGAATGAAGATCATCATTTATGATCCGCAACTAACGCAGTATTTTAAATATGGGACGACACTAAAATGTCATTTAATTTACATCGCCGCTAAAGGGGTCAAGCACTAATTGAACAACAGGAGTGGAAAAGAATTTAATCATAAATAGATAAGAAAAGTTGACGTGAATGTGTAATGAAGGTCACATTAAAATATTCCTCCTTGCCTGCTTCTTTTTTTGTTTGTACATGAATGGGCAACAACAACACTCTCTCCTGGAAAATGATGCATTTGTACAGGAGTCTTAGCGTGCAAATGAGTATGGAGATGCAGTCCTCGTTACTTTCATCCACATGGAGTCAACTTAAAAAATCTCAAAGGAGCGAAAAGAAAATGTTTTTAAATACCACTGTCAGAGAATTTTCAATACAGTTATTTAATGTCTATCTCTCTACTGTATGTATCTGTCTATTTGACATGCCATGGCAACACTATTTTGACTTGTAGGTGGTCTACATTGTCATGAAAAGGAAAGAAAAAGGGAAAAATGTATGTAAGCAAGTATGTCTTCCTTTGAAATCAAGAGGATGTGGAACAAACTCCGCAGCCTCACATTTGTCTCATTTCTGCGGACAGGCAGAAGAATGAGAAAGCTGAGGTAAAGGCATAAGTAGTTGTTTTTGTTATGGATATGTTTACACAAGAATGCAGCATATAAAAGCAGCTCTGTAGCTCAAAGCGTATGGAGCTTCTTAAAGCATCATTTTATGCAGATTTCAATGATGAACTGCGCTCATGCCCATGAACAGCATGTATTTGTATACAATATTTAATTTCAAAGGCAAAATCAAGGGGCAGAAAGGGTGGGGGGGCTTATTTCAACTCTAAATGACAGAGCAATTAAAATAGAGAAGGACTACTTCCAGACCAATCTGGTAAGAGGAGTTTTTGTAAATCTGTTTTTACATTCAACAAGCCCTACAGCAAGACATTCATTTATACTACTGAGATTAATGCTTATCTAATTGTAACTTATTTAAAAACCATTTTCATTTCGACTGGGTACCAATCAGTTTTTCTGAGTTGCACATACTGTGGAGTATGAGACTCAGTGGTGAAGTGTTTTCTTTTCTTATTTCCATGTCATCAGACCCAGCTTTCGGAAAGACAAATATTGTTGGGAAGCTTATGTGAAAACGAATCGTGTCATTTTTTTTTTTTTAAAGCAAACAATCATAATTTGCTCTGTGTTACACCAGGCCACTTTTAAACTATAGCTGCTCTTTAAATAAGATATTTGACATTTGCTTTCATTATATGGTATTAAAAAGAAAATTGTTATTGGCGCCTTGCAAACTATTCTGAAAACCAAAATAAATGAATTGCATTTTTTTTCTTGATACTGTAAGATTGTTTTTCAGTCATTTCACAAACCATACTGCCTACATTATTGTATGAGTTCATTATTGTTTGCCAAAAGTAATTAATCATCAAATTAAAACAATGAAGGAGGATAACGCTCTTTATTTCACAAATAATTGTTTTGCCCTTAGGGCTAAAGGCACATTTGGGGGATCAAAGGAGAAATCACATTACATTTAATCCTATACAAATGCATTTTGTTTATCAGTAATTAATGCAAATAAATATCTAATATATCATCTTCCTCTTGTATATTAATACTTATATATAATCCGCATTATAATACGTTTTGGAGACTTTTCCTTTAGATTTTTTTTTAAAGTTTTAATTGTGCTTTTATTCTTTCTGTTATGTCGTTTTCATATTAGTACATACTTTAGCTGTAGGCAGTGTTGTTCTGGTGCTATTTCTCACTATGCAAAGTAAATTAGCTCCATGTCCTGCAAATGTCAATAGGTCCTATGATTACTTATTTATTCCAACTAGTAAACACACAAGGAAGGAGTACAGTACACACACCCCAGGCCTACAGCTTTGGGTCATTGTCACTAAAAGTCTAATCCACACAGCGCCATGTGAGCATCGCTGTCTGCAGAGCTAAGGAAGAATGCCTGCTTCTCATCTCCTTCCTTAGACCCCACTGACATTGACAGCATGCTCCTTGTAATGCAAGGACTGTTGTTTAATGTGCCATAACCGGATGGAACATGCAGATGTTGCATTTCTAAAACGATAAACAACAATTCATTCCTGAGGAGAAATTGTGGAATAAACTGAAAGTAGGGATTGCTCTTCTATAATAGTGGGATAGCCGCAGAGTGAACTGGTCCAGAGCTATAGCAAACATTTACATTTCCCTGTCATAAATATGTTAAATGTACAGTGCTGCATCAAAATCATGTGCCAAGAAAGTTGGGTGTATTACAACATGCATATACAGTACCGAAACAATAGCCCGTGAGTTTGTTCTCTTGTCATCTGAAGGCATCTAGGCATGCCCCCTTAAGCCATCACACGTTCCCTGTGCAGCACAAACTGCTTACTGTGCAGTCAACATGAGAAAAGAATCATTTATAACTGGTGACAAAAAAAATCCATGACTTCCTCTCCCTTCTTTCTTTTTTTTTTTTGTTGTAAATGTGATTGTTGTCAAAAGGAATTGAGCACAACAATGCTTTGTTCAGTTCTTGTTGCATTCAAAGGCATAGCTAGAAGGGCTTGGGGAAGACCGCTCGCTGCTAGGGGCTGGTGGGCACAGACCAGCTAGAAAGTGAATTTTGCATACTGTACGGATCATCGCCCAGTTCAGCCCAGTCACATTGAATCTGCCGTCAACCAATTGTGCTTCATGAAACCGTCAACCCTAATTTACGTCTGCCTGTTTTCTTCCCCACGCAGCTGTAAACAAGGCCCGGCTTTGAGCTGTGTCTCTGTCCCTGCGCGCAGACGGGAAAAACCTCGTCTTCACAGAGATACTTGAAGCTCCCGTTTCCAGACAAGCACCCTGTGTGCTAGGCAGAGGAGTCAAGGAGTCAAGGACAAGAGCGTATCTGGAAATGACAAGAGTTTTAAGTGCTTTAATAACAGTAGATCCCTGCACGTGATTTGTTTTTCCTTCTTATTTTGAGCTTTAATGATCCCTAGTATGAGGGCTGTGTAGTGAGTTCCTTAGAGTGGCATTGATCAGAATTCAAATGAAAAAATAAAGTGAAAAAAATGTATCTTCTTGAAATATAAATATATAAGTCTGAATATAAGTCATAATTTATTTTTAATAAAAAAGTGTCAAAATGCCTTGCTGAATCAATAAACACATCAAAAGTGATTTTGTTTTCATGTTTATAAAGTGTTTTTTTATCTATCAGCGTAATAAAATTATATGAAATGTCATAAGAACAATGATAACGTCTTCATAGCTTATTTATTTAAATCACGACAGATAAGGTTAGCATTTTGTTTCAAAGGCACACAAAGCCAACCAGTAAAATGTGAAAGCTTAATTTATAGAGCAGAATTATATGTGCACGGTAATTGTGACCCAACAAACAGCCTCTTATTAAACAACAAGCGCGTCAGTTGGTGTAGACAGAAAACATAATTAGTATTCAAGCTTAATTAATCTACGCTGGCCCCCTTTAAGTGAATTAGTCAATTATTTATGCATGTGTGCTCCTTTGATGCTTACAGATTATGTATGTTGCTGGGAAAAAAACCTTGAAAAATGACTTTGAAAACTTTCCACCATAAAATGTCACTACAAGCTTATAAATATCAGTGAATGCCATGACCGCTGAAAGAAACAAAGTGTGAAACTTCTACAAATTCTCATTATTTTTGCCAAATGCCAGATATGTCAGTGCCAGAGAAGGAAAACATTGTGATTCATTGTCCGAAATCCAGAGCAAAAGATAAAATAAATGAGCCAAATATGTACTTTTTGTGTGCCCTAATCCGTGGAATGGAAATCTAACACAGGTCGGATCAAGGTCTTTCCTGGGATCATGGGAACTCCTTGGGATTTTCAACAGCCTTTTTGTTTTTACCCTTGAGAAACAGGCACTGGCCTCTGCACCCCTCAATCCCCCATTGAGATCCCAGAGGCAGCGCGGAGGAATGCTAAATGTCAATGGTCAGCCTGCGCCAGCACCTTCAGTGAGAGAGATGGAGGTGCAAGGCCTGACCTTGTTGTGTTGCGCCTGCTACGAGGGGCCAGAAGTGAAACTGTACTCACACTGCTAAAGGTGTCCATCTCCACCGAAGATCATCGCTGGCTGACCCTGATCTCTGAACGATGGCGAGGCCTGCAAAACAGAAAGTGTGAAAAATGCGGTGAGGAATGTGCCAAAACAAATAAATGTGAAGTGCACGTGAGGAGAATGTGTTATTGACATAAAACTTGCCTGATAATTGAAAGTTTGCTGATGTTTGCAAAGGAGCTCTTCTTATTTTGCAGCTCTAAACCCTTCATGCCATGCAGCGTTACACTATCCCTCCCCTGCTTGTGTGTTTAAACCTGTTATCTCTGCAATGCATCTCGCAGAATAAAAAGGACAATAAAGCCCATTTATTATCACAGATAACAAATTATTTGCCCTGATTATTCAAATAGTGTATTCATTTACATCTGGTACAATATCATTTGCTGTTTTTATCGCCTTTTCCTATGGTAATTCATATGGCTCGCACAAGTTTCTGCTGAAATAGCAAAACAAACCCCAGGCAAAATGTGAAAGATTATCCCATACCATGCGAGCTAGGATGAAATGCTACACTTTTTCACACTGAACACTGCTCCACTGGGTGTGATTGAAAAACATGTAAAGCTATTGAATCTGTGGTTTGTATATGTGAGGGGAAAATGACTGTTGTAACAAGTGGGCCAGTGTTTTTGTAATTGTTTCAAATTACACTCTGCGTAATAACTCAGAGAAAGCAGAGCCAGTGTGCGGTCCGTGCACATTAACTAGTCAAAGACCACAGGATATCCATGCACCTTATCAGGGCTCAGAAAAAAACCTGATTGTGTAAACAACTGTGGAGAAAAAACTATTTCACTGTGTTTCCAGCTGTGTTTATTTGTGTCCAATAACGCTTATCAGCAGCTACACAAAGGAAGGATAATACTTTTAGATAAAGAGGTACTTTGCAGCCTTTCCTTTACATGTGCATTTTATTGAATTAAATACGGCCTGTTTTACATTTGCTGAAGTGTTTTTCTGGGTAATTAATAGGGATGTACATGTAAATGTTTTATACAGGCTGTAAATTGTGATGCTGCTATATTAGTTGTTAGAAGTGCATAACTCCTGCCAAATACTGGCTACCTAAACATTAAGATCTCCAACTTTATTATTAACCATATAAATGACTGACTCACTTTTCTGCTTAAGGTTCAGGCTCTCTGTCAAAATGTTGTACGCTGATGTTTTACAGTGAGTGCAACAAACCCCTAAAGTCTTACGGCTCTGATGTCTGGACTTAAGTGATCTCATTATCTTACAATACACGGATGCAACTACTGTATACATACTGTCCCTGCAGAACTACTTGTTTTTGAAGTTGAACTCGTGCCAGGAATAAGCATCTATGGCTAAAGTGTAACAGCAGAAAGGAAACACAGCTGTCAAATAATTGCTGTTATCTCTAAAAGATGTCTCTACATGCTTTTCTATTCTAACAAAAAAGTGTTTAATAAGAGTTATCACAAGTATTCAAATGTTTGCATCATACCTCCTTTATTCAATGGCTGGTTAACACCACCAGAACCCCCCTTTTTAATCAAGTATAATTCATGAAGAAGTTGTTATTAATTATCTCTACAAATAATATCAATATAGAGCAAATGACACACTTCCCTGCTGGTTCCACTTCCTGTCTTTGTGTGTTCCCTCCATTGGAATTGTTTGCCCCGCCCTGTTTTTACCAACCTGTGTGAGATCACCTTCTCCAGCTGTATCTCATCAGGTTGATTAGAGTCTGGGTGTATATAAGCCTGTTTGTCACAGGTAAGGTGTCATCTGTTGTCTCTCTCAGTCTCTTGTCGATGCTTCCTGTTGTGTGGTCATGCTCTGTGTCCCTCACCCAAAATAAAATGTGTTTGAGAATTATTACCATCTTTTAATTGTGCACTTTAATGCTGCAATGGATACAATGTTATATATATAAGTCAAATCCCCCAAAATATACATGAAAAACGAGTGTAAAATAGACCACAATTAGCCCAATTGCTATAAAGAACACATCACACAAGTAAATGTGTGTGTCTGAGTTTGGATTAGCCTATTAGCAGTGGTGAGTGAGCTATTGCCATAATATTTAAATATTCTGCTGCTTATTGCGTTATGTATTGCTCTGTATTGTGTACATGTGTTTGCTGCTGTGGTCACTGGTTGGCCAAGATTAAGCAAAGCTGTTGCTGTGATGTTTTGTGTGAATGTGTGCCTTTAAGCTCATGCTAACGCTAACGCTAATGCTTGCTGTTGTTACTGATGTTTGTGCCGCCGCGCACACACTGCGATTGTTGCTAAGCTGCTTTATATGTTGTTTGTATGTTTTCACTTGATGCTGTTGGCTATGTGGATACAATGGTATGTATTAGTGGTGCTGCACATGATGGATTTGATGGGCCTTGTGTGTGGTTCTGCTCCTAAAAGTTTCCCTGTGTTGCTTCCTGTGACTCACCCTCTTGGACTGTTCTTCAATTTATTTTTGCTTCTTTTTGTTTGAACTTGTCTGTCTCTTAGTTTTGGTTCTGACATGCTACTATATTTGAGCTGCAACTATTTTATCCATCTCCCTCTGCTGAATAAGAGGGAATGACCATCTCGTCTGTCATCTAGTCAGCTAAACTCAATCAAGTCTTAATCCAGAATGACAACGGGGTCTGTGTGGAACTGGACGAGGCACTTCCTCTTTTCTATGGCATAGTGCAACCTGAAACATTCTTTTTCTTCTCCTGGAACATGGATCGGGGATGTAATTCAATAGTCACAGAGCGGCAGGGCACCGTGCACCAAAGACTGTTTTATTTGCTTGAGGACAGAGGTATTTTCTTAATGTTTGACAACAGCCAGTGTCCCTGCAGACATGGGAGTTCACACAGCTGACAATAAGGGTAGAGAAAGGGCACAGAGTATTTCTTCTTCGATGGTTTTGCATGCATATTTAGACTAAATGTACTTGCACTTTAACATGCACTTACAAAAAGATGTATCAGCAGTGAAGTGAACATTGGAGTATATCATGAGTACATTCAAGCAAGTCTTTTACATTTTGTTAAAAGAATGAGTACATTTGCCCACGTACATTTCAAGAATGTTCTTACAAAAATTGTAAGAAGCCACACTTTAGTCATTTGATCTCACTGAGTTTTAAAGCAAATACTGCAAATAGCTAGCACATTATATTAGTAACTGTATACATGCATATTGTATTTGTTTAGGATTAAGAGGTAATTTACCTTGCGAGGCCCGAATTCTTCCTCTTCATGGTCAGCTACCCCTCAGTCGTCAAGGTGATGATGACGCAGTTCCTAACCACACACACACACACACACACACACACACACACACACACACACACACACACACACACACACACACACACACACACACACACACACACACACACACACACACACACACACACACACACACGCACACACACACAGTCTCAGATAACCTCCTCATGTTCACTTTCACTCCCTGCAACGAAAAGTGCAAGAGAAAGTCTGAATTAGATTACACCCCTCGCAATTTTAGATCTCAGTTTTCGTATGTTATGAATTAAGTTGGGAAAAAAGCAAATATTACTGCAGGATAAGAGGAGCTGTGTGTCATTTAAATTCAGGTAAGGAGAGATATCTGTTACAGCATGAAATTACCATAACCGTTGAGTTGTGCCAATATAAAGTGTAAAAGTCCCATCTAACAGATGGCATCTCTGTTTGTGTTTTAAATGCGGTTTCATTATTAATGAGGAGTGTGAGAAAGACAGAGTCTCCACCGAGCCGGAGATATTGTTGCTAAAACGGGTTTCTTCATCACCTTTCAGGACAGATTACAATGACCTCCCCCAAACTCAAGATAGACTACTTACACTGCTTTGTAAACATCAATTATGCAGTATATGACAATTCACACAAAAGTTCCCCTCGTGAATGATTTAAAAGGTAACTGCAGACAAACGTATTTCTCAGCCAAAGACAATACAACAAACTTTACATCTGCGGTGAAGAATAGGTGCACAATACCCGGCGGATTGGACCAGGCTATAAGTATACACTACAGCTAATGCATCCCAACAGACTGCTTTATCATCATTTGACTGCAAAGCCACGCGGCCATTGGTGGCCTTTTCAACTGAGGAAGAGAGATTGCTCATTTGTTTTGGCAATGAATAGTCCTTATTTGTTTGAAAAATGAGTTTATGATCAGTGCTGTTAATGCATTCAAAGAATCCATCCTACGCTCTGTCGTTGAGTATCGTGCAATGCTGTAAACAATCAGAGGTTATTAATATAAGTCATTAATGCAAGGCAAGGCAAGGCAAGGCAAGTTTATTTATATAGCACTTTTCGACGCAGGGTAATTCAAAGTGCTTTACAAAAAAGAAATGAAAGACATTAAGCATTAAAAAAGAAAAGCTAATAAAATAAACATTAAGGAAAAATACATGGATAAAAGTTACAGTGCAGTCTAAAATATGAATAGTTCAATTAAACATTACAAGAAAAAGTACATGGATAAAAGTTACAGTGCTAATAAAATGCACATTCTAATCAATACAATACATCCCAAATGGATCCTTACAGCACCTATAATTGATGTTTTTTTGCTCATTAAACTGCTATATCGTGATCTAAATAAGATGCCCAACGATTTGGACCCCCCATTACCTGGCTGAGCTGCAGTCTAAAATATGAATAGTTCAATTAAACATTACAAGAAAAAGTACATGGATAAAAGTTACAGTGCTAATAAAATGCACATTCTAATCAATACAATACATCCCAAATGGATCCTTACAGCACCTATAATTGATGTTTTTTTGCTCATTAAACTGCTATATCGTGATCTAAATAAGATGCCCAACGATTTGGACCCCCCATTACCTGGCTGAGCTGTCGTTGATCGTTTACGCGATTAAATATAGACCTAAATCTCCATCTTATCCAATTAATTCTCTGTGCAGGCATAAGAGTGGCTAATGATGTTATCTTACCTAATTAACCTGTATAGGGATCCAACTCCAGGACAGGGGATTGTTCATCCTTCATCCAAGTGTTCATTATTATCATTAAAATCATTATCATAAAGGGGCTAACTTGCGATGTTGGCCATTCCATCACCATTAATCTAGATTGAGTCCTTTTTTTTTTTTTTTTTCATTTTGGGTTGGGGGATCCTTTGGGGTCATTTTTAATTATCACTAAAAAGGATGGGAATTCTAGCAATAGTTGTGGTCACAGCAATCACTGGAATCCCGTGAGGCCACATTACTGGAATGTGATTTGAGTAATCATGACTGAGGGGACATTTCTGATTCGGCCGTGTTCAGGGCCCTGAAAGTCCTCCCAGTTTTCTGTCAGCTTTCCCCATTGAGCGTCGGCTTCAACCTATTAACGCAGCAGACTTGGAGCAGATCAATAGCTCTCATTGGGCCATGTGTCATTAGTTAATCGGATATTGATGAGGGTATTGACACGCACCTAATTAATCTCAGGCCCGGCGCCGGCTTTCATATGTTTCCTTAATTATGCACTTCGTCTTAGTCCTTAACATCAGCAGGCTGCCGCTTCCTGTTTGACAGTGAGTAAAAGTTAGCTGTCAAGTCTCATAAGTTTATTTTCTTTCTTTGCTTTTTTGAACTATTTCATACTGCATCAGCAGCTTAGTAAAGTGATTGTTACCGCACATTGTTATGTTTACTGTTGCAAAGACAAGAGCAATGGTAAAGTCATCTTCTTGACAGTGTTTCACAACTAATTATTATTATTTTTGGTAAAAACAAAAAAGAAATTCAATCAAGATGCATTGTGTCATAAAACAATTATTATTTTATCACCAGCACAAATGTATTTAAAGATTTTGAAACAATGTCTATTTTATAGTTTATTTTTACATTATCTATTTTTTACACTTTTATTTTTAATGACTGATTTTAAATGCCATTTTCTTAATGTCTTTCGTTTTTTGTAAAGCACTTTGAATTGCCTTGTGTTGAAAAGTGCTATATAAATAAACTTGCCTTGCCTTGCCTTGCCTAAATACAAGTTACAGAGTTGAGTCAATATCACTATTGTTGTACCTTTTTATTATTATTTTAATGCATATTATTTTGTAAAAAAAAGTTAAACAGATGCATATAGTCAAAATTGCACTCAATTAGATTATTTTATTACCGATACAAATGTAAATATTTAAACATTTTAAATTGATGTGCATTATATTTATATATATTTTATATTTAATGCAAATGTAGGCCAAGTCTCTATCTATACTATCCATGTACCCTCATTTTATATTTAGGCATATCTTTTGGTAAACTTTGAAAACAATGTGTATTTTACAGAATATATTTTTATATTTAATATAAATTAGGTGAGTTTTTATACAAAGTATCTGTATTGTTTGCTTGGCTGCATTGGTTAAATATCTATACTACTATCCAGGTACCCTCTTTTGTGCATTTGCATGTATGCATGTTACCCTTTGACTATGTGTGAGCTTATACTGTGTGTTCTTGTGTGTGTGTCAGTGTTGACGCACACATGCTGATCAATAGAGCTGCGCATTAGGGCGCTGCTGTAGATGAGAGAGCACCTGAAGGTGACCCTGACTCCTGGCATCACCACAGGGCTCCAATAAGCTGCTGCTCCGCAAAGCACAAATCTCCAACTTTTAGCCTGCTGCTGTTGGTTTGATTATTGTTTATAGATACAGCCGAGAATTAAAGTATGGCCCGCAGGCAGCATAATTATTTACAGCTGAAAACTCGTATCATTACCAGCATGCTCCTAATTGCCAGAAGTAATATCAATGTTAGTTGATTAAGTGCATTTTTTTCATCTTCCCTCTCCATAATGTGCAGAGATTGTTTTCCCTCAGCATATGGGGTGACGGTTTATCTCAATACAGCTGTTCATCTGGCTTGACTTCTATTTTTTTTCTCACTGTTGATTCCAAAATGCAATATTGCCGTATCTTCAGAGGGTAGCGATCGATTGCTCCACTTTTTGTAGTTTGCTCACAAGGTCAGAGAAAACACAAGAGATTCATCCTTCATTGCTCAAAAATAATTTCTCCCTATAAAGATTTTCCCTGAATAGATACAGATGTGACTTAAAGAGGCTCGAGTTTTGACTCAAGGTGATGTCAGAGCTTTAAGGGAAAGGCCAGTGGGCTGAAAAGCTACCTTTTTTAATTCACTATCAAATGATTAATTAAAACAAATGTTTATATGACCTGGACCCCCCTCCCTCTGCTATGTCAACATATTTCATCCTGTATTTAAGGCAGCAAGAAAGATGATGCTATTAATAATAGCGCCTGTGAAGGGGAAAATACATAAACCTTGAAGGCTACTTTGTTATTCACATGTAGATTACTCAAACATGAATGTGGCACTGTGGCACGAGAAATATCTTTTCTTAGACCTGAGCATAGAAATCTCAGAGTTCCAACAGAGAATATATGTTTCATTTTAAAAGGGTAAAGGTCAAATAATTCTTACAGACACAAGCCTTTTATATATATACTGTAAATTGTCTTTAACAACACACCTGCGTTACAATTGTATTCTTTGCAACATCACTATTGAAAACATCGTTAAAGCTATTGCTAATAACAACATGTGTTGCTCTTGTTCACACAACAAACAAACTGAAATAGGACTCAGTATGTATGAGTGAATGCAGGTATGTCACTCAAATCAGAGGTGGAAAGTAACTATGTATAAAAGTATTGTACTTAAGTAGTATTTTGTTATATCGTACTCAGTCTTTCCATTTAAAGCTACTTTATATCTCTACTCTGCTTCATTTCAAATTCAAATATTGTACTATGTTTATTTAACACTCACAGTTGCTTTGTACATATAAAAACACATGTCATAATGGTACAATGCGGTACTGTACTAGTCTACACAGTACTTCAAGTATGTACATTTGGTCCACATTGACCAATCACAATACTACAGTAAAATGCTCTTACATGTAAATAATAATAACCATAATATAATACAGTGAAAGTTGATACTTGAAGTACATTTAGCAGATAATACTTATGTACTTTATAATATTCTGAAATGAGCCATGGTGCAGACTGAGTACCTTCACTTTGTGTACCTTAAGTATATTTTGATTCTAATACTTTGTAATTAAGTACAACTTGGAAATAAGAACTTTAACTTGTAGTGGAGTATTTTAAGACCGTCGTAATTGTAGGTTTACTTTAGTAAAGGATCTGTGTACTTCTTCCAACACTGACTAAAACATTACTGTAGATCTGTCATGAAACTACTGCATCTACTTGTCAAGCAAGGTTTTATCTGGATTCTGTTCAGGAGTCGGTCATTTAGTTAGACTTTGACTTTTTTGGTTAAACACATTTGTATCACTCTTGCTTTGCTTTTGCTTTGCTTTTGCTTTGACCACAGAGTGCATGCAGCCTTGTAAGAGTGGGAGTGAGTGACAATAGAAAAAACAGGAAAGATTCATGGAAATGTGCTGTGGAAGTCAGCCCAGCCCGCCTTGCATGATGAAGCATAAGTAATCCAGAGAGGAGAAGTCATAGGACACTTCTACTGAATGTTCATCTCCTTTTAATGCATGATATCATTTGAGAAAAAAATGACCCCAAAAGATTGTGTCTATAAGGCAGTTAACAATTACAGGAATCCATCTCATGCTTCTACAGTTAAAATCGGGAAGAGGAGCGGAATCATTTTTAAAAGGGCAACGCAAATAGTGATTAAAAGCGGGCCTAGGGTCATCATTAGGGCATGGTCTCAGAGAAATGGAGAGCAAGGGGGGCCTGCTTGAGAAAGGTCTTGCTGACCAACAAGGGACATCTCGCATGCAAGGGACTCCTCGATGACAAAGATTTATTATGCGCCTTGTGTGACAGGCAGTGAATCTGCCTCTTTGATGAGCACACTGACTGCGAGTTCACGCATGAAACGCTTGGGGAAATTAGACAATTGTCGGAATGAAACTTAGTGCTAAAAATAATTTGTCTTGCTTTCTTTGTCATAAATTCTGAGACGCAGTGATGTCATCGCACAGTGAAGGACTTGTGATCCCTTTTAAAGATCAAGTGGCCCCAGGCGGTGGTGTGTCAGTGGCTCAAAGGCTCGGGATGTATAGGATATGATACTATACAGTCTGAGATATTAAGATGCAAGTGCTGACTGATAATTATGGCAGAAAACACACTTTGATGACATATATGTAAATCTAGGTGATGGGTATACTGATGCTTTGTTTATTTAATTAATTTCTATTTGGGTAATCCTTACTACTTGTATCAATAGTTATTATCAACTTTGAAATGCTAATCTGTGACAAAGTGAAGCACAGCCACAAACAACTCTTATTTTCAAATAAAGACCAGCGATCACATTATCATGTTATCTCATTATTTTCAATTTGCATCCGCTATTTCTCTCCTTTAAATAATAAAGTTAACAATTTAAGTGGGTGTTTTGCAAGCCGACGTAATTCAATTAGTTTGCAGCTCTGTTCATCTTCTTTGACTTGACAATGAAACTTATGTTCCATTTCTGTCAATTGCCATAAAAGCATGGTGATTATAGGCGCCCCTAACTACTAAACTGATTCCTCAAATTCCCTAGAGGTGGTGTAATGACATTATACGTTTGTCTCTGCTGTTTAGCATGTTTCACTGACTGCAAACTGACTGTGTTGTGTTTGTCCTTGCAGCTCAGTTTAAATGTATTTATTATTTGATACCGGTGACGATTTGACATTGTTTGACATTAATTATGATATATTATATTAGTGTTTGTTATCAATACCGTGTCTATAGTCTTGAAAGACCATCTTGGCTGGACACTTTTTGGTGCATGATGCTTAAATGACTTACTATCATGTAGGGATTTGTCCATCAATGATTTTTCAGGTCACAAAATAAATTGTCCATTATGCTGCGCTTACTTGGAAGAGTTATGGATTAAACAAGTTAACATTACAAAGAAGCTTTGTGTCACCCGACAGTAAATGCTTATTAACTAATGACTCGCAAGGATGTAAGCCAGTGTGAATTAACATACCAGGAAATAGTGTTTCCAGGTTGGACTCCTGCCTGAAATGAGATCAACCTGATCTCCCAGGTGGTCACCGACTAACCCACATCTGTCTTAATAACTTGGAGAATGTTTGAAATGTAAATGTCTTCAATGACCAACTCCACTCAGCTTGTCTTCAATGGACATGCAACGCTGACCCTTAAGGCAGTAGCAAGCTCATTGGACTATTCATAGACTGCGTCCTCTGGTTCTTGCCTTTTAAGTTTTTTAAAGGGTGTAATGTTCACTCTGTGAGTTTAACCTGCATCTCTTTTGAACTTTTAATGATCTATTTCCTACAGTTAATGATTCAACACTAGGTTTACTACTGTGTGTGCACTGACATATTAACACACAGGCAAAGCAAGGACACTATTAGATGTACTTCACTGAGGTAACTATATTTCTCTATGTTTGCCTCATTTAACCCACAGGATGTTTCATATTTCAACATTTACATTTTCAAATTGACTTCTATCTCTGAGGAACCTCCACACATTATAAACTGTAATTGTATTGGCTATTGCTGTACAGACAGTTGAACAGCAGGTGTGTTGTACAGCATGAACTTTAGGTTAGCAGGTTGTTTTTAGCATTCGCTAGCTGGGCTATAGTTTTTAATTTAGTCAGTGTAAACAAAAGACCTCACTTACCTTTCAGTATTTGTTGCATATCCAACCCTTTATATTGGAGAAGACAGCTGCGACGTTTCTCCATACATAACCAACAACCTGTTAAGATAGCTAGCTTGTTAGCTAAGTGAATGAATGGCAGCTACAACTGACTTCTCCATGTAAACTCCTGCAGCAAATCTGGTAAATAATATATCTCGTAAAAAGGCATTTCCTCTGCGTTTTATAATATTTCTCATAGTTCTCTTCTTCCTTTCTTGTCGTACTTGTCAACTCGTCTTTGTTATTTATATCAGTGTTTCAAACTATTTTCAATGTTTCTACTAAAGTGGCTAGCAATAGCTCTAAAAGTTGCTAACTGGCACTGGCAGCATATTATGCTCATTTGCATATTGGTGACGTTATTAAGCAATCATTTATATAAAGATGTGTGAGCCGTGAATGGAGAAAACACGTGTAGAAATATTTAGCCAACACATTAAAAATATGAATATACAAAGGAAGTGAGGTAAAGTCATGTATTGTATGCACAACAGTACAGATAGATAGAAATCGTATATCTTAGACCCCTTTCAAGAATTCTCTAACGTACGTACAAAGGAAAATAAAGCTCGTAAAAATAGAGAATTGAAGACAAAAATGTAGGAATAAAACATTTATTTTACAATTTAAAAATACAGAACCGTTTTTGGCACAGCACACATCAAACTGAGCGAAAGTGCAGTGGGATTTGTAAGATTGCGGTTCATAAAGCCAGGTAATCCACAGACTTTGTTACAGTGTGTTTGCTGTAAAATGAACAGCATTATCAGCTGCTCTGTGGAAGTTGTTTAACTAGAGATAAAACGTACATAAAAGGCTTAGTCAATGTAAATGCAGGTGATGCACTATGTCAATGCTCAATAATTCTTTAATCTCTTGCGTTTTATTTAACTTTTCAACATCTCTTAGAGAGCTAACTCCCTTTTTGTTCAAGGAACTGATACAATGCTGTTTGGAATGCAAAGTAAATTGCCCTTGTAACAATATATTTGTTGATATGGTGTACATCTTTAACAATGCATTAAATTCTGTTTCTGTCATCAAAGGGTTTTGACAGAGGGAAACTGCAATAGACACCTTTCACAGGGCAGGTAATGTAACTGTCTAAGGGCACTTGTACTGCTTTGTCAGTTTCTATAACTCCTAGTATAAGAACTAGTTTTTGCCATTTGCAAACTTTCTTGATTTGTGCTGTGCAATATGCATGCAACAATCAAAATAGATTGTTTGGAAAGGGAAATTTTGTTGCTTATTTCCTTTGTGAATCTCTTTTAAAACCACTTTAAATGGTGATCAGCATATTGCACCTCAGGCAGCTTTATCATTGAACAGTATTGATGACAGGTGTTCAATTGAGCACTTTCCTTTAGATATTTTGTCATCTCTTGAGCCTGTAGTAGCCACAAATGCAGACCTCCGTCAAAGCTGAAGGCGATCACAGTCCCATCCTCACATGAGTGTTTAGATGTGGGCCTGCGTGAGGCAACTCTTAGAGCTCAATATCTACAACACATGAAGTTATAAAGAAGACAGAAGCAAAGCATCCTCTGTTGTATAAAAGTCATACATCGCTCGCAGGCACCAAAACACAAAAGAAGTTGAGCCGTGAACGTATTATGAAACAAGATTGGAGAGTGGCAAATTGGTAATTAGCCTCTACGCTGCAAATGAGCATTACAGTCTTGCTTATGACTTTCCTCTCTGGTCCCCAAAGCCTCTTCTATTAATTTAGCTCTGAGGGGCTATCCATAAACAGGCTGAATAAGCTGTTAGCCTTAACGACGAGTGCAAATGAAGGGCTGGCTAAATATGCTGTATGTAAGAGAGATAGTGACATATCCAATACTCAAATTACAGTGAGTGGAGAGGGGAGAAGGTAGGAATACATTAGTTTTCGCAGGTATTGTGTGAATCATGCACAGTTCTCGTATATATTCATAGAAAATGTGGTGTATCAATTCTAAAAGAATGTTCAACAATTTGCAGGAAAACAGATCCCTGCCTGATCAAGTTAAAAAGTCAAAAAAAAAAATGACATTTGACTAATGTTTTGTACAAGACATAGAGCAATAAGGTATAATTTACTGGGAAGCATTTCTGCATTTACCTGCTTGGCACATATGCTCATCAGCCGTCGTTTGTCACATAATATGTTCTGTCTCCCGGCTTTAATGTAATTTGCTCTGAACTCTTGAAATTCTTCCCTCCCTCATGAGGTCAGTTTCCTGCCTCAGAATTCATTCAGCCCTCTGGTTGTCTTGCATAAGAACAAGTATAGCCCATTACCACCAAATGAAAAGGAAGTAAGACAGAAACTTCCAAATTAATTTACAATGGAACACACCTTACAGGTAACTGACTTGAGTTTGATGTAATTACTCCAGAAACCATAAATTCCGGTAATTGAGAAAAAGCCTACAGCATACAAGGATAATGAATGGCGAGATAATGGAGGCAGTGAAAGTCTTAGCTATTCAGATTGATGTGAGGGGAGAAATATCTGGCTTCTTTGAGATGGGCAATTCTCGCAAATACACCTCACCAACACTGCTAGCCCGGCGCCTGCCCTCCCTTAAGCATTGCGCTTATATTCAGATGAGCCAGCCATTAGCTCTAAGTGGTCTTTACCCCCAAATTCTGCCATTTCACAAATTAGCCAATTTTAGACATTAGATGTTCGCCAGTGGCAAGGGTCAAAAGGTCAGCTGTGGTAAATATGAGGTGCAAACGTGCAGTTAAGGGGATTAATAAGGGCTCGTTCAAAAGCACTTATGTGGAGCGTGCAGCACGTTTACTGGAAGGGAGAATGGGTGCTGGCTATTCAGGATGAGTGACATTTCAGCTTTTAAAATGTTGTGAATATCTCACAGTGTGCTGCTGTGACCTGGATGACACATGATTTAAAGCCATCGCTCTCTCTCTGCTGTGGCCTACATTGTGTCCTAAATGTCCGCTGCATGGTTTAATGCAATAGACAAAACAGCATTAAGCTTTTGCCCTGCACTAAAGTGGAGAGAGATGCTTGTGAGTCCTGTAAAGTAGAGAGATTGAAAAAGGGAGATAGCACTCTCGCATCCCTGCCCTTCCACTCCATGGAGTATGCACCAGGGCAGACGGACATATGGGTGACGCTACATTCTTTAAAGAGAGTGAAGCAAATTCCTGACCCTCTCCTCCCGCCCCATCCCTCTCTCCCGCCCCGTCGCTCACAAATTGCCCGTTCGAATGTCAGCCCTCCTCTTTATCAAACAAATCCATTGTCTGCCAATTCGTGGGGCACTGACAAGAAGAGGCTAGCAAACTGTGGAACCTCTCGTCTGTGAATGAGTGCGTGTGTTTTTGAATATGCTCGCTAGCTGTCGTATTAGCAGTCAGCCTTTTTAACATGGCGACACACAGTCAGACGCACAGCCAAAAAAATCAATACAGCTTTGCATGGGCCTGACCCACATACAGTGAGGCCACTGACTGCGTAGTGGAGGCTGTTTCATTATTCTGAAAGCAAGTGTATGGTGAAATTGCGTGTGCCTATGCATTTGTGATTTTGTGTGCAAATGTGTGCGTATACATTTGCACGTGCATGAGAGAGGTTATGCTTTTGTTGACTTGGCTTAGGATGAGTGCAACTTTCTTTGTGTGAATGCACATATAATAATGCATATGTGTTTGTGCAAGTTTAGACGTCAAGTCCGAGTGGGTGTTGAGTTCACACAACCCCTTCCTGCTGCCTGGCTTCACTGTCACTGATTGCAAGCGACGCAGAGCTAATAAAAGAGCAAAGCTAACTGTCAGCAGCGATTAGGCTGGCTACCCAGACAAGACAAAGAGAGGGAGAGCACGGCGGCATTAGCTATGGTCATTAAACAGGTTGAGTCAAGGAGGAGACTATAACCTGGTTTATTAAAGGGGAGGAGGGCAGCGCTATAGAGTTGTTTGCTATAATTCACATTTCAAACATATATTTAATATAGTGCTTTCATGTTTGGACAATGGAAACAGGTTTGGAATTTCACACATATTTCTTGCGTGTGTGTTGCTGTTTTTTTAACAAAGTTAAAGTATGCCTTTTATTTAGTGATATATGCAACAGCTATACCACCCAGTGTGGGAAACCAACACTGGTAAATTCGATTATTTTGAATAAATATGACCTATTATAACACTTTATTACCTGCATGTATCAGTATTCATATGGCTATTGTTGTTAATTTACTGTATTTAATTGATCTCAGTGTCATGAACATTAGCCGCATGATGTTTTTAAAGATGTTCATTCCATATCCAACTTCCCAAAAAATCTTGATGTTTCTTTCACAATTAATCTTAATTGAAGATTTACTCACTAGCTTTTTTGAGCACATCTGCATCTCACATTCTTCAAGTGCTTTAGTGGAGCTCACTCAATTGGAGTTTAGTGTCGGGTTCAGGTGTTTTTTTTGTAACTGAAAAAGCCGAACTGCTGGTGAGTCAGCATGAGAGTTCAGATGCACAGTTTGCCTACATTGTGAGCTTGTTTGGTCGTTTCCGTTTAATTACGCTACCTTTCCATCACAGATTCTCCTGATCTTCCCTCTTTATTCTGTCATAATTACGGGCATATGCTTGATGCCGACAGTTACATGATTTCTTGTGGTTGAATTAAATCAACAAAAGAAGTCCCATCCTTAGATCTTTTTTCTGCTTGATGCCGACAGTTACATGCTCACAACCTCACCCTATAGCTCTCAGAGCTTGCTACATGCACCCTCATGCAAATACAAAGACAGAAACATAAACACACATTGAATAAGTTCCAAAATGTTTTTCAGTGGCTCACTTCCTAAGCATGTACCTGTTGCCTATTAGTGTGTTTCCTCTTTTTGCCTTTTAGCTATATTAGCTCTGTGGCTGGCTGGTTCACAGGCTGGCAGAAAGGTTACCTTACCATCACCCCTCTTCCCTTCAACATCATGCATACCAATGACATTATCTCTCGATAAATCAAATCTGAAACCCACCCATCTGCTTTTTTTAAGATTAAGAGGGTACAAGTTATACATGCAAATGTGCTACCACGAGTTGGAGCGGCTGTGTGGTGGTTTTGCAAAGAAGGCTTCTGAAGCAGGAGCTCCTGGCACATCAGCACTAGTGAGACATTTATGAGCAAAACTAGCTGCTACGTTTCATCTGCAGTGGCCTCTAGGATGAAATGTAAGCTTAGACCTGCATCTGTTGATGACAGCGTGGATTATGAGAGGGAGACATGACGGGAAAAGAGCAGTTTTTAGGGGGAGGCAACAACATCTATGTTGTTTACATTGACAACAGATGCCTAAGCAGTACATTTGAATTGTAATGATATGACCTAGCGTGCCCAGACATGTGTTCTCAACCCCAACCTTCAGTCCCCACAGTGCACTGAGTTTTTGAACTGCCATTTTATTAACGATGTGAAAATGTATGAATACAAAGTCATAAATGTGTCATACGCCACGATTGTACTTTATGAGCATGAGAATGTATTGCTTGTTTTTGAATCCGCCCCGAATGTATGTGATAAGATAAGGGGCGGGACATCTCTAAGCGGTTGACCAATCCCAGCCAGCTAACCAATCAGAGCAGACTGGGCTCTGGTTTCAGACAGAGGGTGAAAAGAGGTGCTGCAGCACAGGCAGTTTGAGAAGTGCTTTTTGAACATTAAAGGATCTAAACATGTCTCAGTAGTAGAGGCACAAAATACAAATATGAAACTAGACATTCAGAAAAATTAACATTTGTGTCCTCCTTATCTGACATAGGCCATTCCTACAGAGTGCAGAAAAGGTCAAAATGGGACGAATGGATATATAGATGGATGGAGGGATGCAGGGACGGACAGATGGAGGTAATTAAAAGTAACAGGTGACCTGAAAGCCCAGACAGGAGGCAGTAAAAACAGCAGTTAGACGTGCATGTGGGAGTTCTTAGGAGGACTAGTAAGTGAGATGTAAACGGATATCCTTCTTTAAACTTCAGAAATTGTATCATGACCCTGATCATTTAGATTGTGTTATCGCAGGCGGATGGCACAAATTGAATTTCTGTAGTACTTTGATATACAGTGCTCAAATTCACCTAAAAGCTACACATAATAAAAAGACAGAATTAGAATAACTCAGATATGAAAACTCTGTACAGTGTGAATACTGCGTAACACGATATCAAATGTTAAAGATTGTATTCCTCCCGAAGCAATTTAGCCCAAATAAAAAGAATAGAAAAATGTTTTAAATTAAGACTTTGCCCTTCTGTCATCTATATATGCACATATAAATAAATCTAAAATGTCTTTTTTCACTTTGATTAAAAATGAAGCAAGAGCAAAAAAAAAGTCCTGCACAAGAACATTTTGTAATCCTTTTGTTGCATGAACAAAAAGTCAATGCGGGTGGATGAATTTTTTAGAAAGCAAGTCAAATGGAAGTCGGATCTTTCTTTTCCTATTCTGTAACTGATTGTCGTTTCCTCACATATTTGAGGTTTTTCTCTATTTATAAATCTGTTGCGTTTTATATATCTGTACAAATTAGCAAATGGCATGCAAACATCACACAAACAAAGGTCCATATGAAATGCACATGCCTGAGAGGCAGGCACACACACATATAAAAACAGAAATGAGTCAGACATGCACACACACAAACCCAAAGCCTGTTTTTCCAGCTTGTGTTAGAAACGACTGCCAAGAAGCAGGGTATCCCACAAGCCCTGTAGCCAGGAGACTGAGCCTGATAACCAGATTGAAACTTTCTGTGTCAGAGCGCTTGTTTCTGTGTGTGTGCAAAGGAGAAGGACGTTGTTTTTGTTAGCAGAGCAGAGCAGAATCTCTATCCCTTGTGTGACGGTGTTCAGGTAAACACAACAGCTGTGTTCTTCTTCATAGTTACATACTTGTTGTGTGTTTCCCACATGTGCTTGTGCACTACATGTATGGGGACAAGTTGTTTCTGCTTGTTTTGTGCATGCACATGAGTTGGGTGTTCATGTCTCTGCTCCCTGAATCCCTCCCACCAACTTGCCTTTGAAGGCCCAGTCTTATTGCTCTCCTTTCCCTCTGCAGGTCACCCTTTTCTGGAAGAGGTTGGCAGTCTGCCCCCTCAGACTGGCCTCCTTGGGGGTCTCCTCAAAAAGCACCTTAGGAAGAATTAGTCTATCGCCATCTGTTTCTATATATTTTACATTTAACACTTCATTTACTATTCTTTTTTATGAAGACATTCAACAATTGCTTGAATAACATTTAAACATTTATTTAATCTGGAAACCCAAGTATGTCACTTGACATTGTGCAAAATACTTAATATTTTATTTTAATCGTTTATTTAGCAGGGACAATGCACAGTAAGGAACACTTAAAACATTAAAATGTGTCTTTTGTAACAGTGCCAGATTTAGCTTTGAGCTCATTTCCATCCGCAGTCCCTCTCATAAAACATTTAAGAAGATTACATTTTACAAACCTAGCAAGAACAATCCATGTAAACATTTATAAAAAAAAGCACATACTTTTAAAAGACTTAAAATGGTCAAACACCTTGATAGCTCTCTTGTACAGCTGTTCTATGGGTTTCAGGTTTGTGGCACAAGCAAACGACCAGTTTGTAAAACAGTATTCAATGTGGGATAGAATCATACAGTGGAGGTATGACTTTGCAGCATTGATATAAAAAGAATAATCAAACAATGAACTAGTTTGCAAAGTAATGAGCAATATTGAAGCCAACAATCAAATGTCAGAGAGACAGGAAGAGAAGAGGACTGATTAGTCATATAGAGCATGTAATAAAAGCAAAAGAGAGCACAATTAATATGTTGCTCTTTGGCTCTATTTGAGGAAATTCACACTGTTCCAGTCGAGTAGCTGCCTTTATCAATGCACACATATTTCCGATTTAGCGTAGCTTCAAGCAACAGAGAGCGTGAGAGTGAGGGAGCGGCTGCAGAAGAGAAAATGTTTCCCTGAGCCATCAGCCATAACTGACATTACCGGTTCCTCCTAGTGACTCTGATTTAACTATTGTCACTGACTTTGTTCAGACGCAGCCATGAAATGCTGCAGTGAAAGCAACCATGAAATGCCATTTTATTTTGTATTAAAAGGCCAAAAGCAACCGCACAGTATGCATGGCATTAAAGTTCCCTACTGTGCACTGTTCAGAATGCTGCTGCTGCGTTTACAACATTGTTCTACTTTAAATTAAAGGGGCCCTTCCATTCCTTTTTGTTTCCTCTTTTCTGTAGTGTGTCATAGGCTTGTGTGCATTTACAGTCTGCAACCCTACATTTCCGCCCCCTTTTTTTACTTGTTGACATAGTATAACACTATGTAACACTCTTCCATTCCAGCTCCTCAAAACATTTGACATGATAAGCTAAGGGGTGGGACATCTCTATGCAGGTTGACCAATCACAACACAGCCGGCCAGCTAACCAATCAGAGCAGACTGGGCTCTGTTTTCAGACAGAGGGTGAAAAGATGTATGAGGGAAAACCCGAAGGCCATTCTCTGAGCATTACCAACTTTAAACATTTATTTCCTTCTCACTTTCTGTCACAAAAAACACTATTTGCACTATAATGCAGTTAAGCTATGCCGGTACGGTTACACAAGCAAAGCGACTCATTGAGTTCAAAACTTTTTGCCTACATCTTTTTCGTCTTTCATCTTAGTTTTTATACCTTAAAGCCTTTTCTCAAACTCGACTTTAAAAGCCCAATGATCCATTATGTTTGCAGCATTTGTCAATACAATGAACAGGCGTACACACATGCAGGATGTGTAATACACATTCACAATCTCAGAGCTAAAAACATTACCAACAGAAACGTTTGAACTGCTCCGCAGGCTCAACAAATCAATACAATTATCTTTTGTTCTTAGGATGTGTTTTCTTTCCCCAATACAAATCGAAATGTATTTTTATATGCCTAACTCACAGCGGCAAAATGTTCAATGACAACACGGCGTCTGGGGAACCAGGGAAGTCTTCGTCCCGGCAAACAAATACGTGCATGCTATTTTCTGCTCCTCCAAGATCAGATATTTAGGGTAAGGTGTTCACAGTTTCCTCGTGGGTCTCTCGGGGGAGTCATTTTTTTGTGCTTCTTCTCCGGGATGAGATAAATGAAAAACCTTTTGACTTTCCCTCCAAGGAGAGAGTGCAAGGGAGGAACTGTGAGCTACGCTGTGGAGAATGCACCATGCCTCCAACGGAGAGAGTCAAAGACAGAGGGGAAAACATTAATAAAACAATCTCTTCTCATTATAATACTGTTCGGCTTTCTATTTTTATTTTGGAGCCAACATGTCACTTTAGTTGGGAATGATTTGCCGCAACACCCTTTGCCACAGTGGCATATTGTTGCATGTTTTTGTCATTACTCAATGTCACTTTTTTATGATATTCCATAATGTCGTATATTTGCCTGTTGAAATAATCAAAGTAACAGTTGCATTTTCTTTTCTTTTATTAATTCAGACTAAAAGCACATAGTTGTATTCAGAATATTAACTGTGCTCCTGTCAGTGCAGCCGTTTCCTGAGCGATTCCTTGGAGATATTGAGATGTTCCTTCAGCATCGTCATCATCACTTCGGACATCCACCTCTCAATTTTTCTTGGTATCATCCCTGTTTTTCTATCTGCTTGGCTGTCAGTACATCACTCCATCAGTCTGCATCCAACAGCTCCCCCTGATTGAATGAGAAAAGATACCAGATTTGAGTGTGCTGACAAGGCTGTGGTGATCAAAAAGAGGTGGCAGCTTGCGCCAGGCAGTTGAATGGATATGAATACGGTCCCTTAGGGTTAGTTTGACGCTCAAGTCAGTCGAGATGGTAGATGGATAAATTGACAATGGAAGTAAGTTATGTAACTCAAAAGAGCTGTTTGCATTTGGCTAATACTTTCTAATCACACTTGCATTACAGAAAGCTGTGTTTGGATTAAGTTAGCATTTGTACGGTAGTTTAGCAATGTTTGGTTGAGAGTGCAACATTGTATTTGAACTTGCAATGTTAGGGTTAGATGAGAAGGGTTCAGCATATTAATTATTAGGAAACTGTTTAATCTGCTGTAAACATTGTTTTTCTTCAAATATAAAGGTACAGGGTAAGGTAGGGTTTATTTAACAGCTTCCTTACTTACTTCCTTCCTTACTTCCATGCTGTATAGCTATCTGTCTAGCCTGTGCCTACATAATTGTCCAACTTCTTTAAAACATTTTTAAAGAGGCGTGAAAATAAAATATCTTCATTTTACCCCTTTAAAAGTCAGTTTACTTTTATTTTAATTTACAGCATGTATTGTAATACTACATCTATATGCATACACAGTCATCAATATGCAGTTGTATGTCTGCAGAGAATAACAGGTATGCAGCTAAGCATGAACATTTTCACACTGTGTTCAAACAACCTTGTCTATCAGTGTGTTACCTGTGTGGGTGTGGGTGGGTGTTTGTGTGAGGGATGCCGGGTAAAGGATAAAAATAAAAAGGTGTGGCGTCATTAACAGGCTTGTAGCCACCTGCCAGAATCACAGATGGGTAATGTTGGGCCATACCTGAGTGTGTGTGTGTGTGTGTGTGTGTGTGTGTGTGTGTGTGTGTGTGTGTGTGTGTGTGTGTGTGTGTGTGTGTGTGTGTGGTGTGTGTGTGTGTGTGTGTGTGTGTGTGTGTGTGTGTGTGTGTGTGTGTGTGTGTGTGTGTGTGTGTGTGTGTGTGTGTGTGTGTGTGTGTGTGTGTTTCACTGTGTTCACACACAGTGAAACACGCAGTGAAAAGACTGACAGTTGACTCTAAATCAAGATGAGCATTTGTGCAATCTTCCCACAGTGTTAGATGATACACACACAACCACACGCACTGTCTTTCTCTATTCCACAGCAGTTATGCGTCACCTTCACCTGTTAGTCATCAGTGTATCAAACTTGATGCTATGTCTGCTATGACTCAGATCTGTATTTATTATGCAAATCAATAATTCACTTTCTGGCAGTATAGACTACATTAGTATGGCCTTGCATCCAGTTGTGTTGCAGTGTCACAACACAGTATGGGAATTCTGAGCATTAAGTCAGCGTCATTTCACATTTTGGACACAAATGTATACCATATTGTTGGAAATACAGGAATTATCTCAAACGTCGTGCAGTGCCTTTATTGTGAAAGGAACAAGCATGGTGTTTTTTTTCTCCATCGCATAAAAACTGTGAAGAAAGAGGGTTGAGCAATAGCCACCTTCATCATCTTCATCAAAGTGTCCCTAACCACATGTTGAGAGGAGAGACATCCTTTAAACTTGCTCAAGTGGAGGTGTACGTTCAACTTAAGGCAGGGCAAAAACAGCATTAAAAAAGCTCAATGTTCCCCAGTAATCCAATCGCATCACACCAGTCCCTAAATCTTTGTCAAGGAAATGCAATTGTTATAATGCGTTTATTGAAACTTGGGCAAGGTTTTATTTAATCATGCCGCGCTCTAACAGCACTGGCGGTAGATGAGAAAAACACACAATCTTTCATCACACCATCATCCTTGGGAAATCCAATTTGTTGCTGTTCCTCCTGCCCCGCTGCGCTCCACACATGTGATTGCTACATGGTACAGCTCAGAACATGGAGTAAACTCCCAGTTAATGTGTGTTGCATGTGTTTCTTTCTCTTTAATGTCGTATAGTGTGTCATAACGGTTTCATTTCTCTGGTGATTATAAGAGTAATTCAGTGTGTTGGGAAGGTGGAACGTCTCTGAAGGTGTGTGTGTGTGTGTGTGTGTGTGTGTGTGTGTGTGTGTGTGTGTGTGTGTGTGTGTGTGTGTGTGTGTGTGTGTGTGTGTGTGTGTGTGTGTGTGTGTGTGTGTGTGTGTGTGTGTGTGTGTGTGTGTGTGTGTGTGTGTGTGTGTGTGTGTGTGTGTGTGTGTGTGTGTGTGTGTGAACCTTGATGATGAACTATTTTACTACACATTCTAAGTGAAAAAGATATTGCAGAAATGGGAAGTAAATATTTGAAATGCAAATGTGCAATAACCAAATGTTTCCTGATCAATTACCAATGTTGCTCTCCTATACTGAATGACAATGCTAGAATTGTGGTTCACAAATAACAACATGAATGAGAAAGCATGTCGAAATAATACTAAAATTAATCTAGCTGTTGGAACATCTTCATGTAATCTGCATGTTCAGAACATACTGTCCAATTATAACAAGTATTATTTGTTTTTAGTAACTACTGTTTTGCAATCATATTCTGGTACTTTGTTGAGTGTTAATAGACCTGTGCTGTAGGCCTACCCTTGCTGTGTAACACACACAGCCGCCTGTCTTATTTATTAGAGTACAGGAGTTGCTGACAGCTCGCAGGTCCGGGGCTTATGGTGCTTTGGGAGTAAAAGCCTGGGTGATGACGGGGGAACGACCCGAGCCATGCTCTCGCTATGACACCTTCCAAATGTTCTTGTGTGTTTTTACTTGTGTGGGCGCTTGTGGGATAGACAGAGAGTGTGCCCAAGTCACTTACATAGGTGAAACAGTGGTCGTGAGTTTAAAGGAGAGTCTGTAACTTTTCAATTATTTATAATCATACGTGTTTTATTGACATGATATCAATAATTCATTTGTTGAATATTACAGTTATGATCAATGCAGGTACATTGTGCCACCCCTAGTTTGTAGCTGTCTTTCAGTTTGGAGATAAGTGCTTGGATGTTTGTTGGTTAACTTTCTGGGTCATAAAATGGAAGTACAGACACAAGCTGCTTGGCTTCAGAAGCCACCACACCCTGGCAATGGAAAGGGTGGTATGTGTGTGTGTGTGGTTATATAAATGTATTGTGAGTGCTCCTCACTCCTCCACCTGCCAACTTGGCAGGATTTTCTCCCTCTTTTCTTTCTCTCTCGTAAAATTTGCCAGATGTTACAGATTAGTCAGCATTTCACATTGGCTCTAGTCTTAAGTCAAATGCCATCACCTCGAGCCACCCCTAGGTAACCATAAAGGCTTGAGGTTAACCAAATGGAGAAGGGCAACAAAATATAGTTGGGCATTGTTTGCAGATGGGAAACCTTATGGTTGTAAACCAGAGAGGCTCTAATCCAGCTGTGTTTAAAGCCATTACTGCGATGTAGCCTCAGAGAAAAGGAATTTTACTCCAACATGTCAGCCAGTCGTGTTCTGCTCAAAGCTTCATGATGTGGTTGACAATATGTTGAAGGCAAACCGTGGCGGTTGGCAACTCTCTTCATCAGAGACCAATGGCATGTGGAGTGTGACTGACAACTCTGACCTACAATGTTTGTAAGGTGTAACAACATATTTGACATCTGTATTGACTCTGTAAATAACTTAGTAGGCATCAGCTCTGTGTTATAAACTTTTAACCTTTACATTTTGAATTGTCCTATGCCCAGATCAGACAACCTGCAAAACCTGAGGCATTCTGCATTGGGAACACATTTTAAAATTCCCAATCAACGCAGTCTTTGTTTTACAGTCAACAGTACGAAGTATAAGCAGAATAATACAATGCAACTCATAAACCTATATATTAATATATAGGTTTCCACAAATTTGAATATTTTCGGTTTTTGTGCAAAGCTTTGTTCCATGAGTAATACATCTGCAGCTAGACAAAGCCTTACAAAAGTCATGATTTGAATGGGCAATATGCTATTGTATTGTTGCCCCATACTTTCAAAATGACATACAGGTTACATTCACGAACCATAACTGACAACATCCAGGATGTTCTGGAATTGACATAAACTAAGATGTCACCTTAAATTATAAATTACACAAAGTTGAGTGTGGTCACTGACCGTACTAGAAACAGCATCCTGGGGACTTGTCAGGTACTTAGTTGTAACATTTGTGTGTGTGTGTGTGTGTGTGTGTGTGTGTGTGTGTGTGTGTGTGTGTGTGTGTGTGTGTGTGTGTGTGTGTGTGTGTGTGTGTGTGTGTGTGTGTGTGGGTGTGGGTGTGTGGGTGTAGCATTAAGGTGCTTCAGATGTTCTGGAAGCTCAGGCCCTCTGGCTTCAGCCAGCTGGAGTTCTCCAAATTAGCCCAGCACTTCATTATGCAGCTCCTGTCTCTTCCTCTTCCCTCCTCCCCCCTCCCAACTCTCTCCCTTCTCCCAAATTCTCACTTCCATCTTTTCCCTCACCCCCGAAAAAAAGCTATGCCTTATCCTCCTTATCCTATCCCCTATAATGAATGTCTCTCCATTCTCGTCATCTGCTTTTTACCGTATTTCTTTCATTTGAACTTGTATCTAGTTCCCCTTAATCAACCAGTTGACACAAGCCGTGTGAGTGATTTTTACAAATGATAACGTATCAACAAAACTTAAAAACTCCCTTTCCAGTCACATTATAGTCGCAGTGAAGCACCTGCTCGCCCCTCCCTACACCCTTCTACTTTGCTCTTCTCCCTCTTGTCCCCCTGTCCATTATCTCTCAGCTTCCCCCTGCCCCCCCTTCTCTCCCACACCTCCCTCCCCTCTTGACTCCCCTCTGCTTAAGATATTTAGCTCCAGGTGAAACAGCCAGCCGACCCTTATGTTGCTTCTGTCTGTGAAGCTTTTGTCCTCTCCCTCTTAATTGCACCGAGGCTCGATGCAGAGAGTGTGTGTGGCTGTGTGTGAATATGTGTGTGTCTGCGTGTCTGTACAGTATGTGTGTGTGTGAGTTGTCTACATGCCTGTGTGAGCCTTTGCTTTTCATCTGTTGCCTATGGTGCAATTCACAACCCCACTCCCCACAGGATACCTGCACAAACACACACACACACACACACACACACACACACACACACACACACACACACACACACACACACACACACACACACACACACACACACTCACACACACACACTCATGATTGAGGTTGTTAGCAGGTGTATCGTTGATGTTAGCATTAGCCACATTAGCCTAGCCCGCCATGCCCCCCAGTGAGTCAATGGAAGCCAGGGATTTCTTTTCATTTGAGGGCTAAAGGGAGGGCCTGCGTTGCGCACGCACACAACATACACACACACACACACACACACACACACACACACACACACACACACACACACACACACACACACACACACACACACACACACACACACACACACACACACACACACACACACACACACATATATTGGAGGGCCTGAGGGAGGGCCAGTAACTGAGCCACCAGCCAAGGGAGCTGGACCAATTACATTGTTAGGATAAATGTAGCGTCGGCTATGCATGGATTGTGGTACTTAACAGCCGGCGCGAAAAAGAAAAAGCCTCCCTTCCTCCCTTCTCTTGCCTTCACCCTCCAGTTTGCCAGGGCCTTCTTCTTCTTCTTTTTTTTTTTTAAATGGAGGGGAATTTAAAAACAGATTTATGGGTCAGTTAAATATAGTAGGCAAAACTGATTCCCTAACCAACCACCCCTCCTCTGTAACTCCCTCCATCTATCCCTCCCTTGTATCAGCGCCACCCTTCCATCCCCCAGTTTTGTCTCATCTACCCTCCCTTTGGTCTTTTATAAAAATGATATATCTCTTAAAAAGGATGGAACAGTTCCCCCAGTGGAACGCTCAAACACAAATTGACAACCCGGGCCTTATGGTTTAATAGGCACCCTGTATCTCTCTGAAGCTTCCCCTCCCTTTCTTTCCTTCTATCTCCGTCTCCCTCCCACCTCCCTCTCTCCTGTCTCTTTTTCTCCTGACCAACAAGGACTTATTAAATGAAGCCTTAACTAAATCTGAGTTAATGAATTATTCTAACACCTACGATGTGATTATTGTAATTAATGGGACACCGACGTACCTACCTTCTCACCAGGTTTTCTAAATGAACATCTTGACTAATGTCTTTCTTTTTGACACAGATTTAAAGCTTCCTCTGTCTGCCTTTCCCTCCTCTTCAACTTACAGCCCCAAATGCATTGTGGGAAAGAAATCTGGGTCTAATATTCATTTTCCTCCTCTTAGGAGAAAAAAAATACCCAAGAGTATTTATATTATGGTTTTAATAAAATTGAGATCGCTTAAATTAGTGTTAAAAGGATTAGCATGATCTTAGCGGGTACAGCATTGTGCCAGTTCAGGTTTCCGTGGTGACGGTGATCTCACATGATTTGCTTTCCATTTTGTCAACAGGCTTAAGTCCATGCGATGGTATCAGGGAATGTTTGCATTTGGATGACAAGCGTCATTTGGCAATCCAAAATGTTTGTTTTAGGGGCGAAGACAATCCCTCCTCTGTAGCATTGCTATTTTGGATATGTTGTTGCTGCTTTTCCTTTAGAAATGTTCAGCAGGAGGGGAGGGGGGTTCACTAAAAATGTGTTTACCTCACCATACTGCGAGTTGTAAATGCAACGGTTAGCAGGTTTTCAGCGGCGTGCATGGAGGTGCGAATCTCCCTCCTCACCACACGCTAGCCTGCAGCGCCAACACACAGACATGCACACATACTTTTAACACACACATGTGTACACACACACTGCCTGCTGCTGCCTTCTGCTAATCCACAGCACCAGCACAATCCACTTTCAGGGCTGCGCTTCTGCAACCGCGCCAAACAGGCCACAAGTTTGGTTCCCTCTCCAACACACACAGTTTCCAGGGCCACGCTTGATATTCTGTGTCAGCAGCAAAACACACCAGCACCCTTGAAAAATTGTATGTATAAAAGCAGATAATTTGACAAAAAAAACCTCTCTCCTGGTGTCGGCGTTAGTTCACGATCCTCGGCCAAGCCTTTCATCCCGAAGCCAATGTGTATGGGGCAAACATTGAGTCTGCTTTGATTTTCTAACCACTTAAGAAGATTTGGTCATGCTTAATCCAGTTTCTCAGTCGAATTTCGCTCCGAGCTGGTAATTATGGATGAATAAAGTGTAGACTTGAAGTACTGCTGTTGTTGCTGTTGTTATAGACCCTGCATCGGGTGTAGTACCCTCCTTATTGACCTGCAGGTAAATTGAGGAAGTTAACAGCCAACCTGAGATAATTCATGCACAGTAAATGTGGATTAAGGTCGCGTACTTTAGGTAGCTATATCTGTTGTGATTCAGTTCTATGAATAATTTCCTATAAGATGTCCTGTGCATTCTTTCATCTGATGTTCCTCTCTGCTGATACAGACAGTGAACGGCCAGTCATTTCAATAAATCCTATTGTAGTTTTATTTTATTTTTTTCAGATTTGTTTTCGTAATATCCAAGTTGAACACAGTATTTCATTAGCTATATCAGCTTGTATGTTATAGCTTTAGTTGATTTGCACTGTATTTGTCATTGTATAAATTATAATAATCATTTAGTCCTGTTTTAGAAAATAGTAACGTATTGTTTTGCATCCATCCCAAAGAGCATCATATTTTTGTTCTTTTGTATATCAGATCTGCCAAAGCAACAGTGCCTCATCTCCCAGGTATGCTCATTGTGTGGAGCTGTGAGGGGTACAGGGTTGACCCGTGTGGACCCTCCACTGGTCTGTGTGCTCTGAGCCTGCAGCGGAAAGGCAACCAGGCACTGATGAGAATCCCTATAATTGGCCCAAACCTGCACACATGGCCTGGAGCTCCTCCACTCTACATTGCCAATGAGAGTGGAGGATACAGATGGAGAAAGTAAAGCAGAGAAAGAGAGCTGACCTGACTCAAGATGCGGCTACATATTGGTCTCTGTGAAAGGATGTAGTCTGGGTTCAGAAAATTCTAAGTAATGGCTGGAAATGAAGCTGCTCACCTTACTTGAATACACTGAATTCTTACATTTCTTTATCCAGTGTCTGTTTGTTTTTAATTTTACAACATATTCCCCATCTTTCCAGCACAACTTCTCTTATCCATCATGATCCATGCATTGCTCCAGTCCCTCGTTGGTGACAGTAGTACATTGTGTGTATGGGGCACTGCTGCACGTGGCCCTGCTATCTCCCAGCCACACTTCTGGGGCTGGCATTGGGACAGAACATCCTGAGGGCCCTAACTTTCCCCGGCTCCCCAACCCCTCCTCCCTCCCTCTCTTTCTCCGTCTGTTAGCCATCCAAGAATATGCCAGTCAGGTCCTGGGCAATCTGCATGCTGCCCTCCTGCCATCTTCCACCTACTCTCTCTCCCCTTCTCCGTACACCCATTTCCTTTTTCCTCACCTTCTTCTCTGCATCTCTCTCTGTCCCACATTTTCTCTCCGCGTCGCCTCCCTGCTCCTCTCCTCTCTGGCCTTTGGCAGCCGCTGTAAATCCGCTGCATGGAGTGGTGTCTGAACGTAGCTCAGGACCGTATGTGTGGTGGCGCCCTCTGGACGCGCTGGCACGCTCGCTGACAGCTTGATTTGGACCCAGTGCAGCAGAGAGTAGCAAGCTTGTATGAGAAATCTTGTAAATCTACATATCGGGGTAATATTTAACATGGTTATTTTGACAAGTTCAAGCTGAAGTTGTTATATTTAAGGGTCATTGTTTGATGGTTATTTCACCCAGAGCTGAATCAACATTTAATTTGGACATTTGTTTCAAAACAGTGTTAATTTTCCCTTTTGAAAGATCATTTCTATGCCCAGGCTGCCACTAAATTAAATGTCTCATTCATATTCAGCTACATGTGCTGAAGGCAACATTAGGCATATTCCAGCACCATTGACTGCTATGCCTTTGTTTACTCCCGTGACATAGTGACATCACTATAATATAACATTGGCACTTCTATTGGCTAGCGCTCCAACCCATTAAACATTAAAGCATGGAGACATGTCACAGTAGAGGCACAAAATACAAATATGTAATCTGAAGTTCTGCATAATAGGGCCAGTTTAACATTCCCACATTAGGATTGTACCTGTTGCTATGGGAAACCAAAAAAAAAAACTGAGATTCAATTAAAAGCATGACCTAAAATATTCTGATTGACTTTCAAATACTACCTCAATTTGTTGTACATTGTTGCCTCATATTGTTTGTTTCTGGAGGAAAGTAGTACTCTTTTCTGATTGTAATCATTATCACCACATTGAATGCAAAAAGTGCTTAGCTTTGCTTTCTGGGTATTTTTTGGTTGTTTTCCAAGTGTAATCAATAACCTATGCTTGGCGCACACAAACTTGAGGCCATTGTCAGTGGGTGGGATGAAAGAGTGGACGGACGGATGGGCAAATGGCCTGTTGTTATTGAATGTTATTGATTGGCCGTGTAATTTCACTGTATAAGGATTGATGTGACTTCACTGTAGGCCACATCTGCATTGTAACAAATGGGAGGAAACACAACAGCTACTGTAGCAGGACCTCCTTGGAAAAGGGCCTGATTAATGCAGACTCCTCCAGGGGCCGGGATGGAGGGATGGATGGATGCTAAAGAGGAGAGCCTGGCAGCTAGCTCCTAATGCTACGGGGAGAGTGACGAGAGGGAGGGGAGGAGGAGGAGAGAGAACGTCCGGGGGCAGGCATGCAGGAATACACACACACCGCACACACGTGATGAGGATTTTGACTCTTTAATCTTGCCCTGTGTTGCTTTGATAAGGAAAGAAATCCCCCCCTTGCGAGGAAGATAGAGCTGTTCTCCTTTTGTCTTAAAGTTTTGGGCATATTTATGCATGAGCTGTTTATTTGTGTCAGGCTTACAAATTAATTTCTTCGAGTCCTCCAAAAAATAAAGTGTGCGCCCAAGTTAAATGTGACTTTGCAGAGTTTGGAGACAGAGCGTGTCAGTGCTGATGTCTGTGTATCGATTGCATCCGCCTGCAAAGAATAGCTTCCTTGGCTGCAGCTATGAGTATTTAAGTATACGAACCCACGCACATTCACAGATTCCCATTCCTTTGAGTCTTTCAATAAAGTTTCCCAAGAGCATATGCATGCCAAACCTGCAGTAGGTCACTGGATGTCGAGTGCACCACAGCGCTCATTCTTCCTTCCTCTTAATTTCCATCCAAAATTAAATGTGCACATGCAAAAATTGGGGCAGCGCTTTGAAAAAATTACTGGATCACATGAAGGAGAAACTCACTATCCAATACTAGTCTAAAAACTTCACTAACCCCTCCTTACAGTAACACTTGATTTTCAAAGGTTTTTTACTGTTGACCCATCAACATAAAAGCAACTGTTCTATTTGGCAGGCTTTCATTAAAACCTACAATTCAGAATGTCCGCTTCTCGTAACTCTCAAAGACACACACACACCCAGGTACACTCATACAAATATTATGTAGCTGTCATAGGTGCGGAGCTCTGTTTTGAAGCTGCTTCCAGGCTTTGAAGTCTCTGACCTTTTGGTCACACAATGATACAGAACGGGACTGTCAAGTTGCCACTGCCTTGTGCCACATTCCTCTGTGAGTGCAACCACTGGAACATGCAGGCACGCACTTACATAAAGATTCACAAATAGCCTCCCATGCAAATGTGTAGCAACAGACAGAGTTAAAGATAACTGAAGAGGTAAAGGAGGCTACAGCTGTAACAACTAAAAAGGGGCAATAGAAACAAGTTTTATAATTACATATATGTGTTGTGCATTCAGTTACATAGCAAACTTACAAATTGGTTGAGTCATAGTAAATTATTTCTAAATAGAAGAATACACAGGTCAGAAACAGGATACCATTCTGGGTGGTCTTAAAATAGAAGTGACTTACAACAAAAAATAACAAGGGCTGGGAAACAATATTTTTTTGTATAAATCTGTTTTATGCTACAAATAATTCAATTTTCTAAAGAGATTTTTCATCTATCTGTACAACTTAAGCTAGATAGGAAATTAGACAAACTGAAACAAAAGGCCAGAGGTCAAACCGGGTGCTGTTAAAATAGAAGTAACTTGACAACAGTGGCTAGAAAAGATATTAGTTTTATATTAATCTTCATAGTGCTACCACCGTTGAGCCAGTTTTCATCTATTGAAAAAAATTAAGATTCTTAATTGAAACGACATGAAGCAAAGGGCCCGGCGGTCAAACTGGGGCCTTGCTGTAAAGATTCAGCCTAAGAACAAATATGTTGCAACATTGGGCCCCTTTCAGCTTACCAGGTAAACCGGGCGCCACATGCTACATCTTATTTAACTATACAGTCCCCACACACACGCACACACGCACACGCATAAAAACATAACCCTGCTGCATAAGTATGTAGGTGTGAATGTATGAAGGAGGCCTTCAGACATCTGTTTATGACTGTGTGCTGGCATTTTATGTCTCTTTGGACCTTTTTTTCTATCCTTCTTCTAGACAGTTACTCATGCAATTAATTTATGGCACACCTGCAGTGTGTGTGTGTGTGTGTGTGTGTGTGTGTGTGTGTGTGTGTGTGTGTGTGTGTGTGTGTGTGTGTGTGTGTGTGTGTGTGTGTGTGTGTGTGTGTGTGTGTGTGTGTGTGTGTGTGTGTGTGTGTGTGTGTGTGTGTGTGTGTGTGTGTGTGTGTGTGTGTGTGTGTGTGTGTGTGTGTGTGTGTGTGTGTGTGTGTGTGTGTGTGTGTGTGTGTGTGTGTGTTCATTCATGTGGGTCTTACTGTGTGGTAACTCTCCGGCTCACAGTAGAACGGTTGATGAAGGAATGTGGCTCGCTCTGACTCACCTGATGATTTGAGTCTTACTTTGTGATCAGCGCGCAGCGGGGAGATCCCACACAATAGGGAGGCGTTGAGCAACACAACACAGTGTCCCGTAAGTTCAGGGGCTACGATTAAACGAGGGGAATTGATCTGTAAACAGTCCTGGAGAAAATATAAGTTTGACATGTAAGTGTTGCTAGAGCAAAACACATCATGAGGTACAGAGGTGGAAGAAGTATACAGATGCTTTACCTGACTAAAAGTACCAATACATTGTTGTCAAAATACATCATTACAAGTATAAGGAACAAAAGTATTTTCAGCCAAATGTACTTAAAGTATATAAAAGAATATTCTAAAACATATTGTTCTATCAAGTAGCATTTTACTGTTACTGACAAACCAATACTTTTTAATCATATTTAAGTAATGTGACTCTTTTGTGACTTAAATAGTTAGCCCACTAGTTTTTTTAGATGCATTGTGTTAAAAGTAGTTAAAGTTGTGTATTATAGTTAGTAAAAGAATACAAATATATTATTTCCTTTTTTTAAATGTAGTGGGGTAGAAGTATAGGTAGCACTAAATGGAAATACTCAAAGTATAGTACAATAACCTCAGAATGGTACTATAGACTAGTACACTTCTTGAGTAAATGTACTTAGTTATTTCCCACCTCTTAGGTACCATTTAAAATGTGGATAAAAGTGGAGTCTTTTATATTAGTACAGATGAGTTTCTAGGTGTGAAATGAGCAGCATCTAATCAAACATAGACACATGTGAGACAACACCCACTCACAGTAACCCACTCACAGTCCATCCCAGTCCTCAGAGCTCCTCATGAGACGCGCTGCAGGACGACGCGTTACGCACTGAGCCGCTATAATCACATAATCAATGACTAAAGAGTTCAATCCGCTGCCCTTTTCTTAAGACGGACGGCCAATGGGAAGGAGCCGGGTGGGTGGTATTTAAAGTTCACATGTGAGAAAGCTTTGTTGCCCGGCCTTAGATGGACGCGCTCATTTACATTTCTGCTTCTTCTTCTCCACACTGTCTTCAGAAGCGTGCATGGTCTTCAGAGGATCACTCCAGCATGCTGCCATCTTCCTCGTTCTCTCTTTCACACACACTTAGATGTTGTCTGTTTCTCTGCATCCGTCTTGCTCTTTCTCAACCGTCAGATGTGTAAATACAAGCCATGCTCCCAGTGAAAGCCTTTAGGCTACAGAGTACACCCTAATTACGGGGAGTATTATTTAGAGGACAGTTGTTTTAACGGTTACACTTAGCCGAGGTTATAGATAGATAGACAGATCTCCAACATTTTCGATGTGTATGTACGTTAAGGACATATTACTTCTTTTTTTAAAGTTTGGACCTAAAATAATCCTGAGAAATTAAGTATACAATTTCAAATCAGGCTGAAACCAGATTTGAAGCCAACATTTGCCCTACTTTACTCGGTGAACATCTGCAGAGAGATTTGGGGATAGGTGTTCACTGTAATTATCCAACCTCAGCTAAGGCGCTGTGTAAAGTTAGCATAATGGAATCCCTATAAAAAGTCTTGTGGGTAGGAAGAATGCCTGATATCTTGAGTCATGATTTACCCAAGTGTTATTATAGTTGAGTAAATTCTGTGGAGGTATGTGTACAAGTACCAAAGAAAAGTAACCTTTTCAGGTTTTATATAATAACATCGGTGACATCCTTGAAGTATGATGTCTAAATAAAATCTATCACAGTTGGTCTGACTGTTTGCTGTTATGTCTGCTCGCCGTCTGCAGAAATTAAACCATATGTTTGTGATCAGCAACAACACATGGCACGAGCGTGGGATCCTGGGAAAGAAAGCGGAGGGAGACGGGGCCCATACATCCTGGGTCGGGAAGGAAAGAGAAAAGGGATAGAGACGACAAAACAGATCCCATCTTTATTAGAAGGACTCGGACTGCGGGCTTATGTGTCCTTTTGGGCTCAGGTCGGAGCTTACTAAAGGAATAGAGAACGTTTCCACCCCCTCTGTCTCACGAGACGGCAGGAACATTAAAGTACCTGAAAGGGATCAGCGTTAAAAATGGCTATCGGGTGGTGACAGTCGGGAGTAGCGTCAGAGCTACTGCAGGCCCCCGCAGCCATGTGACAGTGATGTGATCTAGTTTAAACAACAGCTGTTTGTGATTCCAGGGGAAATTAAGAGCAAGATTCCCCTTGAGATGACAGCAGCTCACTACTCCAGTTATCCAAATGAGGTGTCTCCACGTCTCAGGCACGCTCACCTTGTAAAAACACACTACCTTCCCCTCAATGGTGTCTGACGTGTGATCCTTTTACATCGCTTCATCTCTCTTTGTCTTTCTCTGGATCTGAAAGCAAACTGTCCGACTGTTCCTTTTTTGCCTCTTTTGCTTCATTCTACCTCACTCCCCTCTTGTATCTTATCTCAGGTTCTCACAGTATCAGAATCAGACATCCTTTATTCGTACCACCTAAGGGACATTTAAGTGGTTACAGCAAAAGTGAAGATGGAGAAAACAAATAAAACACTATTGGATAAAGGGCATGCACTTAATATTAAAGTTACTCCAGTTTACAGAGTACACATTTGGTAACGAGCGGCAGTATTTATGAAATAAATGAACTGTAACATGTAGTATGTAGTATGGTAGAAGCTAGATAACACAATTATATATTGATCAGAGTTAATTACAGATTCTTGTTTTAGTATTTAAATGGTCAAACTAAAAAGGCAGCCAATAGTCATTTCGACTACATATTGCACATAACTGTTATTATTGTACAATAGTGGTTTCGTAGTCTTTGTTGTTTTACATTATTGCACGTTGGATGCATGAAGATCACCTGTCGCATGCATGTGTTTGCTTGTGTGCATGAAGCCACCCTCCTGCCTCGCTTTGGTGCTGTATTGAAATGATTAGTGAGACATTTTTTTATGATGCTTGCCTGCTTTCTAGGCATGTGAATACGTGCACAGGACTTACACCACCCTCCCCTCCATCCCAGCCTTACCCTCCAGCTATCCCTGCCCCGTCCCATAAAAATGATGCAATAGAACTAAATTAAAGAGGCTGAGATAATCTGTAAATGTAGCAGTATTGTGCCCCCTATAAATTCCTTTAGATTACTAAATCCGTTTAATACAAGTCTGCTGTTTTGTGTCACATTTAACCCTTGTGAAACAGTTTTTATAGCACGAGGCCTCGGGATGTATTAATGAACATCTGAATACCAGGGATTTTTGATCAAATGTACACAGGACACACCAGGAAAAGTCAAATATCCATTGTAAAACACAGATATTGGCAATATGCTGTGCAGTCCCTTGTATCTATTGGCCATTGTGAATTGTGTGATGTGGTTATGACTAACTGGCTATGGAAGTTTGGCATACTGCTGTCAAAAATGTGTTGCTTGTAAAATAGGGGAATATTTTGCAAGTGGTTGTGCATGATCCAAGTTTCTGTTACAAACCAAACTTTATTCCTAGTTTTTCCCCTTAAAATCATAGGAATTCTTACATTATTTCCTCAAAGGAATCACTGTCCATGCTCTTAGTGCTCCAACATATGGATTCATAAACCCGTTTAGAAAAGCCAAAATACTCAGAAAATAGGATTCTAAATTTGAGTGGCATTACCCTTTAAATACTCACAGCGCTCAGTGTTTTTGGGGAACCAGCTCACCCACGAAACCCTAGAGAGGTCCCAGCTTCCCCTCACATGTCTTTTACCAGGTCATATTGTTGCTGTTCCGTGTTAAGTGCTTGTACCAGCAGACATATGGGTGTGTTTAATTAAAGTTATATAGCCACCATAAATGGGGTTGCCATTATGGATAAGGAAACTTTATGGGAACTTAAAAAATTAAGCAGCTTCTTTGAAGTATGGACCACATCATGTCAAGGAATAGTTAAAGTTGTGTGAGTAAAATGCATTCAAATGATATTTACTTTTTTCTATAAAACACCTGGGTTTGATGTCAAACTTTATTGTCCTAGTAGAAGTATTAATTGGTTATTTTAAAAAGATTATAGAGGCCAGGTTAAGAGTTTTATAAACTGAAAAGCACATTGCTAGCATATGTACGTGTCTTGATGTATGGGAATGGGACAGGGTGAAGCACACTGCTGAATGGAAACACAGCCTGAAATACTTTGGGTTCAGTCACTTGAGCTTAAGGGAAGATGCTGTAAAACCCAAGCTGAGTGTCTGGGTTGGACACTAGTTTTAACTTGACTTTGTTAACTCTTTAAGCTTCAACATTCAACAGAGAGGAGATTTTGAATTCCCAAAATGTAGATGACGTCATAATGTTTATTACACGGCTTTGTTGGATATTCGATGGTTATTGGTAAATTTGAACATTTAAGAGGTTAGCTGATTTTCGCTAACAGACCGCTGCTAAGGAGAACATACCGTTTCTAACGGTAACCGTTTTGAAATCATACCAATCCACAGAAAGAAGTCCAGTCTATTTAACTTCAGCAAACATTCGTTTTCATACATTAGGAATACTATTTGACTATTCATTTTTATATTTGTGGAGAGCACAAAACTTGTTTTCATGATGGCTAAATTGTCCCCAGTAAAGAAAACAAAAAAAAGTACAAGTTTACGAGGTTAAAAGACAACACGCTCAAACTCTGAGATATCAGCAGAATACAGACAGGAAGTAAACACTAACTCGAACAGCACATTCAAGGGAACAGCAGAAGAAGACAGACAGGAAGTAAACACTAACGGGAGCATGGTGTGGCCTTTCAATGGGTAAGAAAATGGGAAAAGACTTGACAGTTACAGAAAACACAGTTATTGTCATTTTAAGTTATGTTGCACATTTCACAACACAATGAAAAAAGAAAACCTTCCTTTTGTCTGTTTTTTTTCTCCATGAATGACCACCTCGCTGCACATTATCCCTTACTTAATGCAGTTGGATCGATACTTACCGAAACTAAAAAACTTAATAAATATGTAATGCATGCGGGAATGTTAGAAATGCCACAGAAAGAGAGTTTAATCCTCAAGACTGATGTGAGAAAATAACATCTGTGCTAGTGTTTCACTGAGCTGTGATTCTTGCAGTCTGCGTTTAGAGCTGAAGGCTTTGTTGTCAAGTTCTAGCCACAAAAATAACTCCTCGCACCAGACTGCACATTGGCCACCAGTACTCCCTCAAATATGCACTCATTCATCAAATCAATGCATTCCCCTCCCATTCACAGAGATCTCCTCCAGCAGAGAACAGCACAGCCCAGCGCAGCAGCAGCTAGACATGTCTGTTGGAGACTTCACAATGGTTCAGCAAGCAAACATACTTCCCTTAAGGCCCTTGGGACAAACACAGCATCAAGCGGAGGGACTCCAGGAGTGGTTGCTGCTGTCTTTTTTTCCTTGTGTCTGTGCATGTGTGTGCATTTCTTAGGTTGTATAGTGTTTTTACAAGTATGTGCACTGCACCTTGTGTGTTTCGAGATCATCCTCCAGGTAGTAATAATTAGTCTTAATACACTTTTTTGGGCTTCATTTTTTTTGCATCTCTTGACAACTTGGTGTCAGTTATGTAACACACTGAAAGAAGGAAGCGCACGCCACTTGTTTTGGAGAAAAGGCGTCACCACAGGGTTGGCTGAGTGAAGAGATTTGATCCTAAGGCACTCTTGCATGTATTAATGAGATTGTAGTTTGGAAAAAGGAAATAGAACCGACGAGAAGATTTTCACATTTTCTTTTAAATATTTTACTTTTTTTTCCACCCTGATCTGTCTTCACTTAAACTACCAACTCCCATGAGCATCAATTATCTTTCCTTGTTGATAACTAATCATTAATTATGTAATGTAGCTGTAGCTTATAGAAAGGAAGTTAAGTTAACTTTGGGCACCATGATAGTCAGACGTTTTTTGCAAATCCAAGTTAATTTGATGGGATGTGATTTCAAATCAAGGTTTTGGATCCTACATCTATCCTGCTCTTGCAGTGTAGTGGACATAGAGCTATCTATGGGTTGGCATGAATCACTGAGAAGTGGAGTGGGGGGTCCACCCGGCTCGGTACACCACACTAGGCCTGTCAGAAAAAGTGGGAGGGGTGCACATTTCTCACCTTCCTCTTAATGGCACCTTCTAAAGCGGATCCCCTGTCTGCCCATTCCCCAGGCCCCAGATAAGAAGCTCATCCATCATCCACTGGGGCCGCATTAAATTTTAACTCTGGTTACCGAGTGTGGCCATTCAAACTTTTATCTCAAACCTTCTTTATCTTCTTTTCATTAAGTTCTCAAGCACTAATAGCCCTGCGAGTCTCCGCCGGGGTAAGGATGATGTTCTGAATAATGAAAGCTCATTATTTCTCCACAGAATGCTTGTTAATTCAAATGATGATATTAAAACTATAGTAGCCCTCAGCAGTCGGGTGATTTCTAGCATACTTTATCATGTATCAATATATACTCTGTTTGTCAAAACTGCCCCGAGCCTGGGCTGACATTCTCCTCCCGAGGAGTGGAGTGCTTCAGCAGGGCCTGCAATACTCTAAGGTGACAACTGGCAGAGTTTGTGCCTTTAGGAAAGTATGGGGGGGAAGGAGGGATGAAGGCAGTGATGGGGAGAAGGATGAAACTCAAAGAGCAGTCATTGTGCTCCCAAGTCTATTCAAAATTTCTCCATCATGCACACACCCCCCACCCTCCTTCGACTCACAGCCTTGCACGAATACACTCACATCTGTCATCCTCATCTGTCTTGCCTGATATGTGCACATCAGCAGACATTTGCACATATTCACTTACATTCATATACACACACAGGCACGCGCATGCACATGAACACCCATGGCCATTAACCTTTAAATATACCACTCCAGTATTTTATCTTCAAGACATGACTTAAGCCCAGGGATGTGAGTATAATGATTGTGCATGAATGTTGATAGCATTCCCTTTTGGTCCAGATTCATCGTAATTCCTCATTACTCATGGACAGTATCCACATCATGAGTGTTAGTTTAGTTTGTAACCCTAACCCTATCAGAATGGGCTTTTCATTGCAAAACATGGGTGGAAACAATATAATATATACATTCATGATTTACTTTTATATATTTAATGTTTTATACTTTTCTGTAGTTTTTGGAGCTACAGTACTATGACACCTTGTCTACAGTAAAGTTCTTAAAAGGGCCCTATTATGCAAATGTTCTGGTTCATATTTGTATTTTGTGCGGGACATGTCTCCATGCTTTAATGTTCAAAAAGCTCTTTATTTCTCTCATACTGCCTGTGCTGCAGCACCTCTTTTCACCCTCTGTCTGAAACCAGAGCCCAGTCTGCTCTGATTGGTTAGCTGGCCAGCTCTGTTGTGATTAGTCCACGGCTTAGAGATGTCCCGCCCCTTAGCCTACAACATACAGTGTGTTGGAGAATAGAAATGCAAGTGTAACATAGGCAGGGGGGGAGTGTGTGGCACAGAAACTCCCTCTGTAGGGAACTTTGTAACTGTAGCCTTTGCAGACCATGTACCTGCAGAAAAACCTTTATAATACCGGAAAGGGAGCCCCCCCAAAAAAGCAAAATGGAGCCTCTTTAAGATAAATGTCACACAGTGAAGAGCGTGAATATAACCTTTATTTTAAAAGACAATGCATTTTCTTCGCTCCCAAAGCAATGTTATTTGTGGTAAATTAGCCTGTCTGCTTTGCTCTTTGCAAATGGCTTGTGTGTTGAGGTGTCCTCAAACCAAATAATAGATAACACATATTCAAATTAGAAGAAAGAAGGAGCAAAAAAATGAATGAGTCAAGTGTTGAATTACTCTAAAAATATCCTTCTTATTCTATTACCTGAAGCGCAGCATTTATGTTTTGGGATCTCCTAAAAAAAAATGCCTGTGGTTCTTCGCTTCAAATGCATATCTGGGGGGTGAATGTCATGACAATATGTTTCAAATAGTGTGGAGGGCATATTTACTGTGGATTCCTCGAAAGAACAAACCCTGAGAGAAAGAGAGAGGAGAGCGAGGCGTTCAGAAAGGCCTTGGGTGCCGTAGATGACACACTTCGATAGGTGTGCTCCTGGACATGTGTTGTTAACACCGGTCCAGATGCAAGCGGAAGAATACATCTTGTGGATTTTATTTACAGTATAGGTTTACAGAAATCCCTGTGAATGTGTGCAACCTCAGTTGTGTGCAGGCTCCTCCAGGAGAGAGGTTTTGGTATAGGAGAGTTGGAAGTCAAGAAGCCACGCAGCCACACAGGCCTGACTGGTTGGTTCACCCACCCCCCCCACCCCCACCCCCTCGCAGCCTGCAACACTGCAACACTGCCCCAGGCTGACCCAACCCCACTATCTGTGAGCTTCGGCTGCAGGCGTCAGGTTTCAAAAGGGAGAGCCTCCAGCACAATGTCACAAAGCCACAGACCCTGGAGGCATTGAGCGGTGTTCACATCTGCGCAGCACACACACACTCATATAAATGCATGCACTCGGGAGCTAGAAAACACACTTGCAACCCAGACCAAACGGACACAAGTTCTGAAATATGTTAGAGTTTATCGTTGTGTGTTTTGTTATGAACGAGAGTGGGTGGAGGTTACTGGAAGAAGATGTCAAAGTACAGGGGTCAGAAGTAGTAAAATGTACGACATCATGTTTGAAAGTACTTACTTATTTACCTGCCAAAGCAGATCTATTGTTTAGTTTGTTAAAAGAAAACTGCTGATCCTACGGTTCCCTATCTTGTTGGGAAAAGAGTGGTCGTGTGTCGCACTCTTTCCATCAGTTTTTTTTGTATCTTGCTTTATGCCTCTGTTCTTTCCGTTGAAAGGCTTTTAAAGGAGCACAGTGAGTACTGAGAGAGTGGCAGGCAGCCAAGGACAGTGGACCTGGGGGGTAGACGGCATTAGCCGGGAATTAGATACACTCGAGCTCAGACTGGCACACTGGCCATCACTACTGCTACATTGGCCTCTTGGTTAGTCCACAGTGTACCCGTGTGCGTGTGCGTGTGTGTGTGTGTGTGTGTGTGTGTGTGTGTGTGTGTGTGTGTGTGTGTGTGTGTGTGTGTGTGCGTGTGCGTGCACGTGCGTGCGTGCGTGCGTGCGTGCGTGCGTGTGTGTGTGTGTGTGTGTGTGTGTGTGTGTGTGTGTGTGTGTGTGTGTGTGTGTGTGTGTGTGTGAGAAGTAGTACATGCTGCCAGTTGCCAGCGGTGTTTCACTGTTCCCAGTATCTGGCCAGTCTCAACAAGCACAACCTATCACCGCACCAAAACAGAGCATCAATCTGTGATGTAGCGATGATGAAGAGAGATTTCTGGAGATTAGCAGAAATTTGGCTTGTCTTGTTAAGACACACCTGGACAGATTAGACTAAAGTAATTAAGCCGTGAATTATTTGCATGATTCACCTTGTTTCATCCTGAGTTATCAAAGGCTTGTAATATCAAATATGAGCTTTGTCTGCTTTTCGGTGATTTGAAAGAGAACAAAGAAAGTGACTCACTTGACATATCTCATGCTTCCACTGATCTTCATCTGTCTGTAGTCATGCAGGTAATACCTTAAGTTGCTCAGGTGTCAAAATAAATCACGCACCTCTGAAGTAATTTGACCTCATTTTACTCTTTGTGCAGACATGTTGATAATATATTACTCTTTTACACACTAGTAATTAACTTGTGCCTGAAGTGTACTGAGAACCCTGAGGTACAGATAGAGGATGTATACAAATCCCTACCAGCTATTTGTTAGCATTTAAGCCGTGTTGCCTTAATGCAGGATCACACATTAGCACATATGTGTTGTAAAATACACTTGTCTTCTTTAACACTTTAATTTATATTTCCATTGCCATAATCTGGTTTAAAAAGCGATTGCTCCCCCCATCTCTCCTCCCTGTCTTTTCTCCCTCCACACAGTATACAGTGTGAGTGAAACAGAGTGGAAACTGTTGTCCTACCTGATAATGGATTTGGTGGCCCCCCTGCAGGCATGCACCATTGGCAGATACTGAATACCACCGAGAGATCAATGGGAGAACGGGACGACAGGAAAGGAGGAAGGGAGGGAGAGAAAGAAGACGAAGAAGGGATGGGTGGATAAAAACAGAAATCCTATGGTTTCTCCTGTTCGCGAGCGGGGTTGGTTAAAGCCGCTGCCGTAATCTGTTGTCAAGACACAAGGCCGCTGTAATGTCTTCCATCAGCAAGTGGATTATGTGCAGGGGAATTGTAATTTACACCAGCTTCACTTGTATGTGTCGCTCGGCTTAAAAGTTAATAGCATTTAGCTTAACAATAGCCCAGCCACATCGAAACCGGTGTGCAGCGTACCAATCTACAAGTAAGGTGCCATTGAATAACGTTGTCCCGAACCCAAGACAATAGGGTATTCCCGCTGAGCTAATTAGCTGACGCCTGCCTATCTACACGCCACACATGTCCATTGTTGCTGTCACTGCTAGAATCTCCGTCTCTCTGTATCTGTACACGCTATTATCTGCTCAGGTTCTCTTCAATAATCCTGTGTAACGCCTGCATGTTTTGTCTTTAGCTTTCAGATCTGAGTCCTGGAATGACATGACCAGACAAGGCTTTATACACCATATGTGTTTTTCTTTAAATTACTCCATTGTCTAGCAGGAATTATAAACCTTAAGAGGTAAAGCCTCATGTTCACAACTTAAAGAAAAAAAACCTTCAAGGAAAATGCAGACTTATGATTTAAAATAAGACGCTGGCATATTTTAAAGCTATGTCTGAAAGATTATCTCAAAAACACACCCTGTTTTTGATTTGAGACGGCGAGCTATATATACAAAGTGTTTCTATTTGACCCAGACAAGATGTAGGTCACCGTCTTAAAAATAGCGACAATTTGGAGGGCAACTCTGTGATTTTGAACATCCAATACTTTGTGTTAGACTATTGGCTGGGAAAATAAGTCATAAGATCTTTTAGAAAACACAGTCGTTTTCAGGATGCTGGGGTTGACCTCTCGAGTCACATTCCAAAAACACATACCACCTCTGGAGTAACAAGAGAGGGAGAGGGCCTACTTCAGATAATTTCCCGAGACATGTTGCCCTTGGGGGAGTCAGGTGTGATGTTTTGCGAAGGTGTCCTCTGTTCTCTCCGGGAGAAGTTGAGAGGTGAGTGTAAGGATTTAGGAATGGGGTGGGGATTTAGATTCACAGATAATCTGATAGCATGAGTTATGCATTTGTGGTAGTGTGTGAAAGAGTTCTTCTTTTGACAGCTACGGTACCTGCATAGGTGACATACAAACCTGTCAATCATTGTGCAAGCTAATTGCGGCCTGCGGTTTCATTGCCAGAAATACTTCATACTGGGCCTCTCTGCTTAGAGGACCTACCAGGTGCCTAACAGCTGAAGCCCTGAAAAAATCATGTCAAGGAAAGTAAATTGTAAATCTTAATATATCACGGTCTACTATACAGAAGAGAGTTTGGTATGCAAGATGCTTATTTGATGGCCCTGCCTGTAACAAAACTTTCCCCCATCCAAGGCTGTCTAAAGACATTGATATAATACCATTTTGTCTAACCGACTAATTGGTTTAATTCCAATAATTGCTGTCTGGAATATGTCTACTGGCCACTTTTTGTTAGAGTAGTGTAAAGGGCTGAAGGGCAGGGTAATCAGAGGCATACACGCCTTTCAGGTGGCTCCACCCACTCCCAATTGACAGTATTGTGTGCACACCTGGAGCTGATTTCCACAACAAGGCAGAGGAAAAGGCCAATTCAGAGTTCAATTTGGTGTGGCACATGCTGGTAGCACGACCCTAACCCAGTCTCTCCTTTGAGAAGTGTGTTCATTGACCCTTAAGTTGGTAAGCTGCCAAGCTAATGTGGACTTTGTTTTGTTCTCAAGTGACTTTGAGTTGAATGATCCCCCGACTCTTTGTTTGATTGCTGCACTACCACCTTTTCCCTGGTCTCTGCCCAGTCCTGTGCAACATGCTTTGTTGTTTTACTACACCCACACCACACTGCAAATTGTAGTGGTTTGTGATTTGATATTTGACCAGGATTTATATCCTGTACCCAGTGTGTGGTTAGGGTTAGGCACTGAAGGCTATCGTTGAGGGGAAGAAAATGCTAGTTAGCTTTATATATGCAGTATGCGCACATGTACAGTACACTTGTATATGTCTGGAAGTAATCTGCTGTAAATGTAAATAAATGCCCTTTTAGCTAGCCTTATTAGCTTCTGTCCCCCTACTGCCACACCCAGAGCCTAATATACTCTAAAGGTATATGAGGCGAATAAGTGCAGTCTTGAATAAGTAAAACTCCATTTCAGCACTCTGCTCTATTATTAATACCGAGCAGGCTGATCTTTGATTAAGCTACTCAAGTGTTCTTCCTGTGTGGGATTTTGATTAAGACTGAGCTGTGTCTTAGAGCAGGAGAAAATGGCGGCTTCTTCCTCTCTATCCAACTCGTTCTTTCTGTCTGTGTTTCTGTCTACGCTCTCCTCTGTGTGTTACAAGTTAGGGTTAGTTAAACTTGTTACCAAACAGCCATCTCTCTTTGTTTTCTTACCTTACTTTCCCACCCACACGGTCAAAATGAATCAACCTTTCATCCCTCGTCACCTTATTAACTTGAGTTCCCAGCATATTTTGGTAATGGTCTCACAGAGGGACAATTAGAATAATTGCACATATATGAATACATAAGTCATCTCTGTTGATTTTGAAACTTTTTAAGTTTAAGCTCCATTCATCAGTTATTTCTGGTATGCTTGCTAATTTTGAAGTGACAAGTTAATTGAACACTTCTACCAACCGAACTGGTGTAGCATGTTACACATCTGTCATTTAAGATAAAGAAAATGACCAGTGATGCGCTCGTTGCGTGCCAGGACGAGTGAACTTAAGTCACCTGTCTGTCTAGTGTCTACAGTATATTGTGTTTTCAAGGACCTCTTGCAAAATGTGTCCTTTCTTTGAAGATGCAGTTATTTGAAATGCTCTTAGGGATGTCCCGATCACCTTTTTTTGCTCCCGATCCGATTCCGATCATTTGATTTTGACAATCTGCCGATACCGATTTTTCCCGATCCGATCTGTATGCAATGCATTAAGAGAAAACAAAGGTAACAGATAACGGCTGGTCATCCAACGCGATGAATTCAGCTATCTTGGCTGTTATTGTGTTGGCCTTTTCACTGTTCTGGGGCAGTTTCTCTTTCCTTTTAAAAGTCTCTGAAAGTGTCGGTTGTTTCAGTGCCGTTACCTGAGTGGCCGCTGTGTACTCGTCGTGTTGTTGTTGGTGTTTGTTTCTCAGGCGGCGTGTTATATTGGTCGTGTTGAACGTAGCTCTGTTCTTTCCACCACGCGGAACCTCCGCCTTGCAAACATTGCATCTGGCTGTTACACTGCCTTCGCTTTCAATTTTATAATACTTCCAAACTGCTGACATTTTCTCTGTCCCGACTCCTGAGTCACCAGCTGAACGTAGCCTCTCGTTAGCTTACTGCTACTATTAGACACTGCGCCCACTCTGTTGCCAGATTTCAGAGAAATAAGCAACCAGGTCTGAAAACAAGCCCAAAAGAAGCAACACATACATGATGTTGTGTAATTTTAAACCAAAACTAAGTCCTCAGGATGACTTTAAGACGTGAACATGGTCATTTTTGTTTTGTAACATGAAATAAAATTATTTTAAAAAATGATAAAAAAAAAAAAAATGTTTTCCCGATCCCCGATTTTTTTCTCGCGATTCCGATCTTTTGAAAATCACGTGATCGGATCACGTGATCGGATCAGGACATCTCTAGCTGTAATAGATAAGCAAACAATGTAAGTGTTATATAACTAGAAAGATACAACTCCTAAGACAACAAGTTCAGTTTGAGAGATAGCAGGTTGATTATAGAGATAAGATTGACGTTTAACGTGGAAACTGTAATAACAACTTTAAACTCAAATGTTGTTTGGTAGAATCTGTAATTCTGCACAGAAGTGCTGGCTATGAGGAAATATCAGAATAATTCACCTCCCTCAATACTACTAGTGGCCAACACTAGAATACGAGGCATTGTTGCAGAAAGAGCATACAGTATCATAAATTAATCTCCCAGTTGAAGCTCACTGATCTCTAGATGCTCTATCCCCCTTATTTAAAGCAGTATTTTGTACCCTACTCGCCAAATCATCAAGTTAGACATTCTGTTCAGATTTATTTCTCCCCTCTGCAAAAAAATTGATTGGCAGAAGAGCGTTCATTTTCAAAGCCCCAACAGACTGGAATACTTTACCTGCTGCTATTAGATCTCTTGCACCATTGGGTATGTTTAAACATGCATTATCATCTCACTTTCAACTGGTCTCTACTTGTTATTAATGAAACTGATATTGATTAAACTGATTTGCTCGACTGTCTCTCAAATTGTAATGATTGTATGCATTGCTTGAATTGTACTTAACAGACTGTATGTGGTTTGTCTTGTGTGTCATGTTTTGCATTTTGTCTTTTTGTTTATGTATGTCTGTAAGTTGTTGCTATTGTCGGGACCCCCTTGAAAACGAGATGGTGCATCTCAAGGGGTTTATCCCAATGAATACAAATGTCTATATATGCTGGTACAGAGGAACTGGAAAATACTTCTTTGTGCACTTGTGTGATTCGAAAGTAAGCGTAACAGCGCTTCCCTACAAGCACGATATTTTCTTCAGCTGTGATGCCAAGGTCTCTTGATGTTCATCGTTGCCTCTGTCATTTAATTTGAACGGCCTGTTTGTCGCACTGAGCCACCAGATCAACCCCTCCTCATACATTACACACACACAAGATGCAGAAGCACAACTGGTGAGAGATGTCACTTGTCTTCCAAAGTCTTTTTATTTTCCTCGAGGTGTTTTGAACAACATTGCTCCTGCTCTCCTGCTATCCTCTCGCACCCCGTTTTTTCCCATGATCCTTTCATGAACACCTCCTCGTGCAAAGCTTCCTTCTCCACTTGGGGCTACTTCTGTTCCATTATGCATGGTGGCGGGATTAAAACTGTCGACGCGATGGCTTTCCCCCCCCCCGATTCAGTGTCACGTGCACACACCAGGCGTCCAATGGCGTGGCAGTGTGGGGCGCAACAGGGCGCCCCGCTTGGCCACCCACACATCTCGGGGAGTGGGGAGTATGTGTGAGGAGCACGGTATCAAACGGGGAACATCTGTGGCCACTGGGCTGTGGAGACCGGGGACAATGGAGGCCCCGGGGCAGCCGCAGAGCCCTGGCCCGTGCCGCAAAGGCTAGACACAGGCTAGGGAGCCAACCATGCACACACACACATGAACACACACACTGCAGAGCAGGAACCCATACACACACACATCCCATAGAAGCACACACAGTGGACCCGCTCATGGCAGGAACCTGGCCTGAAACATGTTTTTAGATAGAGGGCAAAAACAGGGAAATATTTTGTATGGGGTAAAACTATTGAATAATATACAACCCTATACTTTCTTTTACAGTTTTAGATTTTGTCCTGTAGGAGCAAATTCAAAATAAGGCCTTCGCCATCCTCCGCTTTTCACTCCACTCCCCTGTATTTACTTTCCGAGGCATAGCCTACCCGCCATTATTGTTATTCCAAACAGCTACGTGATTCCATTTGATGTTTCCTGTCCTGTCCTAATACAATGCAGCGAGAACAACTGAGTCACTCATTGCCACGCTACAGTAAGAGCAGAGAGGTAAGTGATTCTCTATAAGCTCCCCGCAGAGACACATCAGTGCCGTTTATTCCTGCAAGGAGAGATGATAACACACACACACTTATTAATGCCGCGACACACACACACACAAACAGTCACACACCATTTGAATAACATATTCCACAGCTGCTGCAGCTCTCAATGGCCTCCCATGTGGCTTTTGTGTGTTGACATGTGTGAAAAGTGTGGGCATGGAAACAGACACAGATGCACACGGACACACACTCTCAGAGCAGATCTCGTATGTGCCGTGATGTCACCTTATAGAAAAATCCCACTCCATCTTGTCATGTTGTGGTATCCCATGTCTACTATCAAATGCCCACTGACATGAAATATGACGTGGGAGCAGTGTGTGTGTGGACCCAGGTGCATAGACCTCCCATTAGGGATCTGTAGGCGGGTGGTGCTCCATCTCACTCTACTAGGTCCCCGGTGTGTATACACACACGTGCACACACCTGCGTAGCACTAGCAGAAGCCGGAGTTGTGCCACGAGTGAGAGTAGCGTGCTTTACAGAGAGGGCGATACATTGAAATGTATTAGCTTAAAAAGGTTAAAATATTGTGGATGGATTTCCTCTATATGTTCTATATTTCTGATGCAGTAGAAGAAGACAGAATAATACATACTTTGGGTTGATTCAGTTCTTTAATTTATTAGTATTTTTTACATTGCAAACATGAACACATGCACAAACAGGAACCATATACATTCATTAGCGCAGTCCACACTGCCAGGTCCCTACAGACTGAGCTTCTGCCATCCTGAATAGACATTTCAATGTTATTAAAGGGACCATAGTTTGCTAATTTCACGATTTGTACTCGGGTATTTCTAGTTTTTCAATAATAATTACCCTTTTATTACATACAAAGTTGTACTCGATCATTCGTTGGAGTCTATTGATCAATAGAATATATGGATAAGTAACTCTCTAAAATTATTATTTTTTGAATATGTCAACTGAGGACTATCAGTGCTATCGTATAGCAAGAGATGTTGTGCTTTTTTACATGCTGTAGAGCGCATGCTGCTCTGAGATATCTTGCATTGCAGTTTCTGACTGACTTGTAATTCACCTCTGTGTGTTTCCGCCCATTCTCACGCTTTAAGTGAGTGAATCCTCTCCCAACTCAGAGCCTTGTGTTATTATTAGACACAACCACCACAGTTTGACGGGGTGATTCATTTCACTTGGAGACATCAACACTGGCTGCAAGTCATTTATTTGTGCATCCTGTTGGAGTATTAGATTGCACACTGCATCCTAAATCACACAGACACACACCTAATCAGAGATGCACACATACATTTTCCATACACACCCTTTTTCACACACAGTGCAGTCATTCGGGGGGTTTTGACAAGTGATTCCTGCAACTGGCCTCCGGATAGGAATAAACAGAGAGATAACTGCGGGAAGGTAACCACAATGACTGACGGATATGAAAAGCTTTCATTACTGGTCAGTGAAAAAAAAGCTCAAAGTCAATCAAGAGAGAATAACTTCAAACATATTGCAGTTTGAAGCAGAGGGTTTGTGGCAGTTTTAGTTCTTAACTTATATGCTAAACATTGTGAACTTTTCACATGAGTACATTCTTGACTGTAACTTTATACTGAGTATCACAAAACCCAACACAAAAGTGGAGAAGTGGTGTTTCTTGAGAACCAGTTTAAATGTTTCCAATGGCTCCTCTTTAGGTGTATCAAGTCAGTTAAAGTGTTGCATTATATTTAAATTCCCCTATTGCACAAAGTGAGGCTCAATATAAGGCACAAAAGAGTGCACTGTGCTTCGAAAACAAAAAGGGGAAAAGTTTTAGAAATCTCTTGTCAGCTATTTGATAGGATTAGTGAAAGACTGATGGAAAAATCATTGTATAATTTATGAACTCATACAAAGGAAAGGAAATATGAGCCCCCCGAGGAGAGGTTTCTGCCTCTATACAGTAAATAACACACCTCATGGGGACCAGAAGTGCCATTTAATTTAACTGAGCCCAACAACTGATTGACGTTTGACCAATGCCATGTCTCTTTTGCCTTCTCCCCACATTTATCCCACTTCCTTGAACAAAATGTAATTCTGATCCGGTCATTTATGCAGTCATTCACTGTGCAGCACCGATAGTTCCACGGATTTAAAAAATACCAACAAAATGTCATTTCTTTGACATCCTATAATACGAGCCTCACCTGGAGAGTGACAGAGTGTGATGGATTGACACAAACTCATACAAACACACAGAGGAAAGACTTCAGGAAAGTCAGAGGGAGAGGGTGTAAATGTAGAAGGAAAGAGGGAGGAAGGAGAAGGAGGAGGAGGGAGGGGTGGAAGGAGGAGAGCTTGGAGTGAGAGGGGTTTGGTATTTCTGCGGCCGTACACTTGTAAGCTTAAAACAGTTTTCTTCCCTCCGAGGGACAGGGTCCGTTAAGTGGCTCTCCAGAGCCTACAGTTTAGAAAAGGACCCAGGCAATACTGGACTAATTTAATCAAAGGTTACAGGCCCAGCATAGAAACACAATATTATGGGCGATTGTACAGGAAAAAGAAGGTGGGGGGGATGTGTCATTTCACCAGGCGAGGCTTAGGCCTGCTACTTTATCTCAACAGTGTGAAGGCTAAGTCCCTCTACGGTCTCCGACGGCTGACACTCACACACATTTCCATTTTAGCTAGCGGGCCGGCTACAGAGGCTGATAGCGTAAGACTGGCTGGCCAGCAAGATGAGTGACTGTCAGCCATGGCTGTAAGAAAGACGAGTGTCAAGGTTGTGTCTCTTTGTAAACTCTGTTAAAGCCTTGTGAGAAGTTTAGATTATGAGAAGTGCTGGAATTAACCATAACAAAAAGGTTGCAACCATTTTGCCTATACTGTAGGAAACTGAACACTAAAAGAAATTCAGGTTTACGGCTTTGACCAAATCACCTGTAGTGTCTTGGAAACTGATTTTAAAGCTATTGGTCAATATTTCTAGACCATGGACTTATCTTACTTTCCCTCAGTAAAACCTTTATTATGTAAACAAATTCCTTTTTGTGTGTGCCATTTTCACCTGTATTTTCTCCCCTTAAAGTGATACAAAGTAGTTGCTTATGTGAGAGAACGTTCTTGTTTTTGTGGTTGGGAAACCCTTTATTGTGTTCTTTTGGATCCAAGAGTGGGCGTTTAGCAGCTGTGTGAATACTGGCAGCATTCAGACAGATTGGAATCTGTTTAGCCCCGATCACTGGCCGTGTCACTGTATAATAAACTGTCATAAGTGTCAGTGTTCCTCACCCCTAGGGACATACTCTGCATGTGTGTGTATCTGTGCACAGAAGGGAGGGGTTCCTAGGTATAAGCTGTAGAGTCAACACAAATACAGACTATAGTGGATTACAACATTTGAATAAGCAGAACCCACAGACCACACACTCAGACATGATATCCCCAACTTGATTATAACAATAATGATGTATCCAAAGCTCTGCTTACAGAACTAAATACCAAACAGATCAGCATTAATTCTTAATCATAAATCCCATAAGTTCCATTCACATCCTCATGGACAGCTGCCCACAGCCAGAGCTGGATCCATAGGCAGAATTAATACAATTGGTCTATTATGAGATTATGAGACATCCCAGGCGCACACATGTAGCTAGAAATACCTCTCGATTAAAACCAAACATGATTTTTTTCCTAATCATTCTGCATGTGGGGACTGTAATGGTAAACAAAAGGGGTATATTTAGGTTTTATTTCGTAATTTCGGCCAACAAACGGCTTGGCTGTTCTCTCTTTTGGGCAGCTGAGGAGTAACAGGGAAGGAGATTATGTTGTGTGTGTATGCGCAGAACAGCGTCCACACAAACTGGTGGGGTTTATGGGAAAGGCAGTTACAGACAGAGTATAGTATTCAGTTTATGGGCTGGAATAGCGTTACACGTGCACTATAGAATATATTACAACTAGCGGATAGATAGCTGAAATGTGAACAGCCAGTGCCGTGGCCTTGCTTGATGGTGATGTAGGGGTTGAGGTGGGGGGGCTGGTGTCAGGGCTTTAGCCTATCAAAAAGAAATCAGCTCGCCAGCTCTCTGGGTGCAGAAAGGCGCATCTCGTCGGCTTTCACGGACCAAGATTGCTTTCACCTGCATTCCCCGGGGCGTCGCGCAAAACACAGGCCTCAGCCGGCCTGCCAGTCACACACACTCATGCATGGACACACACACACGTACATATACGCAGAAACACACACACGTTCTCTATATCTTTCATGCCTGACTACAATAGAATCATATTAACTCGCTCCATGCATTCCCAAACATACAGCATTACGTGGGAACGTTGGACGGTGCAGAAAATCACAATTATAAGCGCATACATTTAAAGTGCCTTTGTTCCTGCTTGCTTGTGTGTGTGTGTGTGTGTGTGTGTGTGTGTGTGTGTGTGTGTGTGTGTGTGTGTGGTGTGTGTGTGTGTGTGTGGTGTGTGTGTGTGGTGTGTGTGTGTGTGTGTCAGCATGTATAGGTGTGTGCTTGGGTGGAAATGCAGGAACATGCATGTGCCTCTGAGTGTGTGTGAATGTGTCTGATAGCTAGTCTGAAATAGTCTGAAAGCTGCATTCAGTTGATCTTCCAGGAGGTGGAAAAATGATGTCAAAAAGGCAAATCTGTATTTACCGGCAGACAGGTATCCTTGACTTGACAGCTCTACAGTCATTATCTGCCTGTCATGTGTCGCCCGGGGCCACCCTGCCTTCTCCCAAAGCCCATGGTTCCCATGCATCAGACGCAGCGCTATTAGCTTACCTGTTTCCAATTCAAAGGCCATCGCCAACCAAAAAGACGCCAGAAGGACAAAACAAGGTGTCATATTTATGAATGTGTCAGCACGGGCCCTCCTGAAACCCAGGGCGCACCTTGAGCAATGATCCTGACAACTCGACAGGGGCCTTTTCCAGTCAGGAGAAATGATACCTTCAAAAACCACTGGCGGGATGAAACCAGAATCTGTGCCACAGCGACGGTGACACAAGGGGAAAAGGCGCTCGTAAATGTCCTCGGTATTATTCAGCCCCAATTAGGGGAAACTCAACCTGTTACGTCGAATAGAAGCGAGTGAATATCAAATGCTGGATAATGACTGGATGACTTTAGAAGTTGAACAGAGAGGTGCAGGGAGGGGTTGTGATGGGGATGATTACCCTCGCGTTGACTCTTCAGGTGTGTGTGTGTGTGTGTGTGTGTGTGTGTGTGTGTGTGTGTGTGTGTGTGTGTGTGTGTGTTGTGTGTGTGTGTGTGTGTGTGTGTGTGTGTGTGGTGTGTGTGTGTGTGTGTGTGTGTGTGTGTGTGTGTGTGTATGTGCGCGTGCTGGGAAGTTGAGATCCTCAACTCTTAAGAATATCGGTGTTCTACTATGTCTTCATCTGCATTGTGAGTAAATGGTCGGGTAATTGCTTATCCAATTGCAGATAAAAGTGGTGATAGGTTCCCATTGTACAATGACAATAAAAGCTTTTGAATTGAATTTGAATTTGAATTACCTGCTAATTCAAAACCACAAATCTGGACATTTCGACACATGGGTGGGGCGATACAGTTTGTGTATGGGGGATAATGTTGCCAATTTGTAAATGGTCAATGGGGACAGCAGTCCAGTCTGTGGGTCCAAAATTCCTTCTAGCTACACCTCTCCCAAGCATTTTCCTGACCCCTAACCTTTTACTCTCTACCCTAGTTGCCCAGGAATGAGCTATTCTTTTACTATGTTTAAGCACAAAGCCCTATTTTTAACCAATTTCCCATAAAAATGATGCAATAGAACTAAATTAAAGAGGCTGAGATAATCTGTAAATGTAGCAGTATTGTGCCCCCTATAAATTCCTTAGATTACTAAATCCGTTTAATACAAGTCTGCTGTTTTGTGTCACATTTAACCCTTGTGAAACAGTTTTTATAGCACGAGGCCTCGGGATGTATTAATGAACATCTGAATACCAGGGATTTTTGATCAAATGTACACAGGACACACCAGGAAAAGTCAAATATCCATTGTAAAACACAGATATTGGCAATATGCTGTGCAGTCCCTTGTATCTATTGGCCATTGTGAATTGTGTGATGTGTTTGACTAACTGGCTATGGAAGTTTGGCATACTGCTGTCAAAAATGTGTTGCTTGTAAAATAGGGGAATATTTTGCAAGTGGTTGTGCATGATCCAAGTTTCTGTTACAAACCAAACTTTATTCCTAGTTTTTCCCTTAAAATCATAGGAATTCTACATTATTTCCTCAAAGGAATCACTGTCCATGCTCTTAGTGCTCCAACATATGGATTCATAAACCCGTTTAGAAAAGCCAAAAACTCAGAAAATAGGATTCTAATTTGATGGCATTACCCTTTAATACTCACAGCGCTCAGTGTTTTTGGGGAACCAGCTCACCCACGAAACCCTAGAGAGGTCCCAGCTTCCCCTCACATGTCTTTTACCAGGTCATATTGTTGCTGTTCCGTGTTAATGCTTGTACCAGCAGACATATGGGTGTGTTTAATTAAAGTATATAGCCACCATAAATGGGGTTGCCATTATGGATAAGGAAACTTTATGGGAACTTAAAAAATTAAGCAGCTTCTTGAAGTATGGACCACATCATGTCAAGGAATAGTTAAAGTTGTGTGAGTAAAATGCATTCAAATGATATTTACTTTTTTCTATAAAACACCTGGGTTTGATGTCAAACTTTATTGTCCTAGTAGAAGTATTAATTGGTTATTTTAAAAAGATTATAGAGGCCAGGTTAAGAGTTTTATAAACTGAAAAGCACATTGCTAGCATATGTACGTGTCTTGATGTATGGGAATGGGACAGGGTGAAGCACACTGCTGAATGGAAACACAGCCTGAAATACTTTGGGTTCAGTCACTTGAGCTTAAGGGAAGATGCTGTAAAACCCAAGCTGAGTGTCTGGGTTGGACACTAGTTTTAACTTGACTTTGTTAACTCTTTAAGCTTCAACATTCAACAGAGAGGAGATTTTGAATTCCCAAAATGTAGATGACGTCATAATGTTTATTACACGGCTTTGTTGGATATTCGATGGTTATTGGTAAATTTGAACATTTAAGAGGTTAGCTGATTTTCGCTAACAGACCGCTGCTAAGGAGAACATACCGTTTCTAACGGTAACCGTTTTGAAATCATACCAATCACAGAAAGAAGTCCAGTCTATTTAACTTCAGCAAACATTCGTTTTCATACATTAGGAATACTATTTGACTATTCATTTTTATATTTGTGGAGCACAAAACTTGTTTTCATGATGGCTAAATTGTCCCCAGTAAAAAAACAAAAAAAAGTACAAGTTTACGAGGTTAAAAGACAACACGCTCAAACTCTGAGATATCAGCAGAATACAGACAGGAAGTAACACTAACTCGAACAGCACATTCAAGGAACAGCAGAAAGACAGACAGGAAGTAAACACTAACGGGAGCATGGTGTGGCCTTTCAATGGGTAAGAAAATGGGAAAAGACTTGACAGTTACAGAAAACACAGTTATTGTCATTTTAAGTTATGTTGCACATTTCACAACACAATGAAAAAAGAAAACCTTCCTTTTGTCTGTTTTTTTTCTCCATGAATGACCACCTCGCTGCACATTATCCCTTACTTAATGCAGTTGGATCGATACTTACCGAAACTAAAAAACTTAATAAATGTAATGCATGCGGAATGTTAGAAATGCCACAGAAAGAGAGTTTAATCCTCAAGACTGATGTGAGAAAATAACATCTGTGCTAGTGTTTCACTGAGCTGTGATTCTTGCAGTCTGCGTTTAGAGCTGAAGGCTTTGTTGTCAAGTTCTAGCCACAAAAATAACTCCTCGCACCAGACTGCACATTGGCCACCAGTACTCCCTCAAATATGCACTCATTCATCAAATCAATGCATTCCCCTCCCATTCACAGAGATCTCCTCCAGCAGAGAACAGCACAGCCCAGCGCAGCAGCAGCTAGACATGTCTGTTGGAGACTTCACAATGGTTCAGCAAGCAACATACTTCCCTTAAGGCCCTTGGGACAAACACAGCATCAAGCGGAGGGACTCCAGGAGTGGTTGCTGCTGTCTTTTTTTCCTTGTGTCTGTGCATGTGTGTGCATTTCTTAGGTTGTATAGTGTTTTTACAAGTATGTGCACTGCACCTTGTGTGTTTCGAGATCATCCTCCAGGTAGTAATAATTAGTCTTAATACACTTTTTTGGGCTTCATTTTTTTGCATCTCTTGACAACTTGGTGTCAGTTATGTAACACACTGAAAGAAGGAAGCGCACGCCACTTGTTTTGGAGAAAAGGCGTCACCACAGGGTTGGCTGAGTGAAGAGATTTGATCCTAAGGCACTCTTGCATGTATTAATGAGATTGTAGTTTGGAAAAAGGAAATAGAACCGACGAGAAGATTTTCACATTTTCTTTTAAATATTTTACTTTTTTTTCCACCCTGATCTGTCTTCACTTAAACTACCAACTCCCATGAGCATCAATTATCTTCCTTTGATAACTAATCATTAATTATGTAATGTAGCTGTAGCTTATAGAAAGGAAGTTAAGTTAACTTTGGGCACCATGATAGTCAGACGTTTTTTGCAAATCCAAGTTAATTTGATGGGATGTGATTTCAAATCAAGGTTTTGGATCCTACATCTATCCTGCTCTTGCAGTGTAGTGGACATAGAGCTATCTATGGGTTGGCATGAATCACTGAGAAGTGGAGTGGGGGGTCCACCCGGCTCGGTACACCACACTAGGCCTGTCAGAAAAAGTGGGAGGGGTGCACATTTCTCACCTTCCTCTTAATGGCACCTTCTAAAGCGGATCCCCTGTCTGCCCATTCCCCCCAGGCCCCAGATAAGAAGCTCATCCATCATCCACTGGGGCCGCATTAAATTTTAACTCTGGTTACCGAGTGTGGCCATTCAAACTTTTATCTCAAACCTTCTTATCTTCTTTTCATTAAGTTCTCAAGCACTAATAGCCCTGCGAGTCTCCGCCGGGGTAAGGATGATGTTCTGAATAATGAAAGCTCATTATTTCTCCACAGAATGCTTGTTAATTCAAATGATGATATTAAAACTATAGTAGCCCTCAGCAGTCGGGTGATTTCTAGCATACTTTATCATGTATCAATATATACTCTGTTTGTCAAAACTGCCCCGAGCCTGGGCTGACATTCTCCTCCCGAGGAGTGGAGTGCTTCAGCAGGGCCTGCAATACTCTAAGGTGACAACTGGCAGAGTTTGTGCCTTTAGGAAAGTATGGGGGGGAAGGAGGGATGAAGGCAGTGATGGGGAGAAGGATGAAACTCAAAGAGCAGTCATTGTGCTCCCAAGTCTATTCAAAATTTCTCCATCATGCACACACCCCCCACCCTCCTTCGACTCACAGCCTTGCACGAATACACTCACATCTGTCATCCTCATCTGTCTTGCCTGATATGTGCACATCAGCAGACATTTGCACATATTCACTTACATTCATATACACACACAGGCACGCGCATGCACATGAACACCCATGGCCATTAACCTTTAAATATACCACTCCAGTATTTTATCTTCAAGACATGACTTAAGCCCAGGGATGTGAGTATAATGATTGTGCATGAATGTTGATAGCATTCCCTTTTGGTCCAGATTCATCGTAATTCCTCATTACTCATGGACAGTATCCACATCATGAGTGTTAGTTTAGTTTGTAACCCTAACCCTATCAGAATGGGCTTTTCATTGCAAAACATGGGTGGAAACAATATAATATATACATTCATGATTTACTTTTATATATTTAATGTTTTTACTTTTCTGTAGTTTTTGGAGCTACAGTACTATGACACCTTGTCTACAGTAAAGTTCTTAAAAGGGCCCTATTATGCCAAATGTTCTGGTTCATATTTGTATTTTGTGCGGGACATGTCTCCATGCTTTAATGTTCAAAAAGCTCTTTATTTCTCTCATACTGCCTGTGCTGCAGCACCTCTTTTCACCCTCTGTCTGAAACCAGAGCCCAGTCTGCTCTGATTGGTTAGCTGGCCAGCTCTGTTTGTGATTAGTCCACGGCTTAGAGATGTCCGCCCCTTAGCCTACAACATACAGTGTGTTGGAGAATAGAAATGCAAGTGTAACATAGGCAGGGGGGGAGTGTGTGGCACAGAAAACTCCCTCTGTAGGGAACTTTGTAACTGTAGCCTTGCAGACCATGTACCTGCCAGAAAACCTTTATAATACCGGAAAGGGAGCCCCCCCAAAAAAGCAAAATGGAGCCTCTTTAAGATAAATGTCACACAGTGAAGAGCGTGAATATAAACCTTTATTTTAAAAGACAATGCATTTTCTTCGCTTCCCAAAGCAATGTTATTTGTGGTAAATTAGCCTGTCTGCTTTGCTCTTTGCAAATGGCTTGTGTGTTGAGGTGTCCTCAAACCAATAATAGATAAACACATATTCAAATTAGAAGAAGAAGGAGCAAAAAAATGAATGAGTCAGTGTTTGAATTACTCTAAAAATATCCTTCTTATTCTATTACCTGAAGCGCAGCATTTATGTTTTTGGGATCTCCTAAAAAAAATGCCTGTGGTTCTTCGCTTCAAATGCATATCTGGGGGGTGAATGTCATGACAATATGTTTCAAATAGTGTGGAGGGCATATTTACTGTGGATTCCTCGAAAGAACAAACCCTGAGAGAAAGAGAGAGGAGAGCGAGGCGTTCAGAAAGGCCTTGGGTGCCGTAGATGACACACTTCGATAGGTGTGCTCCTGGACATGTGTTGTTAACACCTGGTCCAGATGCAAGCGGAAGAATACATCTTGTGGATTTTATTTACAGTATAGGTTTACAGAAATCCCTGTGAATGTGTGCAACCTCAGTTGTGTGGCAGGCTCCTTCCAGGAGAGAGGTTTTGGTATAGGAGAGTTGGAAGTCAAGAAGCCACGCAGCCACACAGGCCTGACTGGTTGGTTCACCCACCCCCCCACCCCCACCCCCTCGCAGCCTGCAACACTGCAACACTGCCCCAGGCTGACCCAACCCCACTATCTGTGAGCTTCGGCTGCAGGCGTCAGGTTTCACAAAAGGGAGAGCCTCCAGCACAATGTCACAAAGCCACAGACCCTGGAGGCATTGAGCGGTGTTCACATCTGCGCAGCACACACACACTCATATAAATGCATGCACTCGGGAGCTAGAAAACACACTTGCAACCCAGACCAAACGGACACAAGTTCTGAAATATGTTAGAGTTTATCGTTGTGTGTTTTGTTATGAACGAGAGTGGGGTGGAGGTTACTGGAAGAAGATGTCAAAGTACAAGGGGTCAGAAGTAGTAAAATGTACGACATCATGTTTGAAAGTACTTACTTATTTACCTGCCAAAGCAGATCTATTGTTTAGTTTGTTAAAAGAAAACTGCTGATCCTACGGTTCCCTATCTTGTTGGGAAAAGAGTGGTCGTGTGTCGCACTCTTTCCATCAGTTTTTTTTGTATCTTGCTTTATGCCTCTGTTCTTTCCGTTGAAAGGCTTTTAAAGGAGCCACAGTGAGTACTGAGAGAGTGGCAGGCAGCCAAGGACAGTGGACCTGGGGGGTAGACGGCATTAGCCGGGAATTAGATACACTCGAGCTCAGACTGGCACACTGGCCATCACTACTGCTACATTGGCCTCTTGGTTAGTCCACAGTGTACCCGTGTGCGTGTGCGTGTGGTGTGTGTGGTGTGTGTGTGTGTGTGTGTGTGTGTGTGTGTGTGTGTGTGTGTGTGTGTGCGTGTGCGTGCACGTGCGTGCGTGCGTGCGTGCGTGCGTGCGTGTTGTGTGTGTGTGTGTTTGTGTGTGTGGTGTGGTGTGTGTGGTGTGTGTGTGTTGTGTGAGAAGTAGTACATGCTGCCAGTTGCCAGCGGTGTTTCACTGTTCCCAGTTATCTGGCCAGTCTCAACAAGCACAACCTATCCACCGCACCAAAACAGAGCATCAATCTGTGATGTAGCGATGATGAAGAGAGATTTCTGGAGATTAGCAGAAATTTGGCTTGTCTGTTAAGACACACCTGGACAGATTAGACTAAAGTAATTAAGCCGTGAATTAATTTGCATGATTCACCTTGTTTCATCCTGAGTTATCAAAGGCTTGTAATATCAAATATGAGCTTTGTCTGCTTTTCGGTGATTTGAAAGAGAACAAAGAAAGTGACTCACTTGACATATCTCATGCTTCCACTGATCTTCATCTGTCTGTAGTCATGCAGGTAATACCTTAAGTTGCTCAGGTGTCAAAATAAATCACGCACCTCTGAAGTAATTTGACCTCATTTTACTCTTTGTGCAGACAGTTGATAATATATATACTCTTTTACACACTAGTAATTAACTTGTGCCTGAAGTGTACTGAGAACCCTGAGGTACAGATAGAGGATGTATACAATCCCTACCAGCTATTTGTTAGCATTTAAGCCGTGTTGCCTTAATGCAGGATCACACATTAGGCACATATGTGTTGTAAAATACACTTGTCTTCTTTAACACTTTAATTTATATTTCCATTGCCATAATCTGGTTTAAAAAGCGATTGCTCCCCCATCTCTCCTCCCTGTCTTTTCTCCCTCCACACAGTATACAGTGTGAGTGAAACAGAGTGGAAACTGTTGTCCTACCTGATAATGGATTTGGTGGCCCCCCTGCAGGCATGCACCATTGGCAGATACTGAATACCACCGAGAGATCAATGGGAGAACGGGACGACAGGAAAGGAGGAAGGGAGGGAGAGAAAGAAGACGAAGAAGGGATGGGTGGATAAAAACAGAAATCCTATGGTTTCTCCTGTTCGCGAGCGGGGTTGGTTAAAGCCGCTGCCGTAATCTGTTGTCAAGACACAAGGCCGCTGTAATGTCTTCCATCAGCAAGTGGATTATGTGCAGGGGAATTGTAATTTACACCAGCTTCACTTGTATTGTCGCTCGGCTTAAAAGTTAATAGCATTTAGCTTAACAATAGCCCAGCCACATCGAAACCGGTGTGCAGCGTACCAATCTACAAGTAAGGTGCCATTGAATAACGTGTCCCGAACCCAAGACAATAGGGTATTCCCGCTGAGCTAATTAGCTGACCGCCTGCCTATCTACACGCCACACATGTCCATTGTTGCTGTCACTGCTAGAATCTCCGTCTCTCTGTATCTGTACACGCTATTGTCTGCTCAGGTTCTCTTCAATAATCCTGTGTAACGCCTGCATGTTTTGTCTTTAGCTTTCAGATCTGAGTCCTGGAATGACATGACCAGACAAGGCTTATACACCATATGTGTTTTTCTTTAAATTACTCCATTGTCTAGCAGGAATTATAAACCTTAAGAGGTAAAGCCTCATGTTCACAACTTAAAGAAAAAAACCTTCAAGGAAAATGCAGACTTATGATTTAAAATAAGACGCTGGCATATTTTAAAGCTATGTCTGAAAGATTATCTCAAAAACACACCCTGTTTTTGATTTGAGACGGCGAGCTATATATACAAAGTGTTTCTATTTGACCCGACAATGATGTATGTCACCGTCTTAAAAATAGCGACAATTTGGAGGGCAACTCTGTGATTTTGAACATCAATACTTTGTGTTAGACTATTGGCTGGGAAAATAAGTCATAAGATCTTTAGAACAACACAGTCGTTTTCAGGATGCTGGGGTGACCTCTCGAGTCACATTCCAAAAACACATACCACCTCTGGAGTAACAAGAGAGGGAGGGCCTACTTACAGATAATTTCCCGAGACATGTTGCCCTTGGGGGAGTCAGGTGTGATGTTTGCGAAGGTGTCCTCTGTTCTCTCCGGAGAAGTTGAGAAGGGTGATGTAAGGATTTAGGAATGGGGTGGGGATTTAGATTCACAGATAATCTGATAGCTGAGTTATGCATTTGTGGTAGTGTGTGAAAGAGTGTCTTCTTTTGACAGCTACGGTACCTGCATAGGTGAATACAAACCGTCAATCATTGTGCAAGCTAATTGCGGCCTGCGGTTTCATTGCCAGAAATACTCATACTGGGCCTCTCTGCTTAGAGGACCTACCAGGTGCCTAACAGCTGAAGCCCTGAAAAATCATGTCAAGGAAAGTAAATTGTAAATCTTAATATATCACGGTCTACTATACAGAAGAGAGTTTGGTATGCAAGATGCTTATTTGATGGCCCTGCCTGATAACAAAACTTTCCCCATCCAAGGCTGTCTAAAGACATTGATATAATACCATTTTGTCTAACCGACTAATTGGTTTAATTCCAATAATTGCTGTCTGGAATATGTCTACTGGCCACTTTTGTTAGAGTATGTAAAGGGCTGAAGGGCAGGGTAATCAGAGGCATACACGCCTTTCAGGTGGCTCCACCCACTCCCAATTGACAGTATTGTGTGCACACCTGGAGCTGATTTCCACAACAAGGCAGAGGAAAAGGCCAATTCAGAGTTCAATTGGGTGTGGCACATGCTGGTAGCACGACCCTAACCCAGTCTCTCCTTGAGAAGTGTGTTTCATTGACCCTTAAGTTGGTAAGCTGCCAAGCTAATGTGGACTTTGTTTTGTTCTCAAGTGACTTTGAGTTGAATGATCCCCCGACTCTTTGTTTGATTGCTGCACTACCACCTTTTCCCTGGTCTCTGCCCAGTCCTGTGCACATGCTTTGTTGTTTTACTACACCCACACCACACTGCAATTGTAGTGGTTTGTGATTTGATATTTGACCAGGATTTATATCCTGTACCCAGTGTGTGGTTAGGGTTAGGCACTGAAGGCTATCGTTGAGGGGAAGAAATGCTAGTTAGCTTTATATATGCAGTATGCGCACATGTACAGTACACTTGTATATGTCTGGAAGTAATCTGCTGTAAATGTAAATAAGATGCCCTTTTAGCTAGCCTTATTAGCTTCTGTCCCCCTACTGCCGCCACCCAGAGCCTAATATACTCTAAAGGTATATGAGGCGAATAAGTGCAGTCTTGAATAAGTAAAACTCCATTTCAGCACTCTGCTTCTATTATTAATAACCGAGCAGGCTGATCTTTGATTAAGCACTCAAGTGTTCTTCCTGTGTGGGATTTTGATTAAGACTGAGCTGTGTCTGAGAGCAGGAGAAAATGGCGGCTTCTTTCCTCTCTATCCACTCGTTCTTTCTGTCTGTGTTTCTGTCTACGCTCTCCTCTGTGTGTTTACAAGTTAGGGTTGTTAAACTTGTTACCAACAGCCATCTCTCTTTGTTTTCTTACCTTACTTTCCACCCACACGGTCAAAATGATCAACCTTTCATCCCTCGTCACCTTATTAACTTGAGTTCCCAGCATATTTTGGTAATGGTCTCACAGAGGGACAATTAGAATAATTGCACATATAGAATACATAGTCATCTCTGTTGATTTTGAAAAACTTTTAAGTTTAAGCTCCATTCATCAGTTATTTCTGGTATGCTTGCTAATTTTGAAGTGACAAGTTAATTGAACACTTCTACCAACCGAACTGGTGTAGCATGTTACACATCTGTCATTTAAGATAAAGAAAATGACCAGTGATGCGCTCGTTGCGTGCCAGGACGAGTGAACTTAAGTCACCTGTCTGTCTAGTGTCTACAGTATATTGTGTTTTCAAGGACCTCTTGCAAAATGTGTCCTTTCTTTGAAGATGCAGTTATTTGAAATGCTCTTAGGGATGTCCCGATCACCTTTTTTTGCTCCCGATCCGATTCCGATCATTTGATTTTGACAATCTGCCGATACCGATTTTTCCCGATCCGATCTGTATGCAATGCATTAAGAGAAAACAAAGGTAACAGATAACGGCTGGTCATCCAACGCGATGAATTCAGCTATCTTGGCTGTTATTGTGTTGGCCTTTTCACTGTTCTGGGGCAGTTTCTCTTTCCTTTTAAAAGTCTCTGAAAGTGTCGGTTGTTTCAGTGCCGTTACCTGAGTGGCCGCTGTGTACTCGTCGTGTTGTTTGTTGGTGTTTGTTTCTCAGGCGGCGTGTTATATTGGTCGTGTTGAACGTAGCTCTGTTCTTTCCACCACGCGGAACCTCCGCCTTGCAAACATTGCATCTGGCTGTTACACTGCCTTCGCTTTCAATTTTATAATACTTCCAAACTGCTGACATTTTCTCTGTCCCGACTCCTGAGTCACCAGCTGAACGTAGCCTCTCGTTAGCTTACTGCTACTATTAGACACTGCGCCCACTCTGTTGCCAGATTTCAGAGAAATAAGCAACCAGGTCTGAAAACAAGCCCAAAAGAAGCAACACATACATGATGTTGTGTAATTTTAAACCAAAACTAAGTCCTCAGGATGACTTTAAGACGTGAACATGGTCATTTTTGTTTTGTAACATGAAATAAAATTATTTTAAAAATGATAAAAAAAAAAAAAAATGTTTTCCCGATCCCCGATTTTTTTCTCGCGATTCCGATCTTTTGAAAATCACGTGATCGGATCACGTGATCGGATCAGGACATCTCTAGCTGTAATAGATAAGCAAACAATGTAAGTGTTATATAACTAGAAAGATACAACTCCTAAGACAACAAGTTCAGTTTGAGAGATAGCAGGTTGATTATAGAGATAAGATTGACGTTTAACGTGGAAACTGTAATAACAACTTTAAACTCAAATGTTGTTTGGTAGAATCTGTAATTCTGCACAGAAGTGCTGGCTATGAGGAAATATCAGAATAATTCACCTCCCTCAATACTACTAGTGGCCAACACTAGAATACGAGGCATTGTTGCAGAAAGAGCATACAGTATCATAAATTAATCTCCCAGTTGAAGCTCACTGATCTCTAGATGCTCTATCCCCCTTATTTAAAGCAGTATTTTGTACCCTACTCGCCAAATCATCAAGTTAGACATTCTGTTCAGATTTATTTCTCCCCTCTGCAAAAAAATTGATTGGCAGAAGAGCGTTCATTTTCAAAGCCCCAACAGACTGGAATACTTTACCTGCTGCTATTAGATCTCTTGCACCATTGGGTATGTTAAACATGCATTATCATCTCACTTTCAACTGGTCTCTACTTGTTATTAATGAAACTGATATTGATTAAACTGATTTGCTCGACTGTCTCTCAAATTGTAATGATTGTATGCATTGCTTGAATTGTACTTAACAGACTGTATGTGGTTTGTCTTGTGTGTCATGTTTTGCATTTTGTCTTTTGTTTATGTATGTCTGTAAGTTGTTGCTATTGTCGGGACCCCCTTGAAAACGAGATGGTGCATCTCAAGGGGTTTATCCCAATGAATACAAATGTCTATATATGCTGGTACAGAGGAACTGGAAAATACTTCTTTGTGCACTTGTGTGATTCGAAAGTAAGCGTAACAGCGCTTCCCTACAGAGCACGATATTTTCTTCAGCTGTGATGCCAAGGTCTCTTGATGTTCATCGTTGCCTCTGTCATTTAATTTGAACGGCCTGTTTGTCGCACTGAGCCACCAGATCAACCCCTCCTCATACATTACACACACACAAGATGCAGAAGCACAACTGGTGAGAGATGTCACTTGTCTTCCAAAGTCTTTTTATTTTCCTCGAGGTGTTTTGAACAACATTGCTCCTGCTCTCCTGCTATCCTCTCGCACCCCGTTTTTTCCCATGATCCTTTCATGAACACCTCCTCGTGCAAAGCTTCCTTCTCCACTTGGGGCTACTTCTGTTCCATTATGCATGGTGGCGGGATTAAAACTGTCGACGCGATGGCTTTCCCCCCCCCCGATTCAGTGTCACGTGCACACACCAGGCGTCCAATGGCGTGGCAGTGTGGGGCGCAACAGGGCGCCCCGCTTGGCCACCCACACATCTCGGGGAGTGGGGAGTATGTGTGAGGAGCACGGTATCAAACGGGGAACATCTGTGGCCACTGGGCTGTGGAGACCGGGGACAATGGAGGCCCCGGGGCAGCCGCAGAGCCCTGGCCCGTGCCGCAAAGGCTAGACACAGGCTAGGGAGCCAACCATGCACACACACACATGAACACACACACTGCAGAGCAGGAACCCATACACACACACATCCCATAGAAGCACACACAGTGGACCCGCTCATGGCAGGAACCTGGCCTGAAACATGTTTTTAGATAGAGGGCAAAAACAGGGAAATATTTTGTATGGGGTAAAACTATTGAATAATATACAACCCTATACTTTCTTTTACAGTTTTAGATTTTGTCCTGTAGGAGCAAATTCAAAATAAGGCCTTCGCCATCCTCCGCTTTTCACTCCACTCCCCTGTATTTACTTTCCGAGGCATAGCCTACCCGCCATTATTGTTATTCCAAACAGCTACGTGATTCCATTTGATGTTTCCTGTCCTGTCCTAATACAATGCAGCGAGAACAACTGAGTCACTCATTGCCACGCTACAGTAAGAGCAGAGAGGTAAGTGATTCTCTATAAGCTCCCCGCAGAGACACATCAGTGCCGTTTATTCCTGCAAGGAGAGATGATAACACACACACACTTATTAATGCCGCGACACACACACACACAAACAGTCACACACCATTTGAATAACATATTCCACAGCTGCTGCAGCTCTCAATGGCCTCCCATGTGGCTTTTGTGTGTTGACATGTGTGAAAAGTGTGGGCATGGAAACAGACACAGATGCACACGGACACACACTCTCAGAGCAGATCTCGTATGTGCCGTGATGTCACCTTATAGAAAAATCCCACTCCATCTTGTCATGTTGTGGTATCCCATGTCTACTATCAAATGCCCACTGACATGAAATATGACGTGGGAGCAGTGTGTGTGTGGACCCAGGTGCATAGACCTCCCATTAGGGATCTGTAGGCGGGTGGTGCTCCATCTCACTCTACTAGGTCCCCGGTGTGTATACACACACGTGCACACACCTGCGTAGCACTAGCAGAAGCCGGAGTTGTGCCACGAGTGAGAGTAGCGTGCTTTACAGAGAGGGCGATACATTGAAATGTATTAGCTTAAAAAGGTTAAAATATTGTGGATGGATTTCCTCTATATGTTCTATATTTCTGATGCAGTAGAAGAAGACAGAATAATACATACTTTGGGTTGATTCAGTTCTTTAATTTATTAGTATTTTTTACATTGCAAACATGAACACATGCACAAACAGGAACCATATACATTCATTAGCGCAGTCCACACTGCCAGGTCCCTACAGACTGAGCTTCTGCCATCCTGAATAGACATTTCAATGTTATTAAAGGGACCATAGTTTGCTAATTTCACGATTTGTACTCGGGTATTTCTAGTTTTTCAATAATAATTACCCTTTTATTACATACAAAGTTGTACTCGATCATTCGTTGGAGTCTATTGATCAATAGAATATATGGATAAGTAACTCTCTAAAATTATTATTTTTTGAATATGTCAACTGAGGACTATCAGTGCTATCGTATAGCAAGAGATGTTGTGCTTTTTTACATGCTGTAGAGCGCATGCTGCTCTGAGATATCTTGCATTGCAGTTTCTGACTGACTTGTAATTCACCTCTGTGTGTTTCCGCCCATTCTCACGCTTTAAGTGAGTGAATCCTCTCCCAACTCAGAGCCTTGTGTTATTATTAGACACAACCACCACAGTTTGACGGGGTGATTCATTTCACTTGGAGACATCAACACTGGCTGCAAGTCATTTATTTGTGCATCCTGTTGGAGTATTAGATTGCACACTGCATCCTAAATCACACAGACACACACCTAATCAGAGATGCACACATACATTTTCCATACACACCCTTTTTCACACACAGTGCAGTCATTCGGGGGGTTTTGACAAGTGATTCCTGCAACTGGCCTCCGGATAGGAATAAACAGAGAGATAACTGCGGGAAGGTAACCACAATGACTGACGGATATGAAAAGCTTTCATTACTGGTCAGTGAAAAAAAAGCTCAAAGTCAATCAAGAGAGAATAACTTCAAACATATTGCAGTTTGAAGCAGAGGGTTTGTGGCAGTTTTAGTTCTTAACTTATATGCTAAACATTGTGAACTTTTCACATGAGTACATTCTTGACTGTAACTTTATACTGAGTATCACAAAACCCAACACAAAAGTGGAGAAGTGGTGTTTCTTGAGAACCAGTTTAAATGTTTCCAATGGCTCCTCTTTAGGTGTATCAAGTCAGTTAAAGTGTTGCATTATATTTAAATTCCCCTATTGCACAAAGTGAGGCTCAATATAAGGCACAAAAGAGTGCACTGTGCTTCGAAAACAAAAAGGGGAAAAGTTTTAGAAATCTCTTGTCAGCTATTTGATAGGATTAGTGAAAGACTGATGGAAAAATCATTGTATAATTTATGAACTCATACAAAGGAAAGGAAATATGAGCCCCCCGAGGAGAGGTTTCTGCCTCTATACAGTAAATAACACACCTCATGGGGACCAGAAGTGCCATTTAATTTAACTGAGCCCAACAACTGATTGACGTTTGACCAATGCCATGTCTCTTTTGCCTTCTCCCCACATTTATCCCACTTCCTTGAACAAAATGTAATTCTGATCCGGTCATTTATGCAGTCATTCACTGTGCAGCACCGATAGTTCACGGATTTAAAAAATACCAACAAAATGTCATTTCTTTGACATCCTATAATACGAGCCTCACCTGGAGAGTGACAGAGTGTGATGGATTGACACAAACTCATACAAACACACAGAGGAAAGACTTCAGGAAAGTCAGAGGGAGAGGGTGTAAATGTAGAAGGAAAGAGGGAGGAAGGAGAAGGAGGAGGAGGGAGGGGTGGAAGGAGGAGAGCTTGGAGTGAGAGGGGTTTGGTATTTCTGCGGCCGTACACTTGTAAGCTTAAACAGTTTCTTCCCTCCGAGGGACAGGGTCCGTTAAGTGGCTCTCCAGAGCCTACAGTTTAGAAAAGGACCCAGGCAATACTGGACTAATTTAATCAAAGGTTACAGGCCCAGCATAGAAACACAATATTATGGCGATTGTACAGGAAAAAGAAGGTGGGGGGGATGTGTCATTTCACCAGGCGAGGCTTAGGCCTGCTACTTTATCTCAACAGTGTGAAGGCTAAGTCCCTCTACGGTCTCCGACGGCTGACACTCACACACATTTCCATTTTAGCTAGCGGGCCGGCTACAGAGGCTGATAGCGTAAGACTGGCTGGCCAGCAAGATGAGTGACTGTCAGCCATGGCTGTAAGAAAGACGAGTGTCAAGGTTGTGTCTCTTTGTAAACTCTGTTAAAGCCTTGTGAGAAGTTTTAGATTATGAGAAGTGCTGGAATTAACCATAACAAAAAAGGTTGCAACCATTTTGCCTATACTGTAGGAAACTGAAACTAAAAGAAATTCAGGTTTACGGCTTTTGACCAAATCACCTGTAGTGTCTTGGAACTGATTTTTAAAGCTATTGTCAATATTTTCTAGACCATGGACTTATCTTACTTTCCCTCAGTAAAACCTTTATTATGTAAACAAATTCCTTTTTTGTGTGTGCCATTTTCACCTGTATTTTCTCCCCTTAAAGTGATACAAAGTAGTTGCTTATGTGAGAGAACGTTCTTGTTTTTTGTGGTTGGGAAACCCTTTATTGTGTTCTTTTGGATCCAAGAGTGGGCGTTTAGCAGCTGTGTGAATACTGGCAGCATTCAGACAGATTGGAATCTGTTTAGCCCCGATCACTGGCCGTGTCACTGTATAATAAACTGTCATAAGTGTCAGTGTTCCTCACCCCTAGGGACATACTCTGCATGTGTGTGTATCTGTGCACAGAAGGGAGGGGTTCCTAGGTATAAGCTGTAGAGTCAACACAAATACAGACTATAGTGGATTACAACATTTGAATAAGCAGAACCCACAGACCACACACTCAGACATGATATCCCCAACTTGATTACAACAATAATGATGTATCCAAAGCTCTGCTTACAGAACTAAATACCAAACAGATCAGCATTAATTCTTAATCATAAATCCCATAAGTTCCATTCACATCCTCATGGACAGCTGCCCACAGCCAGAGCTGGATCCATAGGCAGAATTAATACAATTGGTCTATTATGAGATTATGAGACATCCCAGGCGCACACATGTAGCTAGAAATACCTCTCGATTAAAACCAAACATGATTTTTTTCCTAATCATTCTGCATGTGGGGACTGTAATGGTAAACAAAAGGGGTATATTTAGGTTTTATTTCGTAATTTCGGCCAACAAACGGCTTGGCTGTTCTCTCTTTTGGGCAGCTGAGGAGTAACAGGGAAGGAGATTATGTTGTGTGTGTATGCGCAGAACAGCGTCCACACAAACTGGTGGGGTTTATGGGAAAGGCAGTTACAGACAGAGTATAGTATTCAGTTTATGGGCTGGAATAGCGTTACACGTGCACTATAGAATATATTACAACTAGCGGATAGATAGCTGAAATGTGAACAGCCAGTGCCGTGGCCTTGCTTGATGGTGATGTAGGGGTTGAGGTGGGGGGGCTGGTGTCAGGGCTTTAGCCTATCAAAAAGAAATCAGCTCGCCAGCTCTCTGGGTGCAGAAAGGCGCATCTCGTCGGCTTTCACGGACCAAGATTGCTTTCACCTGCATTCCCCGGGGCGTCGCGCAAAACACAGGCCTCAGCCGGCCTGCCAGTCACACACACTCATGCATGGACACACACACACGTACATATACGCAGAAACACACACACGTTCTCTATATCTTTCATGCCTGACTACAATAGAATCATATTAACTCGCTCCATGCATTCCCAAACATACAGCATTACGTGGGAACGTTGGACGGTGCAGAAAATCACAATTATAAGCGCATACATTTAAAGTGCCTTTGTTCCTGCTTGCTTGTGTGTGTGTGTGTGTGTGTGTGTGTGTGTGTGTGTGTGTGTGTGTGTGTGTGTGTGTGTGTGTGTGTGTGTGTGTGTGTGTGTGTGTGTGTGTGTGTGTGTGTGTGTGTCAGCATGTATAGGTGTGTGCTTGGGTGGAAATGCAGGAACATGCATGTGCCTCTGAGTGTGTGTGAATGTGTCTGATAGCTAGTCTGAAATAGTCTGAAAGCTGCATTCAGTTGATCTTCCAGGAGGTGGAAAAATGATGTCAAAAAGGCAAATCTGTATTTACCGGCAGACAGGTATCCTTGACTTGACAGCTCTACAGTCATTATCTGCCTGTCATGTGTCGCCCGGGGCCACCCTGCCTTCTCCCAAAGCCCATGGTTCCCATGCATCAGACGCAGCGCTATTAGCTTACCTGTTTCCAATTCAAAGGCCATCGCCAACCAAAAAGACGCCAGAAGGACAAAACAAGGTGTCATATTTATGAATGTGTCAGCACGGGCCCTCCTGAAACCCAGGGCGCACCTTGAGCAATGATCCTGACAACTCGACAGGGGCCTTTTCCAGTCAGGAGAAATGATACCTTCAAAAACCACTGGCGGGATGAAACCAGAATCTGTGCCACAGCGACGGTGACACAAGGGGAAAAGGCGCTCGTAAATGTCCT